>NC_080572.1:15302579-15626367 GCF_030247185.1 Malaya genurostris | reverse complement strand
TTATGTATTCAATATACCGATATATGTTATCTATGTTATTAACTTTGTAATATCAACGGAGTAGGCAAAAGTTGATTTTTATCATTCAATTTATAATCCTGAAAGACAATCAATAACATGGAAGAAGAAAACATTCCAAATAAAACTTTTCTTCGAAGCTAGACGGAAATTGATAGATTGAATGAAGAGATAATTTAGTAAAATAGAGTAATCAGAAGTGAAACATTGAAAATATCTGATAACTGAAAGGAAAAAGAAACTCCTGCAATTGTCGCCTTTTACGACATGGAAGCAGGAACCCAGTGGATCTATTCTTGGTTCATTTTTTCCGCCGGATTCCACACGGCATCTAGGCTGGTACTGTCCGGAAAGAGCTAATAGGTACAATCAATCTCCTAGTGGACCCCAGCCCCTCAGACTTCGAAACCGATTCTTAGCGTACAGAATCATTGCATGGCTAGTACTACGATCCTACTGACACTAAGAATCCTTTAAGAATCCAATAAGAATCTCGGGGCTCGAACATACGACAACTGGCTTGTGAGACCAGACCAGCGTCCTATGCCAGACCAGCGTCCTATTGCCGTCCTATTGAGACCAGACCAGCGTCCTATTGCCAACACGTGACGAATAATGAAAGAAACTCTCCCGTAATAACGATTTTCGACTATTTTGATATTACACAACAAATGCTACGGACACAGTGAAGAAACGTCATATACTGATAAATATGCGCTATGTCAATACCTTCCAAGAGATTATTTACATTTGTTTGAGCGATTACGAATAGTTGGCTAACACCATTTTTCGTAAAATGCAACATTTGGGAAGATGTTTCTACACTATTGACAACTCACTCTCAAGAAAACTATACTGAGTTCTTCGAAATGGATCCAGATCGAGAATATTTTAATCTCTTCTTAGAACATGCTGGTGACATAGGGCTATTGTACCAATGGTCATACCATTCAGTAATAGCCGTTCAACCGAGAAGGTTGTGTATAGAAGCGTACAGTTTAATAACGCTGGTTGGTTTACACGCGTTAAATACGACAACGGTTGAACTACAGGTAGAGACCTGTTGGCAGCAGCCGTTAAAACGTATAGTCGTGCTGCATAAGAGAGCCCTAGTGCTGGGCCAAGCTGGTGAAGGAAACAACAAAGGGCGTTTCCCAAACTCTACCCAGGCCGCAATATACAGCCACAAGTGCTGAGCAGGAGAGTGCAAAGGCACATCGAAGAGGAAGAGTGCAAAGGCACATAGAAGCAGGAGAGTGCAAAGGCACACCGGTGCGAAGGCACTTCGGTGCAGAAGCATATCGGTGCGGAGCACTAGGAAGAAGGAGACAAGACAACTCGGTCTTTCCACTGCCATACAACACGCAGGTATACACCGGTGACCTGCGCTGGTTACAGCTGGCGAAGACGAAAGCAAATCGGAATTCGAGTGGTGCTGGATGTCAGGTAGCAGTAGCATCACATCATATTCTATCGCTACAGTGAGCTTCAGCATTGTATCAACGTCCAGATACATCCAACAAGAACATCTAGAGCAACGAGGATCTACACGGCAGTGCAACGGAGATAGACAACAATTTCAAGGTAGAAGTTTTTTCTTTTCCTTTTTATTGAGTACTGTGTAGTGTTGGTTTCAAATTTTATTTAAAGTTTAGTTAAAAATTTTAATGTAATGGATGAATCCATGGACGTAAATCCTAGCATGAATCCGATACCCCCACGAACGAAAAAATATCAGGAGAGCTCTTCTGGGCCTTGGATAGTCTTTTTTAGACGTATATCAAAGCCATTAAACATTTTTCAAATTAATAAAGGTTTGACATCACGATACTCTTCAATCAAAGAGATCATAAAAGTAAATAACGATAAAATTCGTGTTGTGGTAAATAATTTGAAACACGCGAATGATATTGTCTCTTCGGAACATTTCAATAAAGAGTATAAAGTTTACATACCCTCCAAAGATGTCGAAATTGACGGTGTTGTTACCGAAGCGAGTCTTTCGGTAGATGATTTACTCAAGCATGGTGTTGGTCGTTTCAAGAACTCTATGCTTGAGGGTGTGAAAATACTGGAGTGCAAACAACTGTACTCAGTAGTTCATGAAGAGGGAAAGAAAATTTATCGCCCATCAGACTCGTTTCGAGTGACATTTGCCGGGTCTGCGTTGCCGTCCCATGTCTATGTCGATAAAATTCGCCTCCCTGTTCGGCTTTTTGTTCCAAATGTAATGAATTGTACGAACTGCAAAAAATTCGGCCACACAGCTACTTACTGTAGTAATAAACCAAAATGTATTAAGTGTGAAGGGCCTCATAAAGATAATGATTGCAACAAGGAAATTGAAAAATGTATTTATTGTGGGAATAGTCCTCATGATGATATTTCAGTATGCACTGCATTTAAAGTGCACAAAGACAAAATTAAGCTTTCTTTAAAAGCACGGTCTAAGCGCACATATGCAGAAATGCTTAAAACGGTCATTGATGTCCCCCCTTTGGAAACCGAAAACGGGTTTTCAAATCTAGAGGAACCAGAGGACTCTGACTCTGACGAAAATAGTGAAGGTAATTCGTTTATCACTACCCAAGGGTCAGTTAAGAGAAAGAAGTCTTCCTCCAAATGACCAAAAAAGACACCTAAAATTTCATCTTCAAAAAAGATCCCCGTGTTAAACAAAAAAGTCAAAACCAAAGACTGTGCCTCCTGGTTTGTCAAATTCACAAACCAATCCAGGATCTAGTACAGAAAAAGATAATAATCCAGTGGGCTCCATTTCACAGCCACCAACAGGATTACTGAAGTTTTCGGAAATTGTTGAATGGATTTTCTCAGCATTCAATATATCTGAATCCTTAAAGACCCTCATAATGGCATTCCTTCCAATAGCTAGAACCTTTTTGAAGCAGTTATCAGCTCAATGGCCAATTGTCTCAGGTTTTGTATCTTTTGATGGATAATTTATCACCCGTCGCAAATGATACAATCACTGTCCTGCAGTGGAATTGTCGAAGCATCATGCCAAAACTTGATTCATTTAAAATATTATTGCATAGTCAAAAATGTGATGTATTTGCTTTATGCGAAACATGGCTTACTTCAAACATAGCTTTAAATTTTAATGATTTTAACATTATACGTCTCGATAGAGACTCTCCGTATGGTGGAGTGCTTTTGGGAATTAAGAAATGCTATTCCTTTTATAGATTAAACATCTTTTCAACTTCTAGTATAGAAGTTGTTGCTTGCCAAATAAACATTAAAGGCAAAGATATTTGCATAGCTTCGGTTTATATTCCTCCAAAAGCACAAGTTGGACAGCAACAGCTTAATGAAATGGTTGAAGCCCTTCCTGCACCACGATTGATTCTGGGGGATTTAAATTCGCACGGTATTATGTGGGGTTCCGTTTACAATGATAGCAGATCATCTTTAATACAAAACATTTGTGACAATTTTAGCATGACAGTATTAAATATGGGTAGCATGACACGGATCCCAAGACCTCCGGCACGCCCAAGTGCATTAGATCTATCTCTTTGCTCAACATCAATTCGACTAGATTGCACCTGGAAAATACTGCCTGATTTACACGGTAGCGATCATTTACCAATCATCATCTCAATTAGCAGTAGCAATTGCATTGCTACTTCCGCTAGTATTCCATATGATTTGACAAAAAATATCGACTGGATTAAATACCAAAGTAGTATCTCTAGTATTTTGAATTCAATGGAAGAGCTCCCTCCACTTGAAGAATATGACTTCCTCATTTGTTCGATTCTGGAGGCAGCAGAACAATCCCAAACTAAACGCTTTCCTGGGCCAACGACTAACAGAAGGCCTCCCAACCCCTGGTGGGACAAAGAGTGCTCAGAGGCTAAACTCGCAAAACAAAATGCTTGCAAGACGTTTCTAAAACGGGGAGGAGGAACTCCTCAGAATTTTGAAAAACTTATGGTTTTAGAAACCAAGTACAAGAGCATACTTCGAGCCAAAAAATGTAGCTATTGGAGACATTTTGTCGAAGGTTTGTCAAGAGATACCTCAATGAGCACTCTTTGGAACACGGCCAGACGAATGAGGAATCGTAACGTGGGCAATGAGAGTGATGAATACTCGAACCGATGGATATTTGACTTTGCTAGGAAAGTTTGCCCAGATTCTGTTCCTACGCAGAGCATTATACGGGAATCTCCTCCAAATAATGGTTATATTAATAACCCATTTTCAAGGATGGAATTTTCTATAGCACTCTTGTCTTGTAACAATAACGCTCCAGGGTTGGACAGAATTAAATTCAACTTGGTGAAGAATCTGCCCAACCTCGCAAAAAGACGTTTGTTGGAATTGTTCAACAAGTTTCTTGAGCAAAATATTGTTCCACCTGACTGGAGACAAGTGAAAGTTATCGCCATTCAAAAACCGGGGAAACCAGCTTCCAATCACAACTCATATAGACCCATTGCGATGTTGTCCTGCATCAGAAAATTGTTCGAAAAAATTATTCTACGACGTCTCGACACTTGGGTCGAGACGAACGGTTTGTTGTCAGATACTCAGTTTGGCTTCCGTAGAAATAAAGGGACGAATGATTGCCTTGCATTACTTTCGTCTGACATCCAAATTGCCTTCGCTCAAAAACAACAAATGGCATCTGTATTTTTAGACATTAAAGGAGCATTTGATTCAGTTTCCATTGATGTTCTTTCAGACAAGCTTCACCAAAATGGACTCCCAGCGGTTATAAATAATTATTTGCACAACCTTTTGTCAGAGAAACACATGCATTTTTCACATGGCGATTTGGCAACACTCAGAAATAGTTACATGGGTCTCCCGCAAGGCTCATGCCTCAGTCCGCTCCTCTATAATTTTTACGTGAATGACATTGACAGCTGTCTAGTAACCCCATGTACACTAAGACAATTGGCAGATGATGGCGTGGTTTCAGTTACTGGACCCAAAGCTATTGATCTGCATAAACCATTGCAAGATACCTTAGATAACTTGTCCGATTGGGCTGTTCATCTTGGTATCGAATTCTCTGCGGAGAAAACAGAGTTAGTCGTCTTTTCAAGAAAGCATGATCCCGCGCAGCTTCAGCTCCATATGATGGGAAGAATGATCCAACAGGTTTTAACTTTTAAATACCTCGGGGTGTGGTTCGATTCCAAATGCACGTGGGGAGGACACATTAGGTTTCTGATAACAAAATGCCAACAAAGAGTAAATTTTCTTCGAACAATAACAGGATCTTGGTGGGGTGCTCATCCGGAAGATCTAATAAAATTGTATCAGACAACGATACTTTCAGTGATGGAATATGGATGCGTTTGCTTTCGTTCCGCTGCAAACTCTCATATTATCAAACTGGAGCGAATTCAGTATCGTTGTTTGCGAATTGCTTTAGGGTGCATGCATTCGACACATACAATGAGTCTTGAAGTTCTGGCGGGAGTTCTTCCATTAAAAGATCGATTTTGGGAGCTTTCATCACGCCTGCTAATAAGATGTGAGGTGCTGAATCCCATGGTAATTAATAATTTCGAACGACTAGTCGAGCTTCGATCTCAAACAAAATTCATGACAGTATATTTTAACCATATGTCGCAGGAAATCAACCCTTCAAGATATATTCCTATCCGTGTCAGCCTCCTAAATGTCCCTGACTCAACTTTATTTTTCGATACATCCATGCAGCGCGAAGTGCGTGGAATCCCGGATCATCTACGTTCGACGGAAATCCCAAAAATATTTTCAAGTAAGTTCAGGCATATTGACTCTGAGAAAATGTTTTACACGGACGGATCGCGAATTGAAGAAGCGACAGGGTTTGGTATGTTCAACAAAAATGTTTCGGCCTCATTTAGGCTTCAAGAACCTGCATCTGTTTATATAGCAGAGCTAGCAGCAGTTCATTATAGTTTGAGTGTAATCGTCACATTAATTCCAAACCATTATTTCCTCTTCACAGATAGTCTGAGTGCAATTGAAGCCATTCGCTCAAACATGACTGGCAAGACTGAACCGTTTTTCCTGGGCAAAATAAAACAGTGCCTGAACGACATATTGAACAATAATTATCTAATCACTATAGTCTGGGTCCCGGCTCATTGCTCCATTCCTGGCAATGAAAGAGCCGATATTTTAGCCAAACGTGGTGCTATTGAGGGTGAAATTTATGAGAGACCAATTGCTTTCAACGAATTCTATAGCTCGTCTCGCCAAAGAACACTTGCCAGCTGGCAAGCTTCTTGGGATAAAGATGATCTGGGTCGGTGGATGCACTCAATTATTCCGAAAATATCGACAAAGGCATGGTTCAGGGGACTGGATGTGAGTAGAGATTTCATTCGTGTGATGTCCAGACTCATGTCCAATCACTACACGTTAGATGCACATCTCCTTCGAATTGGGCTCTCCGAGACTAATCATTGTGCTTGTGGCGAAGGTTATCGAGATATTGATCATGTCGTTTGGACATGCGTGGAGTATCGTGATGTCAGATCTCAACTAATAAATTCTTTGCGTACCCAAGGTAGACTATCCAATATCCCAGTTCGAGACATTCTTGCTTGTCGTGACCTTTCATACATGAAACTTATTTATCATTTCATAAAGAAAACTGGAGTTTCAATTTAATAAAGGCCCCATTCAAGACTTAGTTCTGATCCCAGCTGCGTCCATGAGTTCAACCAATAGCTAAATTAGAATAAAAATAATGTAATGATACAAACAAACTCGAAACAGTTTATGAAATTATTAACAAAATGTCTGAAAATAACAGCTTATTTTATAATTTATAGAAGTTAATCGTTTGGTTCAAATAATATTTCCGAGTAGATTTCATAATTAATGACGAGTTACCTAAGATGATATTTAAGTAATAAGAGAATATGTTTTAATAAATGCAAAACGTTGTGACTATGTTAGAATTAAATTAGGATAAGAATATTATGTAAAAGTGATGCTACGGCGAAGAAAAACTTATGTAAACTGCCTTAAGAAATAAACGTATTTATGGAAAAAAAAAAATGGTCATACCATTAGTCGCCATGTTATTTTGTCGCTTACTCGATTTTCAATTAACGAACTGTAATAAAATCGGATACAATATTTTTGCTTCGGCTCTAAGAAGCTATACCCCCGATGAAATTGTGCATTTCTACTGTTATAGCGAACTCGAATGTACCTATTTTCATTTTACCCTCAAAGTAAATCAATCGAACAGTGACAGCAGATCTCACTCTAACTAATGGTTTTCATATATGAGATGATTACTGGAGCTGAGATGAATGGGAGTTTCGTTACCCAACATAATTATATCTATCTTGAGGATATTTTGGAAGCGCAAAAGGTCCGGAACCTGATACAATTTCAGTAATACTCATGTTTGGAAGTTTTTTTATTGTGGAAAAACTCCCAACTAGTATCAGTTTTGTGTAAATCGGTTGGGACAACTTTGAGGAATTGAAGTGAGGACCATTTCAACAGATTTTGATCACTATTTCCGTTACTTGATAAATGGAATGAAAATCGGTTCAGCTATTTCAGAGAACAGTGAAAGCAATTTTTGGTTAAATTTTTTTTTATCTCGACCAATCGATTCCATAGCCAGAACTTATCAGAAAAGCAAAACTAAAAAAAGGGCGCCTGCAGTGTTAAATAAGTGAAGTTTAGCCTCGAACAAACGGTCAGCAATGAAATGCGTGAACAGTCAATAGATTCCAATTTCATCAATTAAAAAGTATCCACCACGTTCTGCTAGTTTTTGACGGTTCTTGGCAGGGATGATTCCCAGATGAATTCATCGTATTTTGTATTTTGACCTCGCAATTTAATAAACATTTATTATTAACACTGAACTTCATAAACAAGCACTATATGCGCGTGACTGAAATCATAACAATTGATTGGGTTGACCCATTTTGAAGAATGAAATACCGTTGTCTAGCTTACAATAATACAAAAAATACTGAATGGGGAAGGACTGACAAATGCAACGGCAGAATAAAGATTTTCATAAAAATTACCGCAGTTAACTTTTTCGCAAATCTTTGTTTTGCTGTTGCATTGGTTAGTCTTTTTCCAATCATTTTTTTCTCTTTAGATATGGTGTAAAATCGCAAAACAAGCTTCAAACATTTTGAACAAACCAATGTTCATTTATTGTAATACAAAGAAACGACGAAATCTTACTTCAAATGAGATCGAATTCTACTTTTTTGACGGGGTTTTCCATAAAACCTAAAAAACGAAGAAGTCAAAAGTTTCTATCTGCTCTGCCTAATTGTATGAAAAACCGGCATTCGGCAATAAAGAGTCGATTTTATAAGGGAGTCACGAGAAACATCATGAACATCATTTTTTCAGTGTATATTTTGTGTATAGTTCAATTGATTACCTACAATTTCGTCTATGACATATTTTTTGTAGAAGCTATAGATTTCTAGTTATAATTGTTTGAAAATAATGTGACTAAAAACACATACGCCCGTTTTCAAAAATTAGTCGCGAGTGAATAAAATTCTAGACCAGTAAAAAATACACATGTAAAGTCTCATGCATATCCAAGGAGATTCATGCCAGGATTTTGCCATTTCTGGACGATTTGGCGTAGAATTGTTTATATATAACAGAGTTGTCGCTAATAGCATACACAAGTTCCTTCTGGATGAGAGCATATACTGCAGTTCTAAATTTATTTCTATAGGAGACGCAAATAAAACTGGAACTGAAGCAAACGTGTGGTAATGATAAATAGACAAAGTTTTATTTTCAGTGAGAAGGAAAAATCAGTAAAACATTAAACATGTCAAATTATTTTCATGTAACCAATGAATGAAATGTATTCTGATTTCTATTCTCTAGATTAAGAAAAACATGAAATATCGAAATAACTTACACCTTGACACATAATCGGTTGAAATCGCGCAGATTTTAAAAATCTTTAAACATTTTAAATCTTTCTTTCACTTGAAAGAAGCCCCATTCGTCAGTAGTTGTCAACCAAATTTCAATCCTTTACATAACACAGTACTACTTTTTTCACAAGTGTCACATTTGGAGTTGTGCGTATAAGCTGGAAACATAACACATCACTCAATAATTCGTTTGACTTCTAGAAGGATAGGTCGTCGTTCGAGTTGAATTTCTTACGGACGAGCATTCTTCAAGATCAGCAAATAGCCAGTGGTAACTGGGAGCCATATCTGGAGACAATTCGAAGTGTATTTTGTTCAATTTAACCTTCGTTACCATCTACTTGAGAATCTGTGCTTTGTCTTGGTGAAACAGTAATTTTTCCTTTGACATATGAGGTCATTTTTCCTTGTATTCAAACGATCTAACAATGCTATGTAATATTCACTATTGATTGTTTTTCCTTTCCCAAGAAGATGAAGATTATACCATGGGCATCCCAATTTATCAAAATCATAACCGTTCCAGCTGACTGTTGACTGTTCACCGACTGCAATTCATTCAGATAATGATCGTTACGATGCCGAAGTGAAGTGAAGGATCCATATTTCATCCATTGTCACATATCGATGCAAAAATTGATTTATTACTTGTAAACATGGTCGAACGCTTCTCTGAATCATCAACACGTTGTTGTTTTTGATCGACTGTGAGTAAACGCGGCACCCACTTTGGTCAAATGTTATGTGTGCATAATTGTACACACTTAAATTTTTTAGCTGAGTCTCGGCAAAAAAATGCCGAGATTCGCACAGCCGAGTAATCAGCAATCATCTCGGCAAAAATAAAATAACTGAGCGTCTCGGCACCCTCAAATTTGACAAACGTCAAATATTGCCGAAATCGCCAGCATAAGATTTACTCTTTGCTCAGTGAAACGTTCGCTGAATATTCGGCAATCCAATAAAACGGAAAAATGAAAAAAACAAATTACCGAATCATCAGTAATTAAAAATCTAGTCAATTAATTTTGTTTGTAATTTCTAAGCATTATAAACACACCATTCAGGATCAAAAATTCATTTTATTAACACTTAAAGGAGGCTTACAAATTTGTTGCCAGTAGTGCTTAAAGCCTCTGCCTTAAAACATGTAGCATAATAAAAAGCGGCGTTTCCGGATGCGGCCACCTTGAGTCGAGCTGGAAATATGAAAATAAAAATAAATATAAAAAAAAATTCAATATTTAATGATGCATATACGATATTGTTCAAAAAATAAACTTACTTTGATCTAGCTATGATCTATAGCAATGTCCATGCATTGGGTTATTGTTTCGCATATCCCCCAAAGTTTTGTCTCGAGGGCTCTTTGAGCCCCGTGTTGGGTGTTTTTCTCTTATAATGTGATCTGATAAAGTCGCTTTTTATAAAGCGAAACATGTCACTATATTAATTCAACATTTTTACTTGCAAGTAGTTCCACGTTTCTTCGAAGATTATCCATTTTTTCACTCGAGAATTTCATCAGAAAATAATCGCGCAATGCGAAGCGAAAATATAACGCGGCAATAAATGACAGCTGTCGTGCTGAATCTCGGCAACAGCTAGCGCATATTCCGGAATCTCGGCAAACGTCTCTGCTGATGTCGGCATATCTGTTGTTTACTGATAAATTCAGCAAGCAATTATGCCAAATTTCGGCAAAGTGAAGCATTTTACCGAAATATCAGTGAATGCGTTTAACGAAGTTCAGAAACATGCGTATTGATTACGGAGCAATCAGCAAATTTACGTGTTGCTGATCAGTTTCAGCATTTTATTATGCCGAGCTCAAGAAATGGTTTTAAGTGTGTAAACACACTGTCTTCTGACATTTTATTTCAATTTACGATTAGATATAACCAATTTGTAAACTTTTTTTATGTTTCCTGGGGTGACTATCTCAATTGTACGACCAGAACGTTTATCATAATCGGTTTCTGTACGAAACTCAGCAAATCAAAATAAAAAAATTATAATAATTCAGCGATAACAAAGCGAGTCCGGGTCACACTTTTGAAGTCATTACTGAGCTTGTACAGTATTTTTTCACCAAGAAGCACTGACAGTTTTACACAAGAAATTGTTTTTAATCTGTTGTTTCGAAAATGACAAGAGTATCTTCACATGAATGGATGTCATTTTTACTGACTAATCGAAATATCATAAAATTTCACAAATAGTCTTTTGGTACTCCATAAACGTTATATGAATTTGACAATGATAACGTCATATGTGTGTCAGTCACAAGACTTATTGAACGATATGTTGAGATATTCGAACAAATGTATGTTTAGCTACACATATGACCCAATATAATTAAATTGTATTTGTCGTACACTTTGACCAAATTTTAGTCGGATAATTTTTATTACGCCTGGTACGTATTAACAAGAAACTTGTTAGTATTAGGCCATTTCAGAAATGCTTGTTACCCGTTATAAGACTTCACATACATCGATTTGAAAGAAACTTCGCACACGTGTCCGCTATGAAAAATCATTCGTTTTGCACGAATATAGAATCCAGTTCGTCTTAAGACAAATATACTTCGATTCCTCAGATAGTTTGATCGATTTTCACAAAATTAGATTAGTATGAAAGGTGTTATAATACAATGGGTTGATATGAAATATTATTCAAATTCAACTTTAGAAAATATAAGGGATGGTGTTAACAATTTCAAACCAACATTTAAAATTACCAAACTGTTAAAAAACGACTGGACAATGCGCATTTCAGGCCCCAATGTGGTTCTTAGCCTCTTGTCCAGTAACTCCTATCCCTACCTCCCGCGGTGCCGGCTGGGGTACGAGTAACCATAGGAAAGATCGGGTAACCAACCCCGGTGGGACGTTGGTCGTATGCTGACAGGGAAGGGGGGGCTTGCCTTCTCTTTACAGAGAGCGAGCCTACCCGAGCGTCTGTTCCCCATGTTGGGGCGGCTCGAAACAGCGTCTGTTCTCCATGTTAGGAGCGGCTGATTACCGTCCTTGTGTCAGTGTGGGACTCTAAACGGTGCTGACACGATGGCCCTCCGGCGAAACAGGAGGTTGGTGCAGGCCTATCAAGCCGCCCGGAAAACACCTGTTACGCACAATCCAGTAAGAAATACGATTCGGAATAATCGGCAACGAACAAAGGACTACGATTGGAAGCTTGGAACATGGAACTGTAAATTGCTTAGCTTCCCAGGATACGACCGAATGCTGCATAATGAGATTCAAATCCGCGGATTCGATATCGTAGTACTGCAGGAACTTTGTTGGACGGGACAGAACGGAACGAGATTTATAGTGTTGGGCAAGATGCGCCAGCGCGTGATTGGGTGGCAGCCAATCAGTGATAGAATGTGCGTATTGAAGATCAAGGGCCGTTTCTTCAATTACAGCATCATCAACGTGCACTGCCCACATGAGACGAGACCCGATGACGAGAAGGAAGCATTCTACGCGCAGCTGGAACGAACCTACGACAGCTGTCCACGGCGGGATGTAAAACTCGTCATCGGCGACATGAATGCTCAGGTAGGCCGGGAGGCAATGTACAGGCCCGTGATCGGGCTGGAGAGCCTGCACGCGGTAACAAACGATAACGGTCAAC
This sequence comes from Malaya genurostris, assembly GCF_030247185.1. Taxonomy (NCBI): domain Eukaryota; kingdom Metazoa; phylum Arthropoda; class Insecta; order Diptera; family Culicidae; genus Malaya; species Malaya genurostris. Next base: position 15,613,780 of record NC_080572.1, on the reverse strand, counting down.
GATGCGTAAACTTTGCAGCCTCCCGAGGAATAGTAGTTCGAAGCACCTTCTTCCCCCGCAAAGATATCCACAAAGCCACCTGGAGATCACCTGATCAACATACGGAAAATCAAATTGACCACGTTCTCATCGACGGGCGATTCTTCTCCGACGTCATAAATGTCCGCACTTACCGCAGTGTCAACATTGATTCTGACCACTACCTTGTCGCGGTTTGTATGCGCTCAAAACTATCGACGGTGCACAACACTCGTCGCACAGGAACGCCAGGACTCAATCTCGAGCAGCTAAGTAGCGTTCGTACTGCAGAGGCTGGAGGGACATAAGGTCCGCCGTGAGTAGCACTACTGCAACCGTACTAGGCACGAGTTTATCGAATCAAGGAAATGACTGGTTTAATGGCGAATGTCTACCTCGGGCCCTGAGAGATTCCAGTAGCTCCAACCTGGCATCGCGATACTCTACGCACGACCACACGTCATGCTCGTTGTCAAATATATTGTAATTTTCAATGTCCGCTAGAAAAGATTGCGATGCAATAAGATAGCTAAACTGTCATTCGTATCGATTCAACCCCTTCGAGACCACAATTCAGAAAAAAATATTTTTTAAATTGACCGTTACAATTAGTTCTATTATCAGAATAATTATGAAGTTAATTTCTATCATAATAATTATTCTGATAATACGCATGTGATCTGCCATCGGCTACAACTTGCACGGATTTTTTTAAGCGTGTGCTATTTATTTGACATGATGGTTATTTTGTGTTTAGTATGTTTCCTTTTCATTCATATTTTGTATTAATCGACGCCTTGGTCTTCAAAATCTCGTGCTTTATTTGAAACATTGTCGATTTTAACTATAGAAATAAGCTATTACAAAAACTTCGAAAATCCGCAAAAAAGTCTGGTTAATTGCAAAGTCTGCTAACAATCGAAATTGTAAATCTGCAAACCTGGTATTTGTGGTTCTGACGCTCATTATTTCGCTACTCTGCGACGATTTCGTCGCATTCTATGTCCAGCTGAAAACTTCTATAGGGGATAGTGTTCGGTTACCGGCACCCTATTCTTTTAAGCTTATAACTTCTGACTAAGTGCACATTTTGCGGACATATATACATCAATGGAAAGCTAAAGTCCTTAGTTAACAACTGTATAAGAAACTAAGTTGATTTAATCGATTAAAAAAACTTTATTATCAATTTAGTAAAGTGATAAATTTTGGCCATTTCATGTGTTCGGTTACCGGCACCCCAAGAAATTTCGCTAAAGATGGCAAAATATAAGTAAAGAGTGTAATTTTTCAACGAAAAAACGAAATTTAATCTTTTCGCAGACGTTTTGAACAAAAGTCTTTATTGTTTGATGATGACTCCGCCTTGGCTATCTTGGCCTATGATTTGAATGGTGGCACCTTTGGTATTTATTTGGCCGGTCTTCCAACGGCTTCGCGGGATTGAATACGTTGCTACGTTAATTAGTGCATTGTTCATTTTGCTTGACTTGGATGATTTGTTTGAAGTCGCCATGGCTAACAGAAGCAGAGAACCTAAGTTTTTACTTATATGACGGATGTGTTGAAGTGTTGCATGTCGCCAGAGATGCCAGGTAATATAATAAGTTTAACTAGTAAAAACAAGAATATCGCGCCAATTTTCAAAAGTCTGTAATTTCTGACGAATTTCTGCAAACAATTGAAGTTTAAAAAGTCTGCAAAAAGTCGTTAGACGAAAAAATGTTTACATGTTAACTAAGAAATTTGATAGTTCACAGACAAATTTGCAGACTTGCACATATTAGACTGCATATTGCTGACAATTTTTCGCGATTTGACGAAAAAAATGGGGAGCCGGTAACTGAAATCGGTAGACATTTTGAAAATGACCAAAAAAAACTTTAGTTGCGAAAATGTTGATAGCAACCGGTATTAAATCACGAAATAGATCGATTTCACCTCATGAATATTCAACTCACTCATCTTTTCGATTGATGCTTTTCAATTTATGATACTATAAAAAAAAGTCAGGAAAAACTTTTGTGGTGATTTTCACGCAATTAAAATTTGTTTTGAGCGCAGCAAAAAGTACAAGCATCTGTTTGCTTTTGTATTCGGCACAATAAGAACATGCTGCTATTACACATACATATGACGTTTGTCGCAATGACGCTGTTTGCTTTCTGTCAAAAGTTACGGTGGGGTGCCGGCAATCGAACATCTTCCCCTACTATATATCAATATGGATCACTCTTGCGATTCATGAGGGACATCACAGTAAAGTGCGGTGGCAGAAAAGGTTACTAGCGGCCCTTACACGAGCATTATTATTGTCATTTTTAATGATGCCTAAGTAATGATGTATTTCAAATTTGATAGAAATCTCGTCATTACTGCACCATTACACGTTCATAAAAATGACATTATTTTTTAGTAATGACACTTTTAATGATAGTGTAAGGTCCGCTATTAATATACTACACATTTTTAATGCACTGAACAAAACAACTCCAAATATATAGAACATTTCTCGATATACACTGCACGAAAAAATAAGCTGTGAATGCAGTTTAGAATCGCAATCTGATAATAACTCGGATGAAAACACTTTGCTTTTATAAAAATCCCTATTTATGTAAATATGTGTGAAATGTGCACGCAGAACTAAACAAATTAATCGTAATGATAGTTTCAGAATTTTTCCAACATTTCCAAATAATGTACTACAATTTCTTGATTTGAAAGTTTACGGTTACGGTGATAGATATATACAATATCAATAATTGTGTTGTTTTGAAGCATTTATTTATTTATTAAACAACCTAATAAATAAATAAATACTTCAAAACAACACAATTTAGTATATGAATAAACCGTAATTCGCCAAGAGCTATCAATTGAAGGAAAAATAATAAGTATAACTTGTTATTTTGCTTACTGTATTCTACTTATCATACTATTTATTAACATTTTTTCAGTGCTTTTGTTTTATCGAATTTTGGAATGATTCGTCTGTTGAATGAAATTCAATTACTTTTTAGAAAATAATTATCGAAATTTCAAATTTTGACTAAAAGTTCAAACTATTCGCAAAACAGTTTACAGGGCAGATCGCTTAGTACATGCACTTTTAATTCATGGACAATTTATGAAAATGACAATTTTCTTTTACATTCTAACTCTCCCTGTGCGAAAAGATAATGTGCAGCTAATTCAAAATCAATGTAATGAACGCAATGAAAAAAATATTGCAATCAAAGTAACTTGTAATACACCATTCATTTCATTTTATTTTTGTGCTATGTATCAGAAAGAATCTGCCAAATATTGCCTTCACAGCCTATAGGTTTTGTCTTTTCAGCACTATTCATAACATTCATGAGCAAAGTTAAATACTACTTCATAACTCTTGAAAGTGAAGACGAAAGGTCTAAAAGAGCGTAATTCTACATTATTTATAGGCGATATTCACTTTCGTCAGAAAAAAAAACACATTTAAATATGAAAATGTTCACACCTCTATAGCGGCCCTTACACGAGAATCATTTTTGTCATTTTTAATGATGACTAAGTAATGATGTATTCCAAATTTGATAGAAAACTCATCATTACTGCACCATACACGTTCATTAAAATGATATTAATTTTTAGTAATGACATTTTTAATGACTCGTGTAAGGGCCGCTTATGTGGGCATCATGCTCAATTATTTTTGACATTTCACTTCTGGGTGCACGCTAAACGCAAACTATTAAACATGACTGAACTAATTGCCTTTTCCGCCACGAGATGGTGTTACGGTGATGTCCTTTCATAACATTCATGAGCAAAGTTAAATACTACTTCATAGCTCTTGAAAGTGAAGACGATAGGTCTAAAAGAGCGTAATTCGACATTATTTATAGGCGATATTTGCTTTCGTCAGAAAAAAACACATTTAAATATGAAAATGTTCTCTCCTCTATGTGGGCATCATGTTCAACTTCTGGGTGCATGCTAAACGCAAACTATTAAACATGACTGAACTAATTGCCTTTTCCGTCATGAGATGGTGTTACTGTGATGTCTTTTTCGATTTGTATTGAATTCGTTAAAGTGGTCCACATTGATATATAATATTTGTCGTTGTTCTAATAACCGTCGGCACAGGTGCCACAGACTAACAGGCAGGACACTCAAATTAGATTCTTTAATCATTTTAACAGTCATTTCGAATATTCCTTTAGATGGGACAGTACTCGCATATGGTATGATGGCGTCACGTTACCCTATCAAAAACATCCTGTCTGTCATCTAGACTGTGCTATTTTTTTTTTCATTTACCAACAGAGTTGCTATTCATACAGAATTACCTGTAATGTATTGATTTGTATACGTCCATGCGAATTTCATGCAGGATACAGATTTATTACATATTGCCAAAACTATATATAGAATTGTGCCTACTTCTCATCCTTTAACGCAATACAAAATCGAACTCGTTTTGTATAATACTTACTTACTTCTGGTCCGCCGCCACTTAATTTCGGGTGAAAATTACCAACACAATTAAAAATACTCTAGATGAACAACGTTGAGAAAAATAAATGGGTACCTTCCAACATCGCTAAAAAACTTAAATATATAATCAACGTAATTCAAAAATTTATTGTGACGATTTATTTTCATATATTATGATGACATCAGGCATCCCTGCAAGCAGCTGATCGGTGTTGACAAACGAGGGTACCGATAGTAAATAGTTCGCGCAGTACAATATAGGTGGAATTAGTGCATCACGAAAAATTATTTTTATAAGAATTTACTCATACTGTCATGTCTGTTAGTCTGTGCAGATGCAGAGACCGTTTTCCGCGAGCCCAACACACCGGAGATGTGCGTAGAAAGTGTAGTGATTTGACATGAGCCGTAACATAACCTGAATGAAATCGCGACACGATTTCGTGGATACTTGCTCCATGAAGTTTGGCAACTTTCGAGAGTTTTCTGACGAGAAATACTGAACAATTCATTGAAGCAGATTGGTCTTTCATAAAAAATCACCTTCAGATGCGCCCAGCTTAGCCAACGAGTCTGCCTTTTCATTGCCGGAATTGAACAATGCGACGGGACCCAGACTAAGGATATTGAATAAGACCGTTCAGATAAAGCTCTCAAATGTTCCCGTATTTTCCCCAGGAAAATATTCCTGGCTTCATTGTCCGGAGAGCCTCTATTGAACTAAGACTGTCCATGACAATGAAGTAATGGTCTTTGGCCAAGGTTTCAATGCACTCAAGGGTGTACTGAATAGCACCTAGCTCTGCGAGGTAAACTGAAACCGAATCACTGAGTGTGTACGAAGCGGTGATGTTCTGATTAAAGATACCGAACCCTGTGGACTTGCTTATGTTTGATACGTTAATGTGAAACATCTTTTCACAGTTGACTATTCTAAATTTATTATAAAAAATATTCGGGACCACTTGAGGGTTTAGCAGCACAAGGTTGCCGTGTGCCCAAACTTTTTTGAAATTGAACAGTGGATCACTCGTGGTACGTATATCCGTATAGGTAGACGAATCCTTTCCACTACCAAATTTTTGGAAGTGCAGATCCGGTAAAAGTCACGCGAAAGGAGTCTGATGGGAAGAATTTACCGTCTATCGATTTGGACAATTGCTTGCACTTCAATATTTTCACTAGCTGAAGGTCGGGATTTCTGAAACGGCCTAACCCATCCTTCATTAGATCTTCGATTGCCATACTCTCGTCACGGACCACAGTACTTACCTAGTTTTTTACCAGTATTAATCTTTCTAAAAATCACGAAAATTTGAGAGATCGTATATTTTTTTCTAATGAAACTGATTAACCTGATTGACTTCGGGTTTTCGGATAGGTTAGAATCTAAAAACACCTAATATTCACAACATACCTACAGAGTAATCTAATTTTAGCACTTTTCATAATTAACAATATTTCTTCGGAGACAACCTAGCTCTTGAGTATTGAATACAATCCTAAGCAGTCATGAAGAAATCTCAACATAATCAAACTCAAAGAATCTAGGGTAATCTGTTGTAAAAAAATGTTGACGAACGTCTTAAAACGATTAATATTGCATTGATTTTTTAAGGTTTTTTTACTTGATTTGCTAAAGATATCATAACAGTGTAGTTGAAGTTTCATATTTTCGTAATCACAATTTTTGGTATGCACTTTGCTGGTTAGTGAATGGATTTCATTTTTTTTTACCCGTGACTAAAGCCATGATTCAATAAAACAACTTCTAGTATCTTTGCTATCGCGCGCGGTGTCATCTAATTACGCTGACAAGAAAACAACAGCTTTTTTGTGTCTGATGACTTCTGCCTTCTAGCAACCATCGGCAACAAACTAATGATATAAACTGCCCGTTTGTTTGGAACAGAGATTAATTCAGTGCTTTAATGTCGCATGCAGGTACGAGCAGACTAACTCAAAAGTTTAAACAATCAGGTAAAATGAATGGAACTAGTTCAAATATCCCGTGATTTACAAAGTCATGACCCCATTGCAATGTAACTGTAATCTGCTCTAGACTCTCAAATAAAATATAAATACGAATAGAGATAACTCCACCAGGAGGTCTTCTGGCCAGTGCAATCCTCCTGCGCTGATGTTCCTTGTGAGGTTGAACCTACCGCTTGCGATGGCACTAACAGATCAGTTTTAATACTCTGTTCGACGTTATCGATAGGCTGGTCGTCGCACAAGATTGCATCGTCTGATGTAGGTTGGGAAGTTTGATTAGCTTAAAAGTTATGAATTGAAAAAAAAGTTATTGAATTGTTTTTTTTAGAATGTTGATATGTTTTAGCATTGAGATTATGGATTTGTGCACATTTCAATGATTTAGAACATGTACACTGTAAATCAATCGATGGAATTATTAATGATTGTTGGATTATTATCGACATTGAAGCTGTAACTGTCAGTTTGATGATGTGTCATGCTCGATTGATCATTCAGTTATAGTTTGTTTGCTATCAAAGAAAAACTCTCATCAAAGACTTTAAGATATTATTTAATTTGGTATGCATTTTTATATGTACTTGAAAAAGCTGATCAATATCATTGGATTGCGAAAGTGCGGGTGACAGTATGTATTATCAATATTTGTGTGAATTTCTCTGTTCGTGAGTATCTCCGTGAGATTTACTATCGGAGTCTAAAAACCTTCTGTGAAAGTCGAAAGACGATCTGTGAGTGTGATTGTGAAGCATCAAAAACAATTCACAATAAACAAAGGGGAAAATTGCTTCCTTTCAACAACTCTCAATAGAATCATGTAATAGACAACATTTATTAAGTCACACTTAGTCATATTTTTAGGCAGTTCATATCATGTGAATTGTATGGGTGCGTAGTGCTGCTATTTTAGCGCGCACGAATTTGGCATTTCTCTCCCCTACTTCTACGTACGAGATTCGATGTGGACTCGCCTGAGGGTGCCATGCTAGCAAAAAAGGATGTTGCCAATGATATGTCTTTGACATAAGGCAAGTATAGGGTGCCAATAATGTTTATTTCTAATTTTCTTAAGTGATAATGCACAAATTATCTATCACTTCAAAAAAATCTCCGGGCAATATTTGAGCTAAATCGGACATTGATAAGTGCTGCCACATCGCGGCAAAGTTTGATCTTGAAAAATCACGGGAAAATTTTTTTTTTATGCCAAATCTCTAATCAAAATTTTGGAAAGATCGTGTCTTAAGGACCCGGAAATTTTTTAATTAGGATACGAATGAAATGCAAAGTAGAAATTTTTAATGAAATGGCCGAATACTAAATAAATCGGGAACTTGGGCTTTCAACGTTAATGTAGGGATATGATTTTAATATTTTTATTTCCCTTATCGAATCCGTCCCGAAAATACAGATTATATAGCGATTTGGAGAAAAATCAATAAACCAGAAGCCGCCATTTTATATTATTATTATCAATAACAATATTCATTGTAAAACTTTTGTGTGAACTTCCACTTTTATGGAAAATGGATAAAACCACCAATTATTTGTTCACTATGCATGGTACTTTTTATCGTGTACCGTTCAATGCAATCAGTAATGATCGTAAATAAGAGTACACCCTGTGTAGAAAAGGTAATGTCGAAAACACCGACATATCAAACGTGAAAATTGTTAACACCGACGCATATTTTGGGGATTTCTGCTTTTTACCTTTCTCATATAGAAAGGCTATGTAATCACTGTGAAAACCGACCTTTTAACCAAGGCCCGGAGGGCCGAATGTCATATACCATTCCACTCAGCTCGACGAACTGAGTAAATGTATGTGCGTGTGCGTGTGAGTGTGTGTGTGTGTGTGTGTGTGTGTGTGTGTGTGTGTGTGTGTGTGTGTGTGTGTGTGTGTGTGTGTTTGTGTGTGTATGTAACAAAAATATGCACTCACTTTTCTCGGAGATGGCTGAACCGATTTCTACAAACTAAGAATCAAGTGAAAGGTCTAATGGTTCCATAGCCTGCTATTGAATTTCATCCCGATCCGACTTCCGGTTCCGGAGATATAGTATGATATGCACCAAAAAATGGAAAAAAATTCACTCACTTTTTTCATAGATGGCTGAACCGATTTTTACATACTTAGATTCAAATGAAAGGTCCAAAAATGCCATAGCCTGCTATTGAATTTCATTTGGATCCGACTACCGTTTCCGGAGTTACATGGTAATATGTGAAAATTAGAGAAAAAGTGTGCACTAAATTTTCTCTAAAACGGCTAAACCGATTTCCACAAACTGAGATTCAAATGAAAGGTCCAAAAATTTTCTAGAACATTTCATCCGGATCCGACTTCCGGTTCCGAAATTAAACCGTGATAAATGAAAAATTACCAATCTCATTAGTATTTTCTCACGAACGATGGTCAAAAACAGGTACAAATCCCCTAAAACTGTCTGATAAATTCTACTAGTTTTCAGAGCTTGTTAGCTTGTGGGCATAAAAACATAATTCGGCACTACTGGTCCCCCCTTTTCCTGTTCCGGAAGCACCAAAAGTGGTGAAGAAAAACTCCAAACATAGAACTGATTTCGATTTCTCTGCGATGCTTGAGCCGATTTTCACAAATCATTATTTGAATTGAAGCTCATGTTATCTTTGAAGCAACCGTGAAATTTCATCCGGATCCGACTTCCGGTTCCGCAGTTACAGGGCTATGAGGGCTTTCTTTCACGATGGCCAAATCGATTTTCACAAACTTATAGGTTCAAAGGAAAAGTCTTACAGTTTCATACGGAATTCCTAAATTTGTTGTGGGTACTACTTCCGGTTCTGGAACTACAGGGTAACAGGATTTGTAGAGTGTTTTAGATTAAGTCCGAACAAACTTTCCTGTTTCTATTCAATGAACAGTTTTGCGAAATCCACAGTAATATTTATGATGTTATGAGTAATATGCGAAAGGAATCATTACACCACTAGGTGGATTAAAACAGGTTTTTTTTAGGTGTAATTTCTAAGGGTCTCACATTATATCGTCAGAAATCTATGATCAATGATTCAATGTTATTCAGTCATAATTAATGATTTCTATGTATAGCAGGTTGGTAAACGACTGGACGATGCGCAATTCAGGCCCCAATGTGGTTCTTAGCCTCTTATCCAGTAACTCCTATCCCTACCTCCCCGCGGTGCCAGCTGGGGTATGGTTAACCATAGGGAAGATCGGGTAACCAACCCCGGGTGGGACGTTGGTCGTATGCTGACAGGGAAGTGGAGGCTTGCCTTCTCTTTACAGAGAGCGAGCCTACCCGAGCGTCTGTTCCCCATGTTGGGGCGGTTCGAAACAGCGTCTGTTCTCCATGTTAGGAGCGGCTGATTACCGTCCTTGTGTCAGTGTGGGACTCTAAACAGTGCTGACACGATGGCCCTCCGGCGAGACAGGAGGTTGGTGCAGGCCTAACAAGCCGCCCGGAAAACATATGTTACGAACGATGAAGAAGGAAATACGACTCGGAATAATCGGCAAAGACCTACGCAACGAACAAAGGACTACGATTGAAAGCTTGGCACATGGAACTGCAAATCGTTTGGCCTCCCAGGATACGACCAAATGCTGCATGATGAGCTTCAAATCCGCGGCTTCGATGTCGTAGCACTGCAGGAACTTTGTTGGACGGGACAGAAGGTGTGGAAAAGTGGACATCGAGCGGCTACCTTCTACCAGAGCTGTGGCACAACCAGCGTTCTAGGAACGGGATTCATATTGTTGGGCAAGATGCGTCAGTGCGTGATTGGGTGGCAGCCAATCAGTGATAGGGTGTGCGTATTGGAGATCAAGGGCCGTTTCTTCAATTATAGCATCATCAACGTGCACTGCCCACCTGAGACGAGACCCGATGAGGAGAAGGAAGCATTTTACGCGCAGCTGAAACAAATCTACGACAGCTGTCCACGGCGGGATGTAAAACTCGTAATCGGCGACATGAATGCTCAGGTAGGCCGGGAGGCAATGTACAGGCCCGTGATCGGGCTGGAGAGCCTGCACGCGGTAACAAACGACAACGGTCAACAATGCGTAAACTTTGCAGCCTCCCGAGGAATGGTAGTTCGAAGCACCTTCTTCCCCCGCAAAGATATCCACAAAGCCACCTGGGAATCACCTGATCAACATACGGAAAATCAAATCGACCACGTTCTCATCGACGGGCGGTTCTTCTCCGACGTCATCAATGTCCGCACTTACCGCAGTGCCAACATTGATTCTGACCACTACCTTGTCGCGGTTTGTATGCGCTCAAAACTATCGACGGTGCACAACACTCGTCGCACAGGAACGCCGGGACTCAATCTCAAGCAGCTACGTAGCATTCGTACTGCAGAGGAATACGTGCAACAACTGGAGTTAGTGCTACCAACGGAAGAGCAGCTTGGCGCGGCGACTCTTGAAGACGGCTGGAGGAACATGAGATCCACCGTGAATAGCACTGCTACAACCGTTCTAGGTACGAGGTTATCGAATCGAGGAAATGACTGGTTTGACGGCGAATGTCAGCAGTTGGTCGAAGAGAAGAATGCAGCAAGGGCGAGGATGCTGCAACACCACACGAGGGCGAACGAGGAACGATACAGACAGGCACGGAACAGACAGAACACTGTTTTCCGGAGGAAAAAGCGCCACCAGGAAGACCAAGATCGCGAAGCGATGGAACAGCTGTACCGCGCAAATGACACAGGCCGAAATGTACTGAGGACCATCACACGGAAGTTCTATGAAAAGATTAACCGCTCACGTAAAGGCTACACGCCACAGGCCGAAATGTGCAGAGATACCAGTGGTAACCTTCTCACGAACGAACGTGAGGTGATCGACAGGTAGAAGCAGTACTACGACGAGCATCTGAATGGCGAAGCACAAGATACAGAGAACGATACAGGAATCAATCTGGGTGCACGCTCAGCCGACGACAGATTCCCAGCCCCTGATCTGTCGGAGATAATTGAGGAGATCGGCAAGCTGAGCAACAACAAAGCCGCGAGCAATGACCAGTTGCCAGGCGAGCTGCTCAAACATGGCTAGAGCGCCGCACTGGATGATTTCTAGGATTTGGGAGGAGGAGATTCTACCGCAGGAATGGATGGATGGAGTGGTATGTCCCGTCTACAAAAAGGGCGATAAGCTAGACTGTTACAATTACCGCGCAATCACATTGCTGAACGCCGCCCACAAGGTACTCTCCCAAATCTTTTGCCGTCGTCTATCACCAATAGCTAAGGAATTCGTAGGGCCGTACCAAGCGGGATTTACTGGAGCCCGCGCCACTACGGATCACATATTCGCGATAAGACAAGTACTAAAGAAGTGTCATGAATACAACGTACCCACGCATCACCTATTCATTGACTTCAAAGCGGCATACGACACAATCGATCGAGAACAGCTATGGCAGATCATGCACGAATACGGTTTCCCGGATAAACTGACGCGATTGGTCAAAGCAACGATGGATAGAGTGATGTGCTACGTCCGAGTATCTGGGACGCTCTCGAGTCCCTTCGAATCTCGGAGAGGGCTACGTCAAGGTGATGGACTTTCTTGTATCTTGTTCAATATTGCCCTGGAAGGTGTGATTCGAAGAGCGAGGATCGACACGAGTGGCACGATCTTCCGAAAGTCCGTACAACTTTTTGGCTTCGCTGACGATATTGATATTGTGACACGTAACCTTGAGAAGATGACGGAAACCTACATCGGACTGAAAGCTGAAGCTAGGCGTATCGGACTGGCCATAAATGCGTCGAAAACAAAATATATGAGAGGAAGAGGCTCTAGAGAAGAAACACTACGCCTCCCACCACGAATATTGATAGACGGTGACGATATCGAGGTGGTTGACGAGTTCGTGTATTTGGGCTCACTGGGGACCGCCGATAATGACACCAGCAGAGACTAAGAAAAACCCTCCGATCGAGAAAAGTACGCCACCGCACGAAATTGACCATCTACAAAACGCTCATTAGACCGGTTGTTCTCTATGGCCACGAGACCTGGACTATGTTGGCAGAGGACCAAGGCGCCCTCAGTGTTTTCGAAAGAAAGGTACTGAGGACCATCTATGGCGGAGTGCAGATGGTAGACGGAACGTGGAGACGGCGTATGAATCACGAATTGCAACAGCTGCTAGAAGAACCACCCATCGTACGGACAGCTAAAATCGGACGTCTACGATGGGCTGGGCATGTCATAAGGATGTCGGACGACAGCCCAGTGAAAATGGTTCTTGAATCTAATCCGACTGGTACAAGAAGAAGAGGAGCGCAGCGAGCAAGGTGGATCGATCAAGTGGAGGGTGATCTCAGAAGCATCAGTGCTTTGAGTGGCTGGCGAAGAGCAGCCATGGACCGAGTTATGTGGAGACGTATGCATGATACAGCAAAGGACACCCCAGGCCTACAGCTGTTAGGTAAGGTAAGGGTAAGTGATGTATAGCATTACTGGTCGTCGCGTAAGGTCCCCTTATGTACACTATACGCTCACGCGGAGAGAAAAGTTGTAGAAATAACCAAATTTGGATTTAAAGCAACGATTTTTTTTTAAATAGTGACAAAAGGAAACCTTGTTTGATATAGCAAATATTGCTGCTTGAAACTACAAACCATAATAAATTGTTCGTAATGGATTAGTTTGTTGCAATCAATATTTTGATAAAAATTCCAAATATTTTACTTGTGCGTTCCTGTTAATTTTTTGACAAACAATTTCACAGTAAATTCAATTTAAAAATTAGTTCTAATGCACGAACTTTAGATAAAGTTAATATTTCTAACGCTTTGAATTCACACACCTTTTCACCTTTTAGTTGGAGTAAATGAACTTAAATTTAGTTGTTTCAACTAACGCTTTTGTTTTCATGCAGTTTGATTTGCTTTTAGGAATAAAAAAATTTCTTTCAAACAAATATGCAAGCTTATTTTCTGATACTTTCAATATATATTCGTTCTCCATGTCTTAAAACCAATTTTTTTTTATTTATATTGACAATTTAAAAGGCATTCAGCCCTTTTGTGGCGGGACGATCGAATTATTCACATACCCCAATCAAGCTCTGGTATTTTAATTAGAATCCAATGATTCTATGCTTCATCAGTTCGGCCAAGATCCCTGCATCAAATATTTTTTGTAAAGAAAATCTGTTGTGTAAGGTTATGAAATTTTTAAAAATATTATTAGTTACATACGCTTGATTTGTTGAAAACCCACTAGGAAATGAAAGAAGCAGATACAACGGGGAGAAAAACTATACGGGTTTTTTTGTGGAGGAAAAATTGCTCTGGTTCATTCGCGGGGAATTTTTTTTTCTGTTTTATAAGAATTGAATCTAATACGGTTAATTTAAATAATAAACTTTGTTGTATCATTACACAAATAAATTTTAGATAAATTGAATGTATTTTTCCTTGATATAAAGGTATAGCAGTACAGAATCTACATAGCCATTGTTCAAAATTGTTCGGTGAAACCCTCAACGAGTGAACACGTTGTATTGTGTTAGTACGGTGAAAATTTGAGTTCTTCGCGAAAAAGAAAGGATTTTCATCCGTACTTTGGCGACTCCACATTGGCACACTATAAACTATAAACGAAAATTAACTGGCAATATAGTTAAGTCGCTGTGCTATCAATCGGTGTCATCTCAAGTGAGGTGACGCCACGAGATGTGAAGAAGAAGAAGAAAACATTCATCGATGTTTTTCTCCATTTACTGCCAATGAGAGTTTCGCTCTTCTGTGAAAAATAAAACAGCTGAAATAAAAGATTTTTCACAAAACGTCAATTTCTATTTAAACCTAAGACAAAGCCTATCAACTGGGGAAGGCTTGTTATGTTTCAATTTTATGTTAGGATGTTTCAGTTTCTGATTGTCTGATTTTGATAATTCCGCCAAGACAACTAGGAAAATAAATCTTTCTACGGGGTTCCTAAGCAGTGATGCTAATTATAAAGGAAAAACCTGTTTGAATCCACCTAGTGGTGTAATAATGCCTTTCTCATATCAATCATACTATCATATATAATACTGTGCTATTCTTCAAAATAATTTCCTTCAATTCTTAAAAGAATAACCGAAATCGGTTTGTTTCCGTCTACTGATAAAAACTATCAATTTTTTTACGGTTTTTCGGTGATGGTATGGAATTTTTAACACACTTTACCCTATATTTCCGAATCCGGAAGTCGGATTCAGATGAATTTCAGGAAAAACGTATGGGACAACAGGACCTTTAATTTGAAGATATTTGAAAAGTTAGAACACATATTTTCATTTTTTTGCACATTTTACTTGTGGGGTACCGGAACCGGAAGTTAGATCCAAATAATATTCAGAAGTTTTCATCTCCGTTAGTTAGTGCAAAAAAACGTAACATACACACATACGCACACACACACAAATATATATATATATATATATATATATATATATATATATATATATATATATATATATATATATATATATATATAATATATATATATATATATATATATATATATATATATATATATATATATATATATATATATATATATATATATATATATATATATATATATATATATATATATATATATATATATATATATATATATATAAAGGGTGATTTTTTAAGAGCTTGAGAACTTTTTCAAACAATAAAACGCATAAAATTTGCAAAATCTCATCGGTTCTTTATTTTAAACGTTAGATTGGTACATGACATTTACTTTTTGAAGATAATTTCATTTAAATGTTGACCGCGGCTGCGTCTTAGGTGGTCCATTCGGAAAGTCCAATTTTGGGCAACTTTTTCGAGCATTTCGGCCGGAATAGCCCGAATTTCTTCGGAAATGTTGTCTTCCAAAGCTGGAATAGTTACTGGCTTATTTCTGTAGACTTTAGACTTGACGTAGCCCCACAAAAAATAGTCTAAAGGCGTCAAATCGCATGATCTTGGTGGCCAACTTACCGGTCCATTTCTTGAGATGAATTGTTCTCCGAAGTTTTCCCTCAAAATGGCCATAGAATCGCGAGCTGTGTGGCATGTAGCGCCATCTTGTTGAAACCACATGTCAACCAAGTTCAGTTCTTCCATTTTTGGCAACAAAAAGTTTGTTAGCATCGAACGATAGCGATCGCCATTCACTGTAACGTTGCGTCCAACAGCATCTTTGAAAAAATACGGTCCAATGATTCCACCAGCGTACAAACCACACCAAACAGTGCATTTTTCGGGATGCATGGGCAGTTCTTGAACGGCTTCTGGTTGCTCTTCACTCCAAATGCGGCAATTTTGCTTATTTACGTAGCCATTCAACCAGAAATGAGCCTCATCGCTGAACAAAATTTGTCGATAAAAAAGCGGATTTTCTGCCAACTTTTCTAGGGCCCATTCACTGAAAATTCGACGTTGTGGCAGATGAAATTATCTTCAAAAAGTAAATGTCATGTACCAATCTAACGTTTAAAATAAAGAACCGATGAGATTTTGCAAATTTTATGCGTTTTATTGTTTAAAAAAGTTCTCAAGCTCTTAAAAAATCACCCTTTATATATACCCTCCGGACCGAGGTTCAAACGTCGGTTCTCACAGTGATTGCATACCCTTTCTAGATGAGAAAGCCAAAAATCTTATAATACACTTCTGTATCCGAAAATACCCGAAACCGCTCAAATTTAACCTGCGAGGGTTATTTTCGATCGGGGTTTTTCTTTGTGGAAGCCCAGATTTTTGACATCCTGGTAAATTTCAAGTCATGAAAGTTAATATTGTTTAAGATACGCATGTTTTTGCGAAACGTCAGAGGGGAATGTCTGAAATTGTTTAACAAAGAACGATTGAATTTTGTTATTAAAATGGAACAACCGCAACCGGAGTAACAAAAACAAGATTAGACTATTTAATTTTACGTTTGGTCTTAAACGCATCAGTGCGTTGCATTTTTTGTTGAACTGCTACCTCCGACCTGACGGTTCAACCGAGGGACCAATTGAAAACTTTATTCCAGATCCAAAAAGATTAATCGTCTTTTTCGGTTATGCATATTCTTGTAACCACTCATTCATCTTTACTGATAATAGTAACGGATGGTTATGGATCGATTGTCTTTTGTTGAGTTTTTGGTGGTTCGATATATTACCTTGGTGATTGATACGTTATTGATTACAATATTTGCTTGTGTCAATGAAGCTGCAGAATTGTCACTAGAATCATGACTGAGCTGAACAGAAAGATTGGTCCTAATTGGTTTAATCTAAAGGATACGTATTCCAATCAGTCAAAAGTTAAGAGCAATATCACACAATGGGCTTTAAGGCGGTGCTATTGTTGGGTGATTTTAATTACACAGCTCATCTGTAGGATTTGCTCCTGATTATCAATGAACTGGGAAAATAATACAATATAGTATCTATTCGTGGGTTGTGTCTTTTCAATACTTTGCTCTGCCTAAAGATATCCCAGAAGTGGTACTCAATGACCAATACTTCCAAGACTACCTGTCAATTTTTTTTTCAACCATGAAGGCGATTGCTATCAAACCATCGATAAGCTCAACGCGATGCTATGTTGAGGCTCTTGAGGTTTGAGGAACAGATATCACAGTTAGCAAATCGAATTTCGATTCCGATAACTCGGAGAGGAATTAGTTGCTGGTGTGGGACTCTACAGCTATGCGTGAAGGCTTATATCATGCAAGAGCTTTAGTCCTGGAATCTCGATTTATATTAACCTGCAGTAGAGATGATGTTCAATATGATACAGTTTCACTAATACAAAACGAATGTCAATTTATCTTCGAGTAGTTGTGCTTGTAAATAGTTTGATTTTTGTAACTATCGCATTTCATAATCCTACTCTATATTCTCAAACACAGTCCCGCGTTCATGTACCGAGTTCTTAACAAACCAATTTATCAAATTCTTGAAAGTTTAATTCAATAATGCATCACAAAACGAATTTTATCCAGCACTTTATTATTTCGATTGGTAGCGTTACGTTGACAACTCGTTGAATGTCATGAAAATATGAGGAAAATTTGAAGAGATCGCATGTGCCTACACTTTTTTATCAACGGTTGGATGCGCTTTAGAATGGTTAGATATATAAATAAGGATAAATGCAATTTTATTTTCCATTGCCTTTTTGAGTTTTATTGATATTATCCGGATCTGTCGTCCCCCTCGGGTTCAACATAAACCGCTAGGCAGACGAAAAGTTAAAGCTATTTGCAAAACACTTTTCTGATATTACACCTAAGTATATTTTACACTTGAACAGATAAGAATCGAAGAAGATGCTAAAGGTCATCCCGGAGGAGTACTATTTGGCATGCTTCGAGGGTTGAAAAAATCGTTGGCATAAGTGAATTTTGTCGCGAAGGGATTACTTTCACGACAATGAAATTGATTTAGAAGAATAGATAAAGATGTTTCATTATATAACCACATTTCGAGCATTTTTCAGAAATAGTAGTATACACACACTTAAAACCGATTCTCGAGCTCGGCATTTTGAAATACCGAAGCTTAGATCGGCAACACATTTGCGACATTGTTCAGTAATCCACATGCTCTTTTCCGAAATTCGTTAAAGTAATATGCTGATATCTCAGTAAAGTGCGTACTTTTGACGAAGTTTGGCATAATATTAGGCTGAATTCGACAGTAAACAACAAATATACCGAAATCAGCTAATCTGTTTGCCGAGATTTTGAACAGTGAGATAGTTTTTACTGAAACTCGGTGAGACACTTTTCATCTAATGTCTCTTTTTGATTTTGCAAAGCACCACGTCGCCATTGCTCGTGAAGTTGGGAAACATAGGAAGAAGGAAAACATTTTTTTTATATTTCGTGACAAGATAAGTGAAATAAGAAAACTATCTGCTTCGCAAATATAATTAATAATATCTACTTATTTCCAGGTAGGTGCGTTGAGGAGCACTAGAAAAAATTGACTTAAGGCGTGATGTTTTCTTTTTTGTTTGCTAGATTCAAATGAACATGATAAAACACCATCGTTCCTCATTCTTTTTGACTTTTTGTGACTTATTTTACATACAATAATAAAGAAAAATCCATTCCACGTTCGCTTACTGATGACTCGGCAATTCATGATTCAATCCTGATCGCTTCTGCTGAACTAACAGTAAATTTTCTGCTCACAAGTTCGGCAATAATTGACAGTTGATAAAATTTAGGATTGTCGAGATTCTCAGTAATTATATAGTTTGCCGAGACGATTACCGAGCACTCGGCTGTGCAAATCTCGACATTTTTTTAGCCGAGATTCAGCAATAAAATTTAAGTGTGTACACTTATTTTCGGATTTTCAGTAATTTCGGTAATGTTTTTGCGGAAAAAATCATCACTTTGGTCCAAATAACCGAATTGTCCGCTATTCTAATAAAGATTGACGTATAATTTTTTCCCGAAATTCGGTTGTCTAAAATACATGTACCGAAAACTTGGTAATTTTGTACCGAACAGTTTGCACTTTGAAATAATTCGGTAAATTGAAAGAAATAGTACGGAACGATCAGCAGTTTATCATCTTTTAACGAATCGTTAAAGTAATGTAATTCTTTCTACAACATTTCATCTTAACAATAAATGGATGCAATCACTTGTTGCCTTTCTCATATAGAAAGGTTATGTAATCACTGTGAAAATCGATAGTTGAACCGAGGCCCAGAGAGCCGAGTGTCATATTCCATTCGACTCAGTTCGTCGAGTAAGCAAAATGTGTGTGTGCGTATGTGTATATGTAACGTCTTTTTGCACTAACTTTTCTCGGGGATGGCTGAACCAATTTTCACAAACTTAGATTCAAATGAAAGGTCTTGTGGTCCCATACAAAATTCCTGAATATTATTTGGATCCGACTTCCGGTTCCGGAATAATGGGGTAAGATGTACAAAAATTGTAAAAAAATGAAATGAAAATATGTGTTCTAATTTTTCTCATAGATGACGCGACCGATTTCCACAAACTTAGGTTCAAATGAAAGGTCCTGTGGTCCCATCGAAATTCCTGAATTTCATCCGGATCCGGAAGTATTGGGTAAAGTGTGTAAAAAATTTTATACCATCACTGAAAAGGGTGAAAAAACGTTAAAAAAAATCTAAATCGACCTCAAATCTTCTCCAATTGATAATTTTTATCAGCAGACGGTCAGTAACTAATATTCATGCTATTAACTTCTATTTTTTTTTAAACAAATTTTAGCCTTTTCATTGCATAACTAAGTTGGATGTATGATTGAATTGATCGGAAAAGCACAGTCTAGAAAAATGAACCGAATCGTAGAATGCTTTATATGACAATAATCTAATGTGATGTTGAATGAAATAAAAATCAACGATGTTCACTGCATAGATTGCTTTGCTTTGAGTGTCATTCGTGAATTATTTGTAGATTATCTACCTGGAAACGTAATTCATAGAAAAATTACACCATGGGCCAACGATATAGGGGGCGGCACCATAATCGTCGGTGAGACCTTTTTCCACTTTTCGATGGTGAAGTCGAGGGACCGTTTTTTGATCTCTTAACCGATTACCGCTTCGATGGGTGCAGCAAATCATATTTGGCAAAGCAAAGCCTTGGTATTACATTCCTGTAGTGGAATTTGACCTTCTGTTTCAACAGACTTCGCAGCCGATTCATAGTGTACAGAACCATTGCATAGCTGGTGCTACGATTCTACTGACACTACGAATCCTTCCAAGTCGGGACTGGAACATACGACAACTGGTTTGTAAGACTAGTATCTTATGCATTAAACCGCCAACCCGGTTATCATATAACATACTTTAATTCATTGGAAATTAGATCCGGGGTTAAATCTAGGGTAGCAAGCATGTTACATGATTTGCTGAAGCAAAATTCAACACGAACTCTAAGGTGATTTATTTGCCTCATTTGTTTCTTCCTCACTGCTCATGACTAACATTATCATGCTAAAAGCGAGAAGCACACCTGCAGCAAATCAGAGAGACCATTTCAGAATCGAAACGAGAAACGTGCTCGACTCTGCTTAGCTTTCATTCGGACTTGTCCCTCTGAACTGCTGTAATTACAACGAGCTAAGGCGACGGATGAAAGATGAATAATAAGCTAGTAGTCAGATTTGAGATTTGATGATTGCGCAAAAGGCGAGTCCAAGAGTGGAAATTATTTTTGCGTCGAATACTGAAGTAATACTACCGGGAGAATATTTAAAAAAAGAATCATGCAATACTGGTTCGCGAATGGCATAACTTTGCAGTATAGCTTATGATCTATAAACACTAGAGATGTGCAATTCGCGAACGATTTAAAATAATTAGTTCTTCTAGAAAAATGAGTAAACAAAAGGTCTTTATTAAAGAATGTTAGTTTTTTCTTTTTTTAATAGAAATGGAAGTAATCGATTTCTTTGAGAGAGTGTACACAGCACTCACTATTACTGAATTTGTTTACTACAAAACATAATTTACTCTTATTTTCTTCGGAGGAAACGAACGGTTCAACAGAACTACCTAGTTCTAAGCAGTTCTTTAAATCGAACGGGTTTTCCCATCTTTAATAAACACCTCATGATGTACTTTGAAACGCTTCAATTTCAGAAGCTACATTTGTTTTCGTTCTTTTTTAGAAGTTGTATGAACAAATATGGAATAGTCACCTTTTTTGTTTAAATGGATCAAGTTACGACGATTCACTTGATTCTAAAAAGTACGTATCGCCAGAATTTCAATTTCTTTTCCACCGCTATTTACGTCAAGTTGACAGGTAGGTTAGTTAATCGATTCGTGATCGACCGAACAACCAACGGGAAGGGGAAATCGCCCAGAGAATGAGTAAGCATGAAAAATGAAAAAGAACAACAAGAAAACAGGAAATGTGAACATGTGCACTATACAGGGTAATGCGCGTGTTATCATTGACTACAATATCAAAATGAATAAAAATGTGAAAAAGTCATACCTTCTTGCAGACTAACATTGTTATCGTTTTCATTCTGTGCATCTTCATAGTCTTCGCTACTGAAACCAGGCAGCCAATCGGGAGGATACTCAAAACCAGGATCACGATGCTTATCCCAAAACTCGACCTAGTGTAAGAAAAGATAAATTTTCAACTTATCAACAGAAACATACTACTATAGACTCACAATCCTCGTTTCATTGTGCTTTTTCGCAGCGGCGTATTCAATTGTCGCCTTGTGGAGCTGATGCAGAAAATCGGGCATTTGCTTTTTGGCTACCCAGTTGACTACATATCTCGGAATAGACAATCCCGGGTTATCAAAATATGTCAGAATAAAGGAAACACCTGCCTTGTTAAAATTGGTTGTTGGTTTGATCACCATGAAGCTCCAATACTCGTTGACACGCTGATTATTTGCTTTCACAGGGCACTTTGGATGTTGGACACTTTTATTTACAATTACAATTATCTTCTTGGAACGATCAACAAAGTAACGCCGATTGTAGACGTAGTCCCGGTTGGCAAATAATTTCTGAAATATGTTTTTAATATGAATTATACTTTAATATTGTCAAATCTTGGACCTACTGGCCAAAGCATTTCCCAGTAGATAACGTGGCTGTTCGAACCATTGGACATGTCTTCGTCGATAATTTCTAAGCTTACAGCGGTGTTGTCCCATTTTTTTCTATACTCGACATCTGTTTGAACATGCAGGAAATCATCCGCCGTAATATCAGGATATTCTACATAGACTTTTGGAAAACAGTTAAATAATAAAAGATATGTTATATACAGTCCACCCAAGCTCACCTTTATAGGCGTATAATCCAGGTTTGATCTCCCGGCGCCAGATAATCATACTTTTTTGCTCTATGTACGGTTCCCAGACAGTGAACTCGTTTTGTTGTTTGGTCAGCATATCAGTAACGTTACTGGGGCAGATACAATATCGAATACCCTCAATCTGACCATTAATTTCTTTCCGTCTTTGACATCGTGGGCAAATGATAGTTTCTTTCTGTAGGCGCTCGAGAAAACTGAAGTCGTCAAAATAATCCTTAACGTCGTCATATTCGATGCGTTCTTTATCCCAATCGAACGCCAATAGCGTGACAGACGACAAAAGGAAGCTTTTCGCATGATGTTGTACCTGGACAGAAAATATTTAAATTCAGTAGTGAAAATGAAAACTACTAATTTCATGAACCGCAAATCAAGTAAAAAACACCAATACTTCTGTTCATCGCAGAGATTCATAAAAAGATCGACTTCGACCCGGGCAGTTTTTTTTAAATTTTATAGAAGTAGGATTTATTAGAGAGAGCCTATTAGAGTTAGCATTTTTTGCCGAAAATATTTTGAAAATTTACTATTGTTCGATTTCAAAAAAAAAGTTATGTACATGGACTTACTTGTCCACGAAATCGCCGTAGTAGCTCTCGCAGGGCTCTTTCTTCCCAAATCTTTGCATACAGAGCGAAAATCTGCTGGCTTCTTCTTAGCTGCTGAGCAAACACGAACTCACACTGAGTAGCCCACAAACGTAGGATATTCGGAGATTGATCTTTTACATTTTTTCGCAGATATAGATTAATCTTACCCAGTACCTGCGAGTAAGTTATAAGCTTCATTTCGTGGACATTCAACAAACAGAAGCAATCGGTACTAGAACAGTGGACATAACGAATCGAGGACTGCAAATCACTGAACCACAAAGCAATAATCACACAATTCGAGTTGACGAAGATAAAACCGACATTTAATGAAATAACAAATTATAGTAACCACGCGAATGTATATTATAAACTTTATTTTTGACGTGAAAATAATGCGACAAAAACTCTATGATGCAACGATTAGGGAGCTAAATATTATTTAAAGCGAGATGGACCGTAAGCGGTCTCAGCTGTCAAAAAGACAGCAAAGAAAAAAAAATATTTAAAGGCAGTTATTATTCACGATGTAACATAAAGGTGATCACTACCGTCATTGCTGATTGCTCGAAATCACAAAACGTAAACATTAATGGGGGAGATAGTTGAATTTTCACATTGGGTTTCTTCCAGCTCGGTGGCAAGGATAGGGCGCTTCAGCAAGTGCTATCGTAGCCAACATCTGGGGCATTTGGTGGGCAATCAGAGCGCTTAGAGTATGGTAAACAAACATTCGAGCATTTCAATTCGAGTAAAATCTTAATTGCCCTATAGTAGTGATGATATTCTGATCGATAATTTGCGGGGAAGTGCTTTAAAGGGTACTGAATAAACAAGTGGTTTGTAATATCCAAATTTTTGTTAGCCATTCTTCTTCATTGTTTTGGTTTTTGCAGAATGATGCTGGAACACCCATCTGACACCGGTATGTGAGCACCAGCCATTTGAAAGTATACCGATTACGTCGAGCCCCTCGCGTTTCGAGCCCCAAACATTGCGATGTTATGATATTCATCGCGACTCTCAAATTGTGAAAATTATCTCCACTTGATGTCCCAAAACACTGTCTGCTGTATTTAAGGTAAACCGACCAGTTATTGTGAGAGAGTCGACCCAAAATTTACTAATTTTCGTGCACTAAACAAGGTAAACGCGTAAAACAAAAGTATTACTGTTTGTTTGTTTACGTTGCTATCAGCTGATTTTGAAGTTCCGATTTTGATCTCATCAAGATGGTGTCGTGACAGGAGGCCGTGCTGGAAACAGTTTCATGACGTCATAGCAGAGCCTGGTTTCTTCACTATTGTTAATTCTCGGTTGATTTTCCAGAAGGCCGTAACAGCAAGTGACAGTTTCTCTTTGTTCAATCTCTCTTTCGATTATTGTGATGTGATCTAAAAAGATTTTCTTGGATTTCACAGTTCTGTTTGGAAGTCGAACGTTTCGAGCATCATTCTATGCAAAGAGTTAAGTGATAAACGTGTAAACCGCTTGGTAATTGATAGAAGAGAAAGTAAACAAAGAGAAACTGTCACTTGCTGTTACGGCCTTCTGGAAAATAAACCGAGAATTTCACATTTAAGTGCTTAAATCTCGGTTAATTTTTCAAAAGGGCGTATAAGCAAGTGACAGTTTCTCTTTCTTTCGATCATTGTGATGTGATTAAGAAAATTTTCATTGATATCACTATTCTGTTTGAAAGTCGAAAGTTTCGGGTATCATTTCATATAAAGAGTTGAGTGACGGGTATAGCGTGATGGGATAGTCGATGCCTATCACGCAGCCCACCTGGGTTCGATTCCCAACCCCGCACATAGGGCCAGAAAGATTTTCTGGTCCGAAGAGGCGAATGACCTTAAGGTGTTAAAACCTCTATAATTGAAACAAAAAAAAAAATTCTTACAACAAAATAATACCAAAAGATGTTATTCCAATATATTGTGGTTGTAGGATGGTAGATTCAATCAGTCATTACTGCGCTCACAAGAATATTGAACGACGAAACTACATAATTTTTTTTATCCGAAACAATTGAACTGTAATTCCATATGTTTATCTAGTTTGGAATTGTTGACTTCATAATTTAACATGGAATTTCAACGCACAATACGCAACGTCAAGTCGGATCATACAACTCTCAGTTTGACAGTAAAATTTCATGATGCCATTACCACAGACTAACAGACATGACAATATGAGCAAATTCTTATATAAAATAATTTTTCGTGATGCGCTAGCTCCACCTATATTGTACTGCGCGAACTATTTACTATCTGTACACCCCTTGTGTTATGTAAAAGTTTTTTTACTAGTTGGTTTCCCCTCGTTTGTCAACACCGATCAGCTGCTTGCAGGGATGCCTGATTTCATCAAAATATTTGAAAATGAATCGTCACAATAAATTATTGGATTACGTTGATAATATATTTAACTTTTTCGCGATGTTTGAAGGTAACCATTTATTTGACTCAACGTTGTTCATCTAGAATATTTTTTATTGTTTTGGTAGTTTTCACCCGAAATTAAGTGGCGGCAGACCAGAAGCAAGTAAATATTGTAACAAAACGGGTTCGATTTTGTATTGCGTTGGAGGATGAGAAGTAGGCACAATTATGTATATTTTTGGCAATATGTATTAAATCTGTATCCTGCATGAAATTCGCATGGACGTATACAAATCAATACATTACAGGTAATTCTGTATGAATGGCAACTCTGTTGGTGAATGAAAAAAATAAACACAGTCTAGATGACAGACAGGATGTTTTTGATAGGGTAACGTGGCGCCATCATGACACATGTGAGTACTGTCACAGTAAATAAAGGAATATTCGAAATGACCGTTAAAATGATTGAAGAATCTAATTTGAGTGTCCTGTCTGTTAGTCTGTGCCATTACTTCCTTGAATATCAGTTCAAATTGGTTTTAACATATAATATAAATGGATCTCACAACAGATTTACATATTAATTTGTGATTTGTCCGTTGATTGAAAGATTTTTATCTCATCACTGGAATAAAATACTAAAACATAGCTCAGACAGAAAAGCATATTTTTTTCTTTCTTACTTTTTGTGAGATCTGCACGGAAAATAAAAACTACCTATTATTTGACTTCTTTTTACCTAATTTTGAGTACTTCCTTTCATTCGCTCCTTCAATTGTTGTCAAAATACAAAGAGCAAAACCACCCAACAGCGAGAGTTTCGTTCAATAAGCTAAAATTAAGTAAACCGTATTAACTTGAAATTGAGTCAATATGACTCAACTACACGCAGAGAAAATTTTTTTTGATATAACCAATTTTAGGTTTCACGCTACGATTTATTTTGTTAAAATAGTGACAAAAGAAAATCTGGTTTGATAAAGAAAATATTGCTGCTTGAAACTACAAAACATGATAATCAATTTTACTCAGTGTGTTAGCTTCTTTCAAACGACATTTTGATAAAAGCAACGAATATTTCACTTGTGCGTTCCTGTCAATTTCTTGACAAACAATTTCACAGTAAATTCAATTTGAAAATTTTTTATGAATGAACGAACTTTAGATAAAGTTAGGAATTGATGCGCTTTGAATTCACAAAATTTTTAGTTGAAATAAATTACCTTAAATTTAGCTATTTCAACTAACGCTTTTCTTTGTTGAAATTAAACATTTTTGTTTGTTTTTAAAAATAAAATGATTTCTTTCAAACTAATTTACATGGTTATATTTTATACTACTTTTATTTCGATATATCTTGGTTCAATAATTTCTAGAAAACAATTATTTTCAATTTAGAATATTTTTAAGACATTTGATCGTTTCGTCATTCCGTTGCTACTCGATCGAATTATTCACATACCGCAGTAAAGGCCTGTTTTTTTATTTTTATAGCATCCAAACGATTCGGTGCTCCATCAGTCCGGCCAAAACGAGAACCTGCATCAAATATTTTTTGTAAAGAAAATGTATTATGTAATATGATGCAAATTTTTAAAATATACTTAATCATCAATACATACACTTGAATTGTTGCAAACCTCCTAGGAAATGAAAGAAGCAAACTTCTTACGCGGGAGACATAAATGCAGTGGTTTATACGCGCGAGAAAAAACATGTTCTGGTTTATATGATATAAAACTAACGCGGTTCATTTAAACAGTAAACTTAGTTATATTATTACACAAATAATATCATAGATAAATTGAACCAAGTTTTTTCTTGATATGAAGGTATAGCTGGATTGAGTCAACGAGGACATTGCCGAAAACATTAACTTAACTTTGGTTGACATGTAAAAAATTGTTAGTTTATTTCAACAATAAACTCAGCGAGAACAATTATAGTTTTTGTTTGGTTGGACCAAAATTTTGATTCAAATCAAACAGAGATCATTGTTTTTGTTGAAGGGAGAAATTGGTTTGTAACAATCATATTCTAGCTTGAAATTAATATAAATCAAATTTTAAAAACTACTAACTGTTTTGTTATTTTAAACATGCTCAATTTCTCTGCGTGTATAGAGTAAATATAACTCATCTTTGAGTATTTATTTGCACGTGTCTTACGAAAACTACCTAGAGCCACTCTACCTAAAATTAGGTTATTGAACGAAACCCCCAAATTGGGTGGAATGTACTTAAAATTAGGTTGATTTGCGGTTCCGTGTGTATAAATCTGTGTTAAATTGAGGAAATCTGTATATAATGTGTAATCTGCATTAAATCTGTATGACCATGTAAAAATCTGTATAAAGGACTATTCACACACTTCAGCTCCGTGACGGTTCAGTGAAAGTTCCTTTCAGTGCGCCATCAGTGTTTTTTTTTGTCGGAATCCTTCCGTTCTGTTTCCGTGCTGTACCCGTTCCGGCACAGCAAATGCAGTGACATACCAACTTCAGTGAAAATTAAAAAATATCGGTGACGACGAATTTGTGTTTGCCGGATGGACGCTACACTGACGGCGAGTTGCACTGAAACGGTACGGTGCCGGATAGGTGTGAATGCGCGCATAGAAAACGAATGAAATAATATCAGTATCCGTGCACTGAACCGGACCGGGTATGTGTGAATAGTCCTTAATACAGATAAATCTGTATAAATGGCATCTCTGGTTTGAATTGACTAAGTCTTTTCCTAAGACAAGACCTGACAACTGGCTTCTTATTATTCCTTCCAAATCATCCTTCTTGTCATTTTCGCCCTGTGGAACAAAAAACCTAGGACAGGACCAGACAACTGGCTTCTTTTTCCAGAAAAATATTTCTCTTCTTATTCCGGTTGCTCCCTGCTGTAAATAATAAATGTCTCGCGATCACTGTTGCCAGTAGAGATAATTGTTCATTCTGAAAACTTTCTCCCCTTATAACATGTAATTATTCATCATTTGAAAACACTTAGACAAATGTTATATCGGTCAAAAATATAGCTCTGGATTCATTTTGATCAGATGTTTGTTTTGAAGAAAACGTTTAGTTGAAGCAGCTTAATAAATTTTTTTCCAAAACACTCAATTTTGGGTAATTAATTTTTGCAGCTTTATTAACTAAAGTATTCAACATATTGTATTTGAGAAAAATAATAACATACAGAAGTATCCAAAGATTGGGTGCTATTCTCAACCAACAAAATCAATATTCTCGTCCATATCACACTTCGTGATTTCAGGCTTTCTCTTTGTATCATCCAGTGATTGTTAAATGTACTCGTATACTTTCCGCATTGACAGGATTTAAAAACAAATTGAACTTAAATCCTATTGAAATCAATCATTTTGAAAAGATGACCCGAAAAATAAAATATCCAATATCAAGCTACATTGTTACCGACGATACTGACAACACTTTTTCTACCACCCTGCAGTAATCTTGATTTCAACAACTTGTACTTGCTTATGTCAATTTCAACCAATCACGAGCTGGTCCGAAATTGGTCCTAAAAGTGGATTAACAATTGTCAGGTCCTGTCCTAGCAAAAAACCAACGTATCGGCTACAGTGTAGCCATATTTACAGATTTTTTAATAACTTTATGATAAGAAAAAAAATTGATTAAATTTAAATTTTCAGACTCGGCTTTTGATTCGAAATAAACATGAAAAATGTTTTGGTGTATGCATATTTATTATATATTAACGCTTAAAAACAATTTATTGAGCTTTGGTGACAAAACACGAAATATCTCATGTTGAACGCAAAATCGAATCCTTTGTTGACGTATTACAGGATGTTTTGGAAACCGGAAAAAGTCAAGTTTGGATAGAAGTGCTTAGTGCGACCATAGTGTGGAACACAACAGTTCATTCTTCGCGTAAAACTAAACACACTTTCGAGTTTATACTAATTTAACAAATCTGTTTTGGTTACACTTTAATTCACTAAAAAGGAAAACGGCTTGATGCTGATTTTAATTACACAGTGCTACCACTATAAACATTTATTACAAATGAGATTGAAAAAAGTGAAACATTCTCTGAAAATTTTTATTTTCATTGGTGAGCTCAAATTGTACATTTTAATAAACTTGGTATCAGCCCAACTGGATTATTCTAAGCCACATTTAAAGTAGCTCTATCTTCTATGGGAAATAACATCAATTTTTTATACCAAATATAACAGTAATACCTGGTGACCTATCATAAATCTACATTGTGATTACATTCATTGCTTCATTTGTATATTGAATTTATGAATAGTCCTGGCCAATTCAGAGTTTTGGATTACATCTACACGTTCGGTTTAGTAATTATTAGTTCGTCGAATTATATTATTTGGTCCCAACTGTACATCATACACGAAGATAATTTTTCACTTTCTACAAACCGTTAAAATAAACTTCTACGGTTTGTAATATCTGTAAAATGGCACAAATGTGTAATTTATTATGGGGAAAAATGCATGACCAACTCGAATACAGCTGTAGCTCAGTTGGATAAAGCGGCAGGTCTTCTCTAGGATAGAATAAAATCCATTAAATTTACATTCATCGATAGTGTTGAAATCAACGTTAAATGAATGAAACGAGAGCAACACAAAACATTTATAATGTTTTTGATGCGGAATACATCTTTATTTTCTATATAGGAGTGCAAATCAGAAACTCAAGTAAAAATACAAGTAGAAATGTGGTGAGGTTTTAAACACTTACAGCTTAGTCTATTTTGTATCAATTATTTATATTATTACATCATTTGATTGGAAATATTTCTAAGTTTCGATTTGAATGTTTCAAGCCACGTATTTTCAATTATATATGGTTGAAATTTTGATTAGTAGCGAGCAGTGTCGTATTTTGTCTGCTAAAAATCTCCGACATACCGGATTTCCCTGCCATAGACGACGATTTTGAAAGAGTAAGCGATACATCAAAGAGAGAGCATCGCTCTGATTGGTCAATCGATGCAAAAGCGAAGCGTTGGAAGCACGCGAATCTATAAATAGAAGCGAAATTATAGCTAACGTTTCAGTCCTACGCGTAGCATGCTAGAAGCAGGTTGTTGCTAGAGAGCAAGGCAAAAAGTGCCATAAAACGATTTGAAGTTTTAATTGGTATGCTCCGATCTTGTGTCATGCAAGCTCGGATGAAATTCCATGTTATGTCGTTTCACCTGAGAAATTGACAACTACCCCAGGGTAAATTTTGAATACTTAAGATTAATTTCTAATTTATATAAGATGAACTCCATTGATAATGAGAAAAAGTATATCGCTTCAACCGAAATCGCAGAATGGTAATAATGGTAGAGAAACTTAACGCTATAAAATTAAGTGCTTGCATACAAAACTTGAACACAAGCTTGGCCAAGGAAAGCTTAAATAACGAAATCCGTATCGCAAGTATGTACAAAGATATAATTGCATACATTGTTATTCCAAAATAAATTGACAACCGCACTAACACATAGAAAAACGTGATCACCCTACATACCCTACATCGTGCTCTCGAGCAGGGTTATTTTTGACAACACCAAATTAACCGCTCGAGTGTCAAATTTTAACCAAAAGTTAAAATTAACCTCCAAATGGTTCACAGCCTTTGGCCTCAGCCAGACCCTGTCAGCTTGGAGCGAAAAAATCTTCAGTTCAGCAACGCCATCGCACGGCATCACATTCAACATATCATGTCAATTGTATGGGTGCGCAGTGCTGCTATTTTGGCGCGCACGAATTTGTCACTTCTCTTTCCTATTTCTATGTATGAGATTCGATGCGGACTCGCCTGAGGGCGCCATGTTCACAAAAAAGGGTGTTGCCAATGATTTGTTCGTGAAATGTGAAAGCTGGATATCTTGTTAATATGATGTCTTTGCCTCAGCCTAACTACTCGACACAAAATAACCACTCACGTGTCAGATTTTAACCAAAAGTTAAAATTAACCGCGAAATGGTTGACAGCTTTAGGCTGTGAACCATTTCACGGTTAATTTTAACTTTTGGTTAAAATCTGACACTTGAGTGGTTATTTGGTGTCGAGTAGTTAAATTTGACTAAAACTGTGGCCCATTTCAAAATTTGACGGACGGAAAGTTATTTGGGTTTATTTTCCACTGGAAATAATTTCAACTAAAGAATTAATATTAGAATTTTCATTGCGAGATTTTTTTCAGTGTTGGAAAATAACTATCTATCTGTCAAAAATAGCCATGCTCTCGAGCAGGGTTATTTTTGACAACATCGAATTAACCACTCGAGTGTCAGATTTTAACCAAAAGTTAAAATTAACCGCGAAATGGTTCATAGCCTTAAGCAGCCCTTACACGTGACAATATTATTGTCAATCCAAAGTATTGTCAATACCGTCAATCCAATTGACTTGGTAACTTGAGTCCGCATTTTTCGAACAAATCAAGCGTTTGAAGCTTCAAATATTGCAACTGAACATTGAAACATTGAGAGAAGAGTCCATTGTACATATTTGACAGTTTCCTCTCTGGAGAAAAAGTATTGTCGGATTGATGAGCAGTTTTGATTTTTTGACAATATTTTCGTCAATCCAATGAAGTTTCCATTACACGATCAAAAGTATTGTCAATACTCCTTGTATTGACAATAATATTGTCTCGTGTAAGGGCTGCTTTAGAAAGTCTGGCGAAGAGAGATAATCTGACTTTTAGCAGATAAATCTCTCAACCTGGCAACGCTGGTACCAACCTTCAAATTTTCTACACAAATTCTAAAATCAAAACTGTTTACTTGTTTATCAACGACCTGTAGGCTTTGTCTATAAATCTTCTTGTTTGTCGCTTACGAAATATATATTTCATATGAAATAGTAGTTCTAGTTTAAGTAGTCTGCAAAAAATGGACAAATCTACAGAAAATGAAAATAGTCCAAATGCAAAACAGAATAAAAACGGTAATGGTAAGGAACGGTCCAAATTTTCTGATCCTCCGCCACAACAGGCACCACAAAAACCTGTCCCCAAGCGTAAACGGAATAAACGTGCCAAGGATGCGAACGCTCCTAAACATCCCTTGACAGGTGATTATAATAATAGATTAAAGATTTGTAAATAAAAAAAAGCTTATCCGTAGGGTACGTTCGTTACGTTAACGAAAATCGAGATTTGTTCCGGTTTAAAAATCCGACATTAACATCTGTTGAAATAACAAAATTACTGGCAGAAGAATGGGGTACACTAACGGAAGAAGTAAAACGGCCGTTTCTGGAAGCTGCTGAAGCCGACAGAGAACGTTATCACCGAGAGGTTTCGGAGTACAAGCAACAGAATAACAATGAATCTGTCACCAACAACAGCAAAAAATTGAAACTCAATGATGACGATTCTGATACGACCGGTGCCTATCTAAATGGAAAAGACGACAAGCGGGAAATTCGAGTGGGAGATTATGAAATACCGATTTTTACTGATGATTTTTTGGAACATAACAAAGTCATTGATTCTGAACTTAGGATGCTTCGGAAATCCAATATAGACTATGAACAGCAGAATTCGGTACTCGAAAAGCATGTTGAGAATATGGACAATGGAATACAGAAACTGGAGAACGAAACAAATAGTCTAAAGAATCGAAATTTGATACTGAAAAATCATCTTGATAAATTAAGATCGGTGCTGGCGTCAGCACTAGCTGCGCTACCGATTGGAAATGAAAAGAAGGGGGCCACTGTTGACAACATCGACAAGTACATGTCTGAATTGCACCAGATGGCCAAATCGAGTACTCATGGTCACACACTGAATAAAGCAAAGGACATAATTCGTAAGCTGGATTTACAAAACCTGGCAGCGTAAACTGATTTTGAGTCTAATGAGGTGCATGTAGGTTTTAAAATTTTCTCGATCGTATTTTAGTTTTTTTTGTCCTGAATAAACAATCATGTGTTCGAAGAATTGAATTGTGTTGTATAAATCACGTCATCAATTCCTCTGAAAGTCTTGCTTCTTATTCGTTAGCAATGCATATCAGATAAATGTTGAAATCATAAAATACAAACATACCAATGCGGGAGTGCTCATAGGGTGCAAAGCTTTAATGTAGAATAATATATGTATTGATCTTACTTGTAGTCTTACAAGCCAGTTAAAGTATGTTCGATTCCCAACCTGGGAAGATTCTTAGTGTCAGTAGAATCGTAAGTTGTGAATTCGGTTAAAACATAATACCCAAATTCCACAAAAAGAATGTAATGCCAAGACTTTGCTTTGTATGTATTAATAAAAATAAAACATAAGTTTCAATTGAAGCACTGTTGCATAATATATTTTTCACTTTTTGATCGTAATCCTACCAAGATTTTGAAAAACTTTTAATTTAACATGCTTTGTTAGCACTTCACTTCTTAGAAGGTTTTAATGTAAAGTACAGAATCAGCAAACCAATTCCAGCGTAGGTAGCTTTGGCGACCTAAAATTATGATTGATATTCGATCATCTTCTACTATCGAATGTAACCTAATATTTAGTACTACTTACGTTAGCTCGTCCCCTCGCGGTCTCGCTGTTGAAGATTTTGGACAATCCCTTCAGATGAGCATCGTCAACGTGATCACCACCAGCCATTTTGCTAAAGAAAGATCAAGTATATTATGCAATTTTATTTAGATTTGGAGAATACTTACGTTTAGAAATGTGTTTCTTTTCTAGATTAGGTACAAATGGGATCAATCGTTTGACTACCAGCAGAGATGCCAGGTAAAAATTTCAAATATCTGCAGACAGGGTCTGTAAATCTGAAAAAAAATCTGCAGTCAGAAGTATGTCTTGCTGGCAGCAATTTCTATATAAAGTATGACACGCAAAACTGACTTGGTGAGCAAAAAAAAAAAAAGGTCGCGGAAATTTCAAAAGTCTGTAAATATAGACGAAAGTCTGTGAAAATTTCAAAAATCTGCAAAAGTCTGCGAGAATTTTAAAAGTCTGTAAAAGTCTGCACAACAAAAAATGTCTGCAGCACTATACCCCTAATCTGCAGATTTACAGACAAATCTGCAGACCTGGCATCTCTGACTACCAGACAAAATGACAGTACTCAAGATTACACGCTTAGAAAAAGTTACCCTAAATTTGAGTTCAACGAAGGAACTCGTTTTTATGTTACTATTCGCAAGATCAGTCTAAAAGTTTTAATAACCATTTGTAGCAACAGGTTCTATTTTTTGTTAGTGAGCTCGCGTATTTTAAGAGTGAGTGGCTTAACACAAATGGTGTTATGTCTGCAAAAACTACAATTTTTAGACTGTCCTCTTGGTTGTGCCATCGACGCAGTTATTGTGTCCAGAAGTGATCCGTACTGTGCTTCAGAATGGAAACGAATATGCTCAAGTGTGTCATTTATGAGGAACAAGTGTCTGATTGGTGCCTGAGCAGGACTGACATATGTGTTAAGCTGCGATTGATACACTACTCCAAGTGATCGCCACTTGATATGATATCTCGAAGCTAGAAATCAATTGTAAACGGAATAATAAATAAACACAGTATGATTATTTTATGTATTACGTGTCAATTACTTAATATTTTAATACAATACAATTAAAAAAGGAGCAATTTTACGCAAATTTGGTATATGTATATAAAATTTCATTCAGAATTTAACTAATTAGTCTATTTTTGGCACATGGACAAATAAAGCATTACTCAGTATATGAGTAGATTTTACCCAAAAATCGTTTCCAGTGGAAGAACTCAAATTTGAGTAACTAAGGAACTACTCTAAATTAGCGTTGTTCCACTTTTTCTGTAGATGAGTGGAATCCTACTCATTTTTGAGTAACTATTTTTAAGCGTGTATGTTATGTAATATTGATAAAATGACAGCTTGCACGGTAAATCGGTACTAACATATGGCTATGGCATATCGTACGACAGACCCTTGCAAATGTTACAAAATATTATGCTCATTGCTCGGCTCTACAACTTTCATTTACACAATAAACGATATAATATCGTATATATGAGCCAAATCTACGAAATCACGTAAAACATGCTGGAAATCCATGTTTAAAACTCGATTAATGAGCATTGTTTTTCGTTACTTTCAAAAGGGCCTAAAACACTATATGCCCTGATCACATGTTAGTGCCAAAATTTTCTTTTTCGAAACTAACGATCAGGGATGCCATTCATACAGATTTATCTGTATTATACAGATTTTTACATGCACATACAGATTTCATACAGAATACAGATTTTGTACAGATTTTTCAAACTTAACACTGATTTCTCAAAAAAGGAAAGAATAAAACAATTTTGTTCATCTGAGCTCTCTTTGGTAGTAGTGACGAGATGAGAGTTTTGTAATCAATCGACGAATCACAAATTGATCTAAAAATTTTTAGATGGTGTTGGTAGTTTAAGTTGAGCGCTGAGACCCGACATCAACTTGCAAAGCCAACATTTTAAAAGTATATGAAATTGAAATTATGTTTTGTTGATTCCGATTGGTGATGAAAATTTTAAAGCATTTAATGTTGTCGTTATAGCATGATATGAATATTGAGCGCTCATTCAATTTCTCATTATAAAACCATAAATTTTTGGAATAACATTACCTCAACAAATTTTAATTATAAATATCTCGGTTTTATAGTGGATACAGTTAAATACAGATTTTTCACTCTGGCTAATACAGATTTTCTATGAAAATATGTGGCATCTCTGCTGGCAATAGCATCCGAGTTGCCAGGTCACATTTTGCAACTATTGTTAACTTTCAATAGCGACCCTTATAGTATGTTCACATCTAAGACAAGACCTGACAACTGGCTTCTTATTCTTCCTTCCGAATCATTTTTCTCGTCATTTTCGCCCTGTGGAATAAATACCAACGTATCGGCTACAGTGTAGCCATATTTACAGATTTTTTTTAATAACTATGCTAAGAAAAAAATATTACATTTACATTTTTAGACTTTAGGTTTTTGATTTGAAATAAATATAAAACATGTTTTGGTGAATGCATTTCTTTATTATATATTAATGCTTAAAAACAATTAATTGAGCTTTGATGACAAAACACGAAATATCTCATGTTGAACGATAAGTCGAATCCATTGTTGACGTATTACCGGATCTTTTGGAAACCGGAAAAAGTCAGGTTTGGATAGAAATGCTTAATGCGACCACAGTGTGGAACACAACAGTTCATTCTTCTCGAAAAACTAAACACACTTTTGAGTTTACACTAATTTAACAAATTTTTTTTGGTTACACTTTAATCACAGACTAACAGACATGACAGTATGAGTAAATTCTTATAAAAATCATTTTTCGTGATGCACTAGTTCCACCTATATTGTACTGCGCGAACTATTTACTATCGGTACACCCCTTGTGTTACGTAAAAGTTTTTTTACTAGTTGGTTTCCCCTCGTTTGTCAACACCGATCAGCTGCTTGCAGGGTTGCCTGATTTCATCATAATATTTGATAATGAATCGTCACAATAAATTATTGGATTACGTTGATAATATATTTAACTTTTTTAGCGAAGTTGGAAGGTAAACATTTATTTTACTCAACGTTGTTCATCTAGAATATTTTGAATTGTGTTGGTAATTTTCACTCGAAATTAAGTGACGGCAGACCAGAAGCAAGTAAATATTGTAACAAAACGGGTTCGATTTTGTATTGCGTTGTAGGATGAGAAGTAGGAACAATTCTATATATAGTTTTGGCAATATGTAATTAATCTGTATCCTGCATGAAATTCACATGGAGGTATACAAATCAATATATTACAGGTAATTCTGTATGAATGGCAACTCGGTTGGTAAATGAAAAAAATAAACACAGTCTAGATGACAGACAGGATGTATTTGATAGGGTAACGTGGCGCTATCATGACATATGCGAGTACTGTCCCAACTAAAGGAATATTCGAAATGACCGTTTATATGGTTAAAGAATCTAATTTGAGTGTCCTGTCTGTTAGTCTGTGCTTTAATTCACTAAAAAGAAAAACGGCTTCATGCCTATTTTAATTACACAGTCATTCGTAACCGAATGTTCGAAGTGAGCACACGCGTTTTTTAACAATCGACATCGGTAAGACGAAGGTGCCTATCACAGCAGAGGCTGTAGTATAGGCATTAAATAAAAGTGATAAAAAGTAGCATCCCCGCAAGTGAGTTCTGTCTGTGCACCGGTTTTGTATCGGTATCGACAGTAGACGCTATTGTGCTATCCTCGGGCAGCAGTTATTTCTATTGTTTGCTACCCGCATCGCAGCAGCCAAATCCTGAGTCAAGGTCACGCTGAAGCACAACGAAG
The DNA here is from genome assembly GCF_030247185.1 of Malaya genurostris. Lineage (NCBI taxonomy): Eukaryota > Metazoa > Arthropoda > Insecta > Diptera > Culicidae > Malaya > Malaya genurostris. Next base: position 15,576,124 of record NC_080572.1, on the reverse strand, counting down.
GAGTGAAGGAGCAACTCACCTAACAGCTTACCGTGACATACTGTTAAGTATTTTCTCAAACTTTTTCTTTCAACTTTTACTATTCATATATTTTCTTTTCATTTTATTTCTTTCTTTCTCATTTCAAGTGCGGGAGACTTCTTTACTCCCGCACTTTAAATATGAATATTGATGACAGTGGGGGTGTCTCGGAGGAGGGCGAAGCTGAACGAATGAACGAAGAACATTTAGAGGCTGAGTTTGCTTCCGAGATGCCATCTACCCCTCCTATACCATCTCCCCCTCCGATACCATCTCCCTCTCCAATGCCATCTCCCTCTCCGATGCCTCCATCTCCCTCTAAGATATTGCCTGCTCGCCAAAAAGTTTACCAAGACGATGGCTCGGGGGGTCCGTGGGTGGTATACTTCCGGCCCAAATTAAAGTCTCTCAGAGTTTTAAATATTGCTCGGGACCTGGAAAAACATTTCTCGGCAATAAAAACAATAGATAAGGTTTCGCCAAACAAGTTACGCGTTGTTGTGTCCGACCTGAAGCAAGCAAACGAGATTGCTACCAGCGAGTTGTTCACGAAGGAGTACCGCGTGTACGTCCCGTCTCATGTGGTGGAGATCGACGGTGTGGTCCGTGACGAAAGTCTGACAATCGAAGATCTGATGAAGGACGGGGTAGGCCGTTTCAAAAACCCCGACCTTCAACCAGTGAAAATTTTGGAGTGCAAGCAATTGCACTCCAAATCGATAGATGGTAAATTTTACCAATCGGACTCATTTCGCGTGACTTTTGCCGGATCTGCACTTCCAAATTATTTGGTAGTGAGTGGAGTTCGTCTACCTGTTCGGCTGTATGTACCGCGGGTAATGCATTGTACAAGCTGCAAACAGCTAGGTCATACGGCCACCTATTGTTGCAACAAACTGCGATGCGGCAAATGCGGAGAGGCCCATGAGGACGATCTCTGCAGAAGAGCAGTGGAAAAGTGTTGCTACTGCGGGGAGAATCCTCATGATCTTTCGGTGTGCCCTACGTACATACAGCGTGCGGAGAAATTGAAGCGATCCGTGAAAGAACGTTCCAAACGTTCTTATGCGGAAATCTTAAAAAGAACCACTCCATCGACCCCTGAGAACCCGTTTGCAATCTTGCCAGTTGAAGAGGATACCTCTGACGACCCAGGCGAAGGACCTTCCTACACACAGGTTGAAGGAAGCAGGAAAAGACAAAATCTGGCTTCTCCCAAGCTTCCTCGTAAAGGCCTCAGACTGTCCTCTTCGTCACAAAAGAACCAAACGGAAACAAAAAGTGCTGACTCAAAACCGAAGCAAACACCTCCTGGGTTCAAAAAACTTAGGGATGATAAGGAGTACCCAGCACTTCCTGGGGCATCAAAAAACCCGAATGACCCCAAAGCACAACCAGAAAATCCAACAAACGCTGGATTATTGAAATTTTCTGATATCGTGGACTGGATATTAACAGCCTTCAATATTACTGATCCTCTGAAAAGCTTCCTAACTGCTCTACTGCCAACAGTAAGGACATTTTTAAAACAGTTGACTGAACAATGGCCCCTCCTTGCAGCGATCGTATCTTTTGATGGATAATTTACCACTGAGAATCGAAGATATGATCATTGTGCTTCAGTGGAATTGCAGAAGTATCATCCCAAAACTTGATTCTTTCAAACACTTAATACATACTCATAATTGCGATGTATTCTCCTTGAGTGAAACTTGGCTTACTTCTAACATCAACCTCGACTTCCATAATTTTAACATAATCCGCCTGGACCGAGAAGACTCTTATGGAGGGGTACTTTTAGGGATTAAAAAGTGCTATTCATTTTATCGTATTAACCTCCCCTCGACACCGGGAATTGAAGTTGTTGCTTGCCAAATTAATATTAAAGGCAAAGATCTATGTATAGCTTCTATCTACATTCCTCCCAGAGTCTCGATAGGGCATCGTCGGCTTGCAGACATCATAGAACTTCTTCCTTCACCGCGGCTGGTTTTAGGGGACTTTAACTCGCATGGTACAGGATGGGGCTGCTTATATGATGATAATCGTTCTTCGTTAATCCAAGATCTGTGTGACAACTTCAATTTGACAATTCTAAACACGGGAGAAATGACACGGAACCCTAGACCGCCAGCACAACCAAGTGCGCTGGATTTATCCCTTTGCTCGACTTCGCTACAGTTAGATTGCAAGTGGAAGGTAATCTGTGATCCTCACGGTAGCGATCACTTGCCGATCATAGTTTCTATCACCAACCGTGGAAGACCATCGGAAACAATCAATGTTTCGTACGATTTCACACGAAACATTGATTGGAAACGTTACGCGAGCTCGATGTCTGAGAAACTAGAAACATCACAGGAGCTTCCTCCGGAGGAAGAGTATACATTTTTGGCTGGCTTGATTCTTGACACCGCAATTCAAGCTCAGACGAAACGAGTACCTAGCGCGCAAACTAGTATGCGTTCTCCCAACCCATGGTGGGACAAAGAGTGCTCAGAGCTGAAAACGAAAAAAGCTTCAGCCTTCATCTCGTTTAGAAGGAACGGAACTCCAGATAATTATCGGAAATACGCGGCGTTAGAATTTCAAATGAAAAGTCTGATTAAAGCTAAGAAACGCGGTTACTGGCGAAGGTTTGTTGACGGATTAACGAGAGAAACAGCAATGAGCACTCTTTGGAATACGGCCCGTCGCATGCGCAATCGAAATCACGCGAACGAAAGCGAGGAATATTCTAACCGCTGGATATTTGATTTCGCTAAGAAAGTATGTCCTGATTCTGTTCCGGAACAGAAGATATCCCGCGTCGCGACATTGAATACAAACGAAACACCGTTTTCGATGGTAGAGTTCTCACTTGCGCTCTTGTCGTGTAACAATAGAGCCCCGGGGTTAGACAGAATTAAATTCAACTTGTTGAAAAATCTGCCCGACTCTGCCAAAAGGCGCTTGTTGAATTTATTCAACAAGTTCCTCGAGGGTAATATTGTCCCACACGAATGGAGAGAAGTGAGAGTTATTACTATTCAAAAACCTGGAAAACCAGCCTCCGATCACAATTCGTATCGGCCGATTGCTATGCTTTCCTGTATTCGGAAATTGTTGGAGAAAATGATTCTCTTCCGTCTAGACAATTGGGTCGAAACAAATGGATTGCTTTCAGGTACACAATTTGGGTTCCGCAGGGGCAAAGGAACGAACGATTGTCTAGCGTTGCTCTCAACAGAAATTCAAATGGCATTTGCTCGTAAAGAACAAATGGCATCAGTTTTCCTCGACATCAAGGGGGCATTCGATTCAGTTTCCATTAACGTTCTATCTGAGAAGTTGCATCAGCATGGTCTTTCACCAGTTTTGAACAACTTTTTATATAATCTATTGTCCGAGAAACACATGCATTTTGAGCATGGTGATTTGACGACAAAGCGATTCAGTTACATGGGTCTTCCTCAGGGCCCATGCTTAAGCCCCCTTTTATACAACTTTTACGTAAATAACATTGATGAATGTATCAACACATCTTGCACGCTAAGACAACTTGCCGACGACAGTGTTGTGTCTATTATAGGACCCAAAGCTGCCGATCTCCAAGGACCATTGCAAGATACCCTCGACAACTTGTCGACATGGGCTTTTCAAATGGGTATCGAGTTCTCTACGGAGAAAACTGAGCTGGTTGTATTTTCAAGGAAGCGAGAACCTGCGCAACTACAGCTTCAACTAGGGGGTGAAACCATAGCTCAGGTTTTCACATTTAAATATCTCGGGGTCTGGTTCGATTCCAAAGGTACCTGGGGATGTCACATTAGGTATTTGAAACGAAAATGCCTACAGAGAATCAATTTCCTTCGTACAATAACCGGAACTTGGTGGGGCTCTCACCCAGGAGACCTGATCAGGTTGTACAAAACGACGATATTGTCAGTAATGGAATATGGATGTTTCTGTTTCCGCTCCGCTACGAATATTCATTTCATTAAACTGGAAAGAATTCAGTATCGTTGTTTACGTATTGCCTTGGGTTGCATGCAATCAACCCATACGATGAGTCTTGAAGTGCTGGCGGGCGTCTTACCGTTGAAAAACAGGTTCTGGGATCTCTCATATCGACTGCTAATCCGATGCGACATTTTGAATCCGATGGTGATAGAAAACTTTGAAAAGCTCGTCGAGCTTAATTCACAAACCCGTTTTATGTCCTTGTATTTTGACTACATGGCTCAGAATATAAATCCTTCTTCGTTTGTTCCCAATCGTGTTCATTTTGTGGATACTTCTAATTCTACTGTGCTTTTCGACACATCCATGAAAGAAGAAATTTGTGGAATCCCGGATCCTGTACGCCCTCAAGAGATCCCAAAAATTTTTAATAATAAATTTAAAGAAGTCGACTGTAATAAAATGTTTTACACTGACGGATCATATCTAGACGGGTCCACTGGCTTCGGTATATTCAATGTAAATTTCACCGCTTCCTATAAACTCAGTGATCCAGCTTCAGTTTACGTCGCAGAACTAGCTGCAATTCAGTATACCCTTGAGATCATTGACACTCTGCCCACAGATCACTACTTCATTGTATCGGACAGTCTCAGTTCCATTGAGGCTCTCCGTTCAGTGAAGCCTGGAAAGCACTCACCGTATTTCCTGGGGAAAATACGGGAACAATTGAGTGCTTTATCTGCAAAATCATACCAGATTACCTTGGTTTGGGTCCCCTCACATTGTTCCATACGGGGCAATGAGAGGGCGGACTCGTTAGCCAAGGTGGGCGCACTAGAAGGTGATATCTATGAAAGACCAATCTGCTTCAATGAATTTTTCAGTTGCTGTCGTCAGAAAACTCTAGCTAGCTGGCAGAATACATGGAATAGTGGAACTCTGGGACGATGGTTACACTCAATAATCCCACAGGTATCGACGAAAGCTTGGTTCCGGGGGTTAGACGTGAGCCGAGACTTTATTCGTGTAATGTCAAGGCTCATGTCTAATCATTATATGTTCAGCGCGCATCTCCGTCGTGTGGGGCTCGCTGAGAGTGGTGTCTGCGTTTGCGGTGAGGGTTATCATGACATCGAACATGTTGTTTGGACATGTGTCGAGTATTGTGATGCCAGGTCCCAACTCATAGGTTCCCTTCGGGCCCGAGGTATACCACCCTTCGTACCAGTCCGCGACGTCTTGGCAACTCGAAATCTTCCTTATATGACTCTCATCTATAACTTCTTGAAAACTATCAATGCTCAAATTTAGTGCTCTCCCTATCTCTTTCTCGTCTACAGCTCTACCGCACTCTTCTTTACGTTGCTGGAAGTATGGCCTGTGTAAACGATGCTTCGGAGCATGCACCTGCCTTGAACTGACTGAGTTGCTGGAAGCTACCCAAAAACGTCACATCAACGTCAGAACACACCAACGAAGCATCCCAATCCAGAATAATCTCTTCATTGCTACAAGCTGAAAAACATGAAGATTCATCGAACGCAAAATGTGTCTAAAAGATGTATGCCACAAACCAATGATGTATTCAAATTTCATTTCAATACTGTGTAGGTCCCACCCTCCCTATGTCCCCTTACTAACTGGGGAGTATGCCGCCCCGTAATACGGCATCCCTTTCTCTCTCCCTAACAACAAGACAATCGGCCACGTTAAGCTAAAGCAAATGAGCCTAATAAAAATTTTATTTGAAAAAAAAAAAAAAATTACACAGTGCTGCCACTATAAACATTTATTACCAATGAGATTGAAAAAAGTGAAACATTCTCCGAAAATTTTCGTTTCCATTGGTTAGCTAAAATTATACATTTTAATAAACTTGTTTTCTGATTTTCTTTATACTTGGCATCATTGCTCGCGTACCCTGCAAAAGTTTTTTCTTTTCACAATGTGCAGGTGGCAACATCAAAATCAGCCAATCAGAAACTGGTCCATTTTGGAAAAAAGCAGCCCCCCCAGATGTCAGGTCTTGTCTTAGGTTCACATTAGCGCTGATATCAAGTGATATATGGATATACTTGATATCCGATGATATCATGTGCGATATCATTTGATATCCCATACAATTTTATGTCAACGCGTATCACCATTTTAGCATGATATCCGGGATATCATGTACGATATCATGTCGAGTTGTCAAAAATCGCAACTAGCAACACGGATAATGACATTGAACGCACTCATTTATGAACGTCACTTTGAGAGTGACAATAAACAATCATTATAATTTTGATTTTATCAACGAATATTGGCGTTCGGAAACCGATAAAAGGGAAACTTCAATTATTGAATGAATTGTAGGAGAGAAAAGCAATATTATTGATCTTACTCCTAATGGGAACATTTAATATGACAACTTGATTGTCAAACGATATCATTCCGATCATATGTGAACACTTCGACATGATATGCATATCATCTCGGTATATCAAGTGATATCAGCACCCATCTGACACCGGTATGTGAGCACCAGCCATTTGAAAGTATACCGATTACGTCGAGCCCCAAACATTGCGATGTTTTGATATTCATCGCGACTCTCAAATTGTGAAAATTATCTCCACTTGATGTCCCAAAACACTGTCTGCTGTTTTATAGGTAAACCGACCAGTTATTGTGAGAGAGTCGACCCAAAATTTACTAATTTTTGTGCACTAAACAAGGTAAACGCGTAAAACAAAAGTATTACTCTTTGTTTGTTTACGTTGCAATCAGCTGATATTGAAGTTCCGATTTCGATCTCATCAAGATGGCGTCGTGACAGGTGGCCGGATATCAGCGCTAATGTGAACATGGTATTATAGTATGTTCACATTAGCGCTGATATCAAGTGAAATACGGATATACTTGATATCCGATGATATCATGTGCGATATCACTTGATATCCCATACAATTTGATGTCAACGCGTATTATCATTTTGGCATGATATCCGGGATATCATGTACGATATCATGTCGAGTTGTCAAAAATCGCAACTAGCAACACGGACAATGGCATTGAACGCACTCATTTATGAACGTCACTTCGAGAGTGACAATAAACAATCATTATAATTTCGAATTTTTCAACGAATACTGGCGTTCCGAGACCATAAAATGCAAGACTTCAATTATTGATTTAATTTTAATAGAGAAAGGTAATATTATTGATCTTATTTCTAATGAGAACATTCAATATGACAACTTGATTGTCAAACGATATCATTTCGATCATATGTGAACACTTCGACATGATATGCATATCATCTCGGTATATCAAGTGATATCAGCGCTAATGTGAACATGGTATTATACCAATCAAGTTGTTATATTGAATGTTCTCATTAGAAATAAGATCAATAATATTACCTTTCTCTATTAAAATTGAATCAATAATTGAAGTCTTGCATTTTATGGTCTCCGAACGCCAGTATTCGTTGAAAAATTCGAAATTATAATGATTGTTTATTGTCACTCTCAAAGTGACGTTCATAAATGAGTGCGTTCAATGCCATTATCCGTGTTGCTAGTTGCGATTTTTGACAACTCGACATGATATCGTACATGATATCCCGGATATCATGCCAAAATGATAATACGCGTTGACATCAAATTGTATGGGATATCAAATGATATCGCACATGATATCATCGGATATCAAGTATATCCGTATATCACTTGATATCAACACTAATGTGAACATACTATTAAGCAGCCCTTACACGTGACAATATTATTGTCAATCCATAGTATTGTCAATACCGTCAATCCAGTTGACTTGGTAATTTGAGTCCGCATTTTTCGAGAAAATCAAGCGTTTTGAGCTTCAAATATTGCAAATGAACATTGAAATATTGAGAGATGAGTTCATTGCACATATTTGACAGTTTCCTCTCTGGAGAGAAAGTATTGTCGGATTGATGAGCAGTTTTGATTTTTTGACAATATTTTCGTCAATCCGATGAAGTTTCCACTACACGATCAAAAGTATGGTCAATACTCCTTGTATTGACAATAATATTGTCTCGTGTAAGGGTCGGTTGAACTGCTAGGCACGAGATGGCAGTTCAGTTTGAACTGCTTTAAGCACTGACGAGCCGAAGGCGAAACGCGAAGAAATAGTAATAAAATATGTGTTTTTAGCACAAACCAACAAAACCCCTAAATGTTCACATTCTTCGACGGCCAGTAATAAGCCGTCACTCGTTTACGCCTGAGACGTCAGAAATAATATAGCACTTATGGAATATTATTTAAGGGTTGCATAAGTAGTGCAAACTTTGCGTCTGCTTAGCGGTTTAAGTTGAACTGCTAGGCACGAGATGGCAGTTCAATTTGAACTGCTTTAAGCACTGACGAGCCGAAGGCGAAACGCGAAGAAATAGAGATAATAGTATGCCCAATGAAATAGTAAACAAATGTTATATAAGAAAAAATTGACGACACATAAATAGATTACACGTTACACATCCACTATTTAGACTGCGGTTATACACGCGGTTCAATAAAACTTTTACGAACTTTGAAAAAATTACATTTGTCTCAATAGGGTAAGTTGAACTATTTTGCCTAATTGCGTTAACGTTTTCTAGATATACTCGAAAATCATATTTAATCAGCTATTTTGAAATACTAAAATACAGTTTTAACTATTACGCAAAAAACTATTAAATTTTAATCCTTTAGCCCTTGGTTTTCCCTTAAAGTCATACTACTGTTAGGAACAAATCATTGCATATATAGTAGCAAATACAATGAAGGATCTTCGTTACTAACCTGAAAGGTCATATAACCGTATGTTTCATGCATTTTTCATGAAGTAATGACGGACGTGTATAGCAAATAGAATCGCAAATTGGTCTGATCAAGGGGCAATGAGATTGCTAAAAATTTATAAATAATTGCTTTCGCTTGGAAATAACATGCAGTACTTGTCGAACTTGTGGGCATCTAATTTGATTTCCCGCTGTGATAGAAACTATGAGTTCCATTCCGCTGCAAGGTATTCCGGAAACGTTTGTTGGTGCGGATGTATTCATCACCGGAGGATCTGGGTTCATGGGCAAGGTGCTAATCGAAAAGTTACTGAGATCATGTCCTGGTATCGATCATTTATTTGTGTTGATACGCCAACGAAAAGGAAAATCTCCAGAAGAGCGAGTCAAAGATTTAGTGCAAATTCCAGTAGGTCTTTCGATTTGATATCTATACTAAATGATGATATTAATACAAAGTGACAATCTCTCAGTTATTCGACAAAATACACGAAGTTTGTCCGGATGTGTTGCAGAAAATTGTTCCTATAAGTGGTGATTGCTCCAAGCTTAGAATGGATTTGGATGAGCCCAGTGAGAGGCAGTTAGAGCATGTACAGTTTGTATTCCACGCCGCTGCCAGTGTTCGATTTGATGATCCGTTGACAGATGCTATACTGCTGAATACACGGGGTACACGTGAAGTTTGTAGATGGGCGAAGACTTTAAAAAAATTGAGGGCTCTGGTTCACATTTCCACAGTATATAGCAATCCAGAAGTTTTCGAAATCGACGAACGAATCTATCCGGCAAAAATGAACTGGCAGAAAGCGATTGAAATGGCAGAGAACGTGGATTCGGAAATCTTGAACACATTATATCCAAAGTAAGTGCATTCTTTATGTAAATAATTGCGTTCGAGACTATTATAGGGATGGTTCTTTACTTTTTGTGTAAGGAATCGGATTTGCTTTTTACAAAAATAAACCGCTATTGAGTCCTTAATTAGATTAAAAAATTAAAGTGTTGTATTCAAGACACGACCGAGCACAATAACATTAAAAATAAACGTTTCTAGGGTCTCCATAATAAATACAAAAATAAAGATGATAATGATGATGATACACTAAACTAAAAATTTATTCAATTGACTAATTACAAACTTGCTCTAGTTTGAGCGCTTAGATTGTTAGCGAATGATAAAATTGACAATTAGATTCTTTCTTGGTAATTGATTCTACTCAATTTTGATCCCTTTCCACAAAGTTTTACATTGTTAAGTTTTTGAATAACGTCCTTTAGCTAGAAGTCAATTATGATGAATTCAAAGTTACTTTAATGCTCAATTTTAGATACAATCAACCTAAAGATTTAAACCTGAACAAATGAAACGATTTTATTTAATGATAATAATTTTCGAGAAACGTACAAACTTATTAATTTTATAAACAGTTAATCGATCCAAGAGAAGATATTATATATTTTAATGAAAAATGTTGTACCAGTGAACTCAGTAATAGTGTAATTTTATTAATCCTTCTTCAAAATTGTCGATAATATTTTGAAAGTGTCGGTAAATAATATGGCAGCAATACGAGAAAGAAAACATGTGAAACAGTCCGCATAAAATATTTAGTTACTTACATTGATTTTCGCTTTGGCATATTAGGAATATACGGAATGGATACGCAACAAAATTCCGAAATTTTGTTCATATTGTAACTTGATGTTATTAACACATGAATGATCATTGTCATAGTTACAACGCGTGTAGCCATCAGACGCTTATTGCTTTGAAGCAAATAATAATTGAACTGAAGCTGGCGGTTAACCAAATTCTACGAGGGTTCCTATTCAAACGATACATGTAAAATCGCAGGTAAACTTACCTTGAGTTTATCTTTGATACTATATGATATTGAATCCAATTATTCTGTATATGTGAGCCTGTGGAACTCATTTATACTACTAAACCGAGGAGGCCACTTTTAGACAAGGTTATGAATTTAATTTTGAATTTTTTGAAGCGTTTGATTCCTGGTGAGACAACAGTGTTCAGTGACATTTAATGGAAAAGATGTATTTATGATTATCATCATAACACAACTTTAAACTGAATCCATTTGCGCGCCACCGTTTTGTTCGTATGGGAATGGAGATTTAAGTATGCAACCGATCCGTTTACAAATTTAAACCTTTTTTAAGCGTACAATATTCAAGCTTTGGAATTATTTAAATGATGAAAATCCATTAACAAATCATCGAGGAACGAGCGCTGTAAATTAGATCCGAAAAATCTATCGTCGATAACTCTAAATTGGCCAGAGAACCAAAATAAAATACTACTATACTATACTGAACACACCGCACACATACAGAAGCGACTATTCAGCGAGCGAATGGATGTGACTTTAATTCACTCACTATTCAAACACCTTCACCGGCCTACGAGGCATGCTTGCTCACATGCTTGGAGATAACTAAAGCAGAAATGGTTTTGGGCATATATTTATAGATTCCCTTTTGTGGGATAATTCATGTTTCGCAAATCGGACGAGAGGATGACATCATTCACGCGCTGCTACTGTTATTGGCTCGTGAAAACATAGGTCAATTCAAACCAATTTTTCAATGGTATGCAATTGAAATATTTAAATGACGTTACTTCATAAGTTTAAGTTAAATGTTTCCGAATCGATTGGCTGTTAAATTATATAAATCCATCAACAAATGACTGAGTTATAAGCTTTCAAAATTATGACAGAAAAATGTTACGCCATTAGTTTTGCATGTTTTAAATTGACACCCAGCCTCGTGTAGCGAAGAGTGAGGCATTTTTAATGGCAAAATCGACCAAAAACTTGCTAAATACATAGAATATGGGATAACCACGCTGATTCGATTCTTCAATAGCTAGATGATATATAAGATACTCAAGCGAACACGGTGTTGCGCAGACAGCAGATAATTTCACCAACACATAATGCAAAAGCGACAATCCAGCGAGTAAACGCATATACATCTTAAAGCTTAATTTAGATTTTGCATTCAGTAATAAGATCTATTAAATAAAATTACACTACGCACCTAGAAAAAATCATGTGAATATACGTTTTCTGAGACTGACATATTCGAGCTACAAAAATGACTCATTTCTACTATTGTTACAATACATGCTTAACGCATTCTGACATACCTTTAAGTGCTGAAACATGAAAGTTCACATACCTGCTTGAGAGGCGGGGTAAATTTGAAATATATTTGAGTCATTCTTGTAATATTCTATCATTTGATGATTTATGTTCTTAAAAATTTAATCGTGGGTGGAGCTGCGGTAATTTCATACTTTTTGTTGCTCTAAGGGTTTAGAAAAGGCATCATGTCAAAAGTACCTCAACATTACACACAAATTCTAAGACTAATTTCTAACTCATGGAAACCAAACGTAGCTGCAGTTTATAAATATCTAAAATCTATTTTTGTATTAAACCATGATCAAGAAAATAATTTCCATGCTTTTCAAGTTACTACCTATAAATGAAGAACAAATGGACTTAAGAAATAGTTGAACATTCCAGGTTACTGTAAGTAACTTAATGAACCTGTATTAACAGCAACTCGGTAAAAAGGTTTTCCTGAACTAGTACAACAAACAACACCACACTTTTCTTTTCGTTGTAGTTAACCCCTCAAAATTGAAATTTTTATGGTACACGCATTTTGATAAGCACTTTTATTGAATCATTATAATAGTTTTTCATTGCATTTTGAAATAATAGCGTAAGCGTTCGCTTAACTTAACGTTTTTTCTTGAAGATTTTGTTTTACACGCCAGCACTATTGTTGTAGACAAGGTCACATCTAAAAACCGAAAACTCACATGACATGATGTTTTGTTAAATACTCCGTTTTCTATATTACCATCTGTCTAAATATTCAAGAAACTCTCCCTCTTCAAAGTGTAGTTCAATTTATACATATCATATGAATGAAATCCAAACATGCCACGTTTTCATAATGACTCTGCAAAATATACACACTTAAATTGGATTGGCGAGTTTCGTTGTCCCGATAAGATTTTTGATCAAATTCGCAATGATTTTTATGTCGTGCACAGCAAAATCAGGAATTGTGACAACATCGATGTGCTTTTCAACCGATGTGAAAAAATATAGAAGTGCTGAACATCAAATGCAATAATTTTTTGAGAAATATTGCAGAAAAATCACACGTTATTACATCGAAACAACGTATTGAGTGTATTATCTCAGCTTGGTTAAATAAAGTATACGATTTCGATAGGGACTAATGCATTTTACGTGTAATATTACAATCCTAAGAACGTTACCGAGAGTGTTGTGATATTACATCGTAATCGGTTGCACACCGGTAGCGATTTGCAGAAATTTCGATTTATAATCGGAATATGCGGACAGTGAATGTCAAACAATATTCCATCGAAAATGAAATTTACCGCACAGCACAACAGTGTTGGTGTCTTTCTACGGGTAGTAGTTTTACACGAAAAGATGTATAGTAGTGTACAATATTCAGTCAAGTCGACGTAGTATATAATACGTTGTTTCGATGTAATAACGTATAATTTTTCTTCAATACTTCTCAAAAAATTATTGCATTTGATGTTCAGTGCATCTAATTTTTTTTCACATTGATTGATAATCACATTGAGGTTGTTACAACTTTGTGTGTAGATTGTTACAATTCTGCCTGTTAATTTACCTGTTATGTAGGCATGTGATGTTTGAGCCATATCCTCGTGTTCGAATTGCTAAAACTGACACATATTTTTTTTCAAACAATAGGTTAACTAATTTCGCCCCGAATACCTACACATTTAGCAAGGGCCTGGCGGAGCAAATATGTTACGACTACCACAAGGAACTTCCAGTCATTATTTTCCGACCTTCTATCGTGACCAACAGTGAGAAGGAACCCATACCTGGTTGGATTGATAATTTCAATGGACCAGTTGGTTTAATGGTGGGTTGCGGAGTTGGGATTATGCGTTCAGGATACATCAACTTAGACAATCGCATGAACTGCATACCGGTAGATGTGAGCATTAAGGCAATCATAATTGCAGCCTGGCAGAAGGCATGGGAGACACCAGGACAATTGACGATCATAAATTCTGCTGCGGAATTGTGTAAAACTCTGACCTATAGGCTACTGATAAAGGATGGGGAATGGATTAATAACAAAGCTCCAATCGAAAATATGTTCTGGGCTCCTGGAGGACAATGTACTCGCTGCATCTATATGTTCTACCTTATGTTTTTTTTCTATCAGTTACTTCCATCAGCCCTAATCGATTTGGTATTGAGAGTAATAGGACAAAAACCATTGTAAGTGTTCATATTTAAGAATTTCGCCATTTACTTCAAAATGTTCCCTTTCAGTTTAGTGAGGTTGCAGCGTAAGATATTTTATGCACACATCTCTCTGGAGTATTTCACAAGCAATCAATGGACATTTATAACGACAAATTTTCGGAAACTCTCCTTCGCATTGTGGGAAAATGATCGGTAAGTTGTTGCGCCTTTAATGCATCCAATTTTTCAATGACATTTAATAAACTTCAGGATGAACTTCAACACCGATTATTTACTCAGTAGTTTGATGGAGTACCTTCAGATTTCTATGTTAGGAGGACGACGATATCTTCTCAAGCAATCGGATGATACGATTCCGGCATCGCGAAGAAAACAACGTCGTTTGATATTATATAACCAAACACTGAAAATTTGTATTATTTTTATAGTTGCGTACATTTTATACAAAAAAGTTTATTTTCTGATGTAGCAGTGTGTCAATAGAAGCTTAGATGAGATATTTTGTTGTGATTCTACCAAAATCTGATATTTTAAATTTTGAAATGTTAGAATTCCTTTACTTCTTTCTCATAACAACTCTACCTAGCCAGCCTGATTGCGAAGCGATTTTATTTCATGTGACCTGATTTTCTTTCGTGGATCTGGGACTTGTGGATGAAGTAAGAATTGTATTCAATATATTCAATGTGAAGACTAAGCAACGGTATAGTTGAATGTGCCTATCCGTAATGGTACCATATATAAAAAGTCCTTTATTTTATTTGTCCCATAAGTATGACTTTGTCGAGGAAATTCTTCATTTTCTAGAAGTCTTGTTTTACTTACTTACCTAACAGCTATAGGCCTGGGGTGTCCTTTGTTGTATCAAGAATACGTCTCCACATAACTCGGTCCATGGCTGCTCGTCGCCAGCCACGCTTCTGAGATCACCCTCCACTTGATCGATCCACCTTGCGCGCTGCGCTCCTCTTCTTCTTGTATTAGTCGGATTAGATTCAAGAACCATTTTCACTGGGCTGTCGTCTGACATTCTTATGACACGCCCAGCCCATCGTATACGTCCGATTTTAGCTGTCCGTACGATAGGTGGTTCTCCTAGCAGCTGTTGCAATTCGTGATTCATACGCCGTCTCCACGTTCCGTCTTCCATCTGCACGCCGCCATAGATGGTCCTGAGTACCTTTCTTTCGAAAACACTGAGGGCGCGTTGGTCCTCTGCCAACATAGTCCAGGTCTCGTGGCCATAGAGAACAACCGGCCTAATTAGCGTTTTGTAGATGGTCAATTTCGTGCGGTGGCGTACTTTTCTCGATCGAAGGGTTTTTCTGAATCCAAAGTGCGCACGATTCCCTGCCAAAATACGTCTCTGTATTTCTCCGCTGGTGTCATTGTCGGCGGTCACCAGTGAGCCCAAATACACGAACTTGTCAACCACCTCGATATCGTCACCGTCTATCAATATTCGGGGTGGGAGGCGTTGTGTTTCTTCTCTAGAGCCTCTTCCTCTCATGTATTTTGTTTTTGACGCATTTATGGCCAGTCCGATACGCCTAGATTCAGCTTTCAGTCCGATGTAGGTTTCCGTCATCTTCTCAAGGTTACGTGTCACAATATCAATATCGTCAGCGAAGACAAAAAGTTGTACGGACTTTCGGAAGATCGTGCCACTTGTGTCGATCCTCGCTCTTCGAATCACACCTTCCAGGGCAATATTGAACAAGTTACAAGAAAGTCCATCACCTTGACATAACCCTCTCCGAGATTCGAAGGGACTCGAGAGCGTCCCAGATACTCGGACGTAGCATATCACTCTATCCATCGTTGCTTTGACCAATCGCGTCAGTTTATCCGGGAAACCGTATTCGTGCATTATCTGCCATAGCTGTTCTCGATCGATTGTGTCGTATGCCGCTTTGAAGTCAATGAATAGGTGATGCGTGGGTACGTTGTATTCACGACACTTCTGGAGTACTTGTCTTATCGCGAATATGTGATCCGTAGTGGCGTGGGCTCCAGTAAATTCTGCTTGGTACGGCCCTACGAATTCCTTAGCTATTGGTGATAGATGAAGGCAAAGGATTTGGGAGAGTACCTTGTAGGCGGCGGTCAGCAATGTGATTGCGCGGTAATTGCAACAATCTAGCTTATCGCTCTTTTTGTAAACGGGACATACCACTTCATCCATCCATTCCTGCGGTAGAATCTCCTCTTCCCAAATTTTAGAAATCATCGCGCTCTAGCCAGTGCCTCTTCTCCATGTTTGAGCAGCTCGTCTGGCAACTGGTCATTGCCCGCGGCTTTGTTGTTCCTCAGCTTGCCGATCTCCTCACTTATCTCCTACAGATCAGGGGCTGGGAATCTGTCGTCGGCTGACCGTACACCAATATTGATTTATGTACCGTTCTCTGTATCTTGTGCTCCGCCATTCAGATGCTGCGGACCTTATGTTCCTTCAGCCGACTTCTAGAGTCACCACGTCAAGCTGCTCTTCCGTTGGTAGCACTAGCTCCAGTTGTTGCGCGTATTCCTCTGCAGTACGAACGCTACGTAGCTGCTCGAGATTGAGTACCGGCGTTCCTGTGTGTAACCATATTTTACACTGATTAATTGTTGGCTCCACCACAATACAAATGTAGCGAAGACTCACACGCTCGAGTTCCCAAATTCCTTAACCCAACTCAGATCACTACCGTTACCGTGTGAGTGATAGCCTTCCACGTCCATTCTTATGTCTGAGACGGATGGGTCACTCACCACGGAAAGTGTTGCATGTGCTCGACCAGGATGTTTCATCACAACGGTTTGAACATTGTGTTGCGTGAGATGCTCCCTATGGCTGTTGGAGCTAGGAAAAAGGCTACCAATATTTGAAAACGTAACTGTCAGTTCGGTTGGTATCGAGATAATGGTGACATTTGTCTCAATGCTACCTGAACTTAGTTGACTCGGTAAAGTGCCTGAAACGTTCTTTCGCATGTGAACACTTGAAGAATTAAGAAGTGCGCGCGGTTTTCGGATTTTGCTAGTATTACATTTTCTTAATGGTGGAGTGGTGTTCAGTACTAATTATGTTTTATTTCTATAGATAACAGTAGAGAATTAAAAGTTAAATAGTTAATAGTAAAAGAATACAAAGTGTTAGTACGGTTAGTTAATAATTGAAAACATTTGTCAGTAATTATAAAAAAATGTTATATATTTTGTACAGTGTTAAAAATAGTTGATTAAAATACGGAAAACACATTCACACAGATTAAAAACGTTATAAAAGGTAAATTTATAAAATAAAATATGGGTAATGAATTGGTGTTAGGTTAAGTTCCCCATGCGCTTTATGCTAATGACTGTTGGGTAGGTCCCCAGCGGGCCTTTTATTCTTGGGCTTCGGACTTCGTTCGGAGTGTGTTTTCACAGGCCAAAAAGCACCTGATCCAGTAGCGACGAGTTATCCAGAAAACCACTGAAGCGGAAAAATAATGAACGAAGGGGTTCACTGCGAAAAGTAGCACGAGACCACTAGTGCATGGACGTCATTGTCATCTACGACGCCATTACCATCTCTCACCGCCATAGCATTCCGGACGTCATCACCATCTCAGACGCCATTGCTATATCTGGCGCCATTGTCACCGTTGATGCTATTACGCTCTATGGCGTTAACGTATCCAGGTTGCGAGTGACGCCGATAAAAACCTACTACCACGCTGGAATCATGACCGGCTAGATCGGAAGAACCGGACCTACACCAACAAAAACCCATCAAAAGCGCAAGTAGTTAGAGTATTAAGTGACGTCACTAGCCATAAGTTAAATGTACAGGGAAGGGAACTGAATAAATTATAAAAATGTCGAATGTGAAAAATTAGCTTAGTTTCTATAAAATGAACAGATTTAGTACAAAGACACTCTTCTTTTTATCGTTTTCCGGACTCTAAAGGAGTCGTCAGCCCTCGTCTTCGAGTGTTCTCCAGAAGGAGACTTTCTGGTTCCGCTTTTCAGGAATTTAATATTCTAATATTTTATCAACCTTTTGGTTGTCCATCTTGGTTTTCAACAGCTATAGGTGTTTCGTTTTCCTACAGTTCCCGTTCAAGAGTGAGTACCGTGGTGAGTAAATGCAATGCTCAAACAAGTAGTAGTATTGTAAACATAATTTCCCCTCTAACCACCCACTGAGCAAGTCGAGGGGCTACAAATTGGCGCCCAACATTAAAAATCCACATTGCTGTTTTTTCTTAAAATCCCTACGGAGGGAGTATTAAACAGCACGCTGTTAATTAAAATTTGCTTCGTCCTCTGAACGAAAGCTACTAACATTTCGAATATGGAGATTGAATTTGACATGCAATACAAACATTTGCTTGTCCATCACCTGGATAGGGATGAAATCGCGTATGAGCTCGCGATCCGCGGAATCGATTTCACAGAAACGGAAACGCGCGCGGCACTTGCGAGACGCTTGAAGGAGAAATTAAAATCGGGAAATGACCTTGATATTGATTACAATTGATTTGACGGTAGATGCTGAAATTCAGATTATCGATACGAAAGTTAAGGAAATTAAAGATTACCTTATTCACCCCAAAAATTACGATGGCAATCGCGAAAGTTTAAAAACGCGATTGGTGCACTACTTTGCACGGGCAAAGCGGGCATCGGAGAATACGGATAACGAGGATGATTTAAGAGATTTAGATACGTTAGTGGCATGTATTCGCGGCACGTATAATATGCATTTTTCTTTATTCTCGCCCCTTGGGCAGCAAGAGTTAGTAAACCAAATGAATGAATCGATGTCGAATTTGTCAATCGACCCGAAAGACTTGATCGGCGGTCAAAAGTCCACTGGTTCGTCTAGTCAAGACGATAATGATGAGTTCGTTACGCCAGGAAAACATTTAAAACGAAATTTAAAATCAGTTTATAAATTACCCACTGAAGGGAATATGCCTTCAAACAGTTGGCTTCCGTTTATGATGCATCCAGGTGCATACCCTTGGTGGTTTGGTCCCCAACAAATGCCTAATGGGTTGGTTCGAAAAATGCTTCATTTTGGAAAAAAAGATAAGGTGTCCAGTCAAGTAGACCTGGGGAGTGATCCTAAGGATAAAAATAGGAAGAATCAAGGAAAAAATAAACAGAAGAATGTGTCACAAATTTCGCAACAATCGACGTCGGAAATTGACTCCGGTAGCTCGTCAGACGAGACACACAGATCTCGTAAATCGAATAGGAATTTAGAATATCGTCGTCAGAACTATCGGTCGAGAAAGTCTGAAAAAAGTAGACCAGTTTCGGATTGGCGTTTAAAATACGACGGTTCGGATGATGGACAGTTATTGATGAAGTTTTTACGGGAAGTAGAGTTTTACGCGAAATCGGAAAACATGTCCACCAGAGAATTGTTCCGGTCAGCGATTCATCTGTTTAGTGGACCGGCGAAAACATGGTATATGACGGGTTTCGAAAATGAAGATTTTGCGACTTGGGATGAGCTTAAAGAGGAACTCAAGAAAGAATTTTTGAGTCCTGACCATGATCATACAAACGAAATACGGGCGATCGCGAGAAAGCAGGGTCCCCGCTAAAAATTTCAAGATTATTTTCTGGATATACAGAAAATTTTCAACTCTCTTACCAAGCCGATGACTGAACGAAAAAAGTTCGAAATCGTGTTCCGTAATATGCGCGCGGAGTATAAAGGCCATGCGGTATCGTCGGAAATTGATAATTTGGCCGATCTAAAGAAATTTGGTCGAAAGTTAGATGCCACGTATTGGTATAAATACCAATCACACGCAGCGGAGAACATTCCGCGAGGAAAGCAAGTAAACGAAATCGAAACCGGCGCGAAACCGAAACAGAAAGTTAAACCCGATAACGAACAGTTCAAATCACGTAATTATTATAACACAAAATCGCGCGCGAATGTCTCAGATGAAGAATCGAAACATGCGAAAAATTCTAAATCGAATCCTCCAAAGGATCAGTCACGGGGATTACAAATACTGGTGGACACTTATCAAGTTCCCAAAGATGGCTTTTGTTTTAACTGTCGCCTCAAGGGCCACCATGCTCGTGAGTGCGTGCGACCACGACATAAATATTGTCTAAAATGTGGTTTTCATGAGGTAGATACCGAATCATGTCCTTACTGCGAAAAAAACTCAAACAAGACTGTCCCCGAGGGCAGGCCAGTCAACTCGTAAAGTCCCTGTCGAAAATGGATTGTGGGGAAAGATTGCAAACCATTGGACTTAATAAAGTTTGTGATTCCGATTACATCCATTCCTCCAACTACGAAATTAATGAATCGATTATACACCTTGAAAATGACGAAAGACCATTCGTCAAAACAACCGTCTTAGGGATGCCACTAGTAGGTCTGCTAGATAGTGGGGCTCACTTGAGCATCCTAGGTATGGGATCGAAAAAACTAATAAAAACGTGCAATTTAAAAGTATTTCCAACCGATGTTAATCTCAAAACTGCCAATGGCGAAGGACTGCCAGTGTGTGGGGTAGCTTCGACGATTTTGGTAATGTTATTAAAGGTGATAGGAAGACCTTTAATAACATTACCAAAATCGTCGAAGCGCTCGTAGTTCCCTCTCTAAAGAGACGACTTCTCCTTGGGATGAATTTCTGGAAAATTTTTGAAATTCGCCCAACCATAGGTCATGCAAAAGTTGAAGAAATCGATCTAAGTGAAAAACCCAAGATAGTCTCTAACAAATTCGGCTTTGACACCGATGATGTTGTAATAAAATTGTCTGTAGATCAGGTACAGAAACTAGAATCAATTAAAAACAAATTCAAATCTGCTGACGACATCCTAGACACGACACACTTGATTAGCCATCGCATAGAGTTATCTGAAAAAGCGAAAAAACTTTCACCCGCACGAGTCAATCCGTTTCCAACTTCACCGAGAAGACAGGATCAAATCAATGCAGAATTGGACCGAATGCTGCAAAGTAAAATTATAGAAAAGTCCTACAGTGACTGGGCTTTACGCCTGGTTCCGGTAGACAAAACTGATGGTTCTGTACGTCTGTGTCTTGACGCGCGAAAGCTTAACGAACGCACGGTCAGGGATTGCTACCCACTCCCACACGCTGACCGCATACTGAGTAGACTCGGCGAAGCAAAATTCATTAGTACTATTGATCTCTCTCAGGCATTTTTACAAGTTCCTTTGCATCCGAGGTCTCGTAAATATACGGCGTTTTCGGTTTTAGGACGGGGTTTATTTCAGTTTACGCGAATGCCTTTCGGTCTCATAAATAGCCCTGCAACACTATCGAGACTAATGGATCGAGTGTTAGGCGGGGGTGAATTAGAACCCAGCGTATTTGTATACCTAGATGACATCATTGTGGTTTCAAATACGTTTGAGGATCATATGTCGTTATTAGAAGAGGTGGCGAAACGATTGAACGCCGCCAATCTCTCGATAAACATAAATAAATCTCGTTTTTGCGTAGCAGAAGTACCGTATCTCGGTTATATTTTAGGCCCAGGAGGCTTAAGACCCAACCCCG
The DNA here is from genome assembly GCF_030247185.1 of Malaya genurostris. Classification (NCBI taxonomy): domain Eukaryota; kingdom Metazoa; phylum Arthropoda; class Insecta; order Diptera; family Culicidae; genus Malaya; species Malaya genurostris. The sequence goes on along the minus strand of NC_080572.1, from coordinate 15,554,469 downwards.
ATCGAGTTTCCGCTATCGTGAATTACGAAAGACCGACTTCTCTCAAAGCTCTAAGAAGGTTCTTGGGGATGTGTAACTACTATAGAAGGTTCATAGCCGATTATAGTGAAGTTACACAACCTCTCACAGAGCTTCTTAGAAATAAACCAAAAACCGTAGTTTGGAACGATAAGGCAGAATTAGCCTTTGTCAACATTAAGGGACTCCTGATTAGCGCACCAATCCTCACCAACCCGAATTTCACATTGCCTTTCACCATACACTGTGATGCAAGCGACACCGCAATTGCAGGTGTGCTTACGCAGACGTTAGACGGAGAGGAAAAACCGATAGCATTTTTCTCTCAAAAGTTGAGCACTACTCAGCAAAGGTATTTCGCAACAGAAAAAGAAGGACTGGCAGTGATTAGGGCAATCGAAAAATTTAGATGTTATATCGAAGGATCTAAATTCACCGTTTATACTGACGCATCTGCGCTAATATATATAATGCGAAGTAGTTGGCGTACGTCATCTCGCTTGTGTCGCTGGAGCATGGACCTTCAACGCCACGATATGACGATTTTGCACAGAAAAGGTTCGGAAAACTATGTCCCGGATGCCTTATCTAGATCCGTAGAGGAAATGGTGGTGCCCGCAGATAATACCGGGTGGTATTCTAACATGTTACGGAAAATCCAAGAAAATCCTGAAAAATATAAAGATTTTAGATGCGAACGTGGGATATTGCAAAAATTAGTTTCAGTGCGAGATAATTCTATCGATTATCGGTTTGCTTGGAAAACTTGTGTACCAATCGCGGCTAGAGAAAAAATATTCGTTGAAGCACATGATGATAAAATGCATCTGGGTGCCGAGAAAACGCTAGCTTTAATTAGGAAGAAGTACTTCTGGCCAAAAATGGCTGAAGATGTAAGAAAACACATACAGAACTGTTCTCTTTGCAAGCAAAATAAACCCGCGAATCGTTTTCAAATGCCTGAACCCAGTAAACAGCGCATAACGACAAAACCGTTCCAAATCATTGCACTAGATTTCATTAAGTCTCTCCCGCGAAGCAAAAACGGCAACGCACACTTACTCGTAGTGATGGACCTGTTTTCTAAATGGTGTTTGTTGGTCCCAGTTAAAAGAATCTCCGCGCCCCAAATTACCAAAATTCTAGAAGAATCTTGGTTCCGTAGATACTCGGTTCCGGAATACGTAATTACGGACAACGCGTCAACATTTCTATCAGTCGAATTCAAAGCTCTTTTGTCAAAATACGGTATCCAACACTGGGCCAATTCGAGGCACCACAGTCAGGCCAACCCGGTTGAAAGGTTAAATCGAACGATAAACTCGTGCATACGCTCTTACGTTAAAGAAAATCAGAAAATCTGGGACACCCGGGTATCCGAGATTGAATTTTGCATTAATAACACTCCCCATAGCGCGACCGGTTATTCTCCATATAAAGTTCTTTTCGGACATGAAATAGTAGAAAGAGCAGACGTACACCGAATAGATAGGGACGAGAAGGATGTGTCGGATGAGGAAAGAATGGAAAGGAAAGGGGAGTTAAACACAAAAATTTACTCCATAGTATAAAAAAATTTACGAAAAGCCCACGAAAAACATATTAGGGACTATAATTTGCGATCGAGGACCTCGGCTCCTGTATACTGTGTAGGCCAGAGGGTATTCCGCCGGAATTTCAAACAATCGTCCGCTCCGGAAGCCTATAACGCCAAACTAGATGCATTATACATTCCTTGTATAGTCCGTGCTAGAGTAGGCACCAGCTCGTATGAATTAGAAAACGAATCGGGTAAGCCGATTGGTGTTTTTTCCGTGGCTGATTTGAAACCAGAAACCTAAAATGAAACGAAAATAGCATTATTCTTCAAAACTAGTGTTTTGGAGTAAATAGAAAACCCTTGAGCGGTCCGGACCTCAATGGGTGGCACCTTTGCATGGTAAAACGACTACGGGATAATATTGTCAGCACTAGCAGACGGTTAAACGATTTAGATTCACTTACCTGAAACAAGAAACAATAACGCGGAAAAAATTGTCTTGCCATCGCGAAGCTTTCTCCCAGCAGTATTTCCACAAAATCATCGAATGATACGATAACCGGTAAAAGCTACACAAAATCTCACTGCTTTAGGTGCACCGCGAAAGTTTCCTGACGACGACGCAGTTTTAGCACGCGAATTCGATTCTTGGATAGGAAATTGGAAAAAAATATTCAGTTTTTTCAAGCACACGCGACATATTTTAGCCAACATCCTCGATCAATGGCTGATAGCTCTCATCAAAACGGAGTAGATGTGGTGAGTTCTTTCCCCACTTCGTTGAGTGAAGTGGGTATTTAGAACACCTTTTGAAAGTGACGTATTCTGTTTTCCTAGAATAGTTTCAGTTTCTTGAAATTATTTATTGAGGGAGCAACCTTTTAAATATTAAATATAGATTGTACACTGAATTATTTATTTATTTTGGGAGGGGGACCGTGGGGTATTGTAACCATATGTTACACTGATTAATTGTTGGCTCCACCACAATACAAATGTAGCGAAGACTCACACGCTCGAGTTCCCAAATTCCTTAACCCAACTCAGATCACTACCGTTACCGTGTGAGTGATAGCCTTCCACGTCCATTCTTATGTCTGAGACGGATGGGTCACTCACCACGGAAAGTGTTGCATGTGCTCGACCAGGATGTTTCATCACAACGGTTTGAACATTGTGTTGCGTGAGATGCTCCCTATGGCTGTTGGAGCTAGGAAAAAGGCTACCAATATTTGAAAACGTAACTGTCAGTTCGGTTGGTATCGAGATAATGGTGACATTTGTCTCAATGCTACCTGAACTTAGTTGACTCGGTAAAGTGCCTGAAACGTTCTTTCGCATGTGAACACTTGAAGAATTAAGAAGTGCGCGCGGTTTTCGGATTTTGCTAGTATTACATTTTCGTAATGGTGGAGTGGTGTTCAGTACTAATTATGTTTTATTTCTATAGATAACAGTAGAGAATTAAAAGTTAAATAGTTAATAGTAAAAGAATACAAAGTGTTAGTACGGTTAGTTAATAATTGAAAACATTTGTCAGTAATTATAAAAAAATGTTATATATTTTGTACAGTGTTAAAAATAGTTGATTAAAATACGGAAAACACATTCACACAGATTAAAAACGTTATAAAAGGTAAATTTATAAAATAAAATATGGGTAATGAATTGGTGTTAGGTTAAGTTCCCCATGCGCTTTATGCTAATGACTGTTGGGTAGGTCCCCAGCGGGCCTTTTATTCTTGGGCTTCGGACTTCGTTCGGAGTGTGTTTTCACAGGCCAAAAAGCACCTGATCCAGTAGCGACGAGTTATCCAGAAAACCACTGAAGCGGAAAAATAATGAACGAAGGGGTTCACTGCGAAAAGTAGCACGAGACCACTAGTGCATGGACGTCATTGTCATCTACGACGCCATTACCATCTCTCACCGCCATAGCATTCCGGACGTCATCACCATCTCAGACGCCATTGCTATATCTGGCGCCATTGTCACCGTTGATGCTATTACGCTCTATGGCGTTAACGTATCCAGGTTGCGAGTGACGCCGATAAAAACCTACTACCACGCTGGAATCATGACCGGCTAGATCGGAAGAACCGGACCTACACCAACAAAAACCCATCAAAAGCGCAAGTAGTTAGAGTATTAAGTGACGTCACTAGCCATAAGTTAAATGTACAGGGAAGGGAACTGAATAAATTATAAAAATGTCGAATGTGAAAAATTAGCTTAGTTTCTATAAAATGAACAGATTTAGTACAAAAACACTCTTCTTTTTATCGTTTTCCGGACTCTAAAGGAGTCGTCAGCCCTCGTTTTCGAGTGTTCTCCAGAAGGAGACTTTCTGGTTCCGCTTTTCAGGAATTTAATATTCTAATATTTTATCAACCTTTTGGTTGTCCATCTTGGTTTTCAACAGCTATAGGTGTTTCGTTTTCCTACAGTTCCCGTTCAAGAGTGAGTACCGTGGTGAGTAAATGCAATGCTCAAACAAGTAGTAGTATTGTAAACATAATTTCCCCTCTAACCACCCACTGAGCAAGTCGAGGGGCTACATGTGCGACGAGTGTTGTGCACCGTCGATAGTTTTGAGCGCATACAAACCGCGACAAGGTAGTGGTCAGAATCAATGTTGGCACTGCGGTAAGTGCAGACATGGATGACGGCAGAGAAGAATCGCCCGTCGATGAGAACGTGGTCGATTTGATTTTCCGTGTGTTGATCAGGTGATCTCCAGGTGGCTTTGTGGATATCTTTGCGGGGGAAGAAGGTGCTTCGAACTACCATTCCTCGGGAGGCTGCAAAGTTTACGCATCGTTGACCGTTGTCATTTGTTACCGCGTGCAGGCTCTCCAGCCCGATCACGGGCCTGTACATTACCTCCCGGCCTACCTGAGCAATCAAGTCGCCGATAACGAGTTTTACATCCCGCCGTGGACAACTGTTGTAGGTTCGTTCCAACTGCGCGTCCACACCTTCTGTCCCGTCCAACAAAGTTCCTGCAGTGCTACGACATCGAAGCCGCGGATTTGAAGCTCATCATGCAGCTTTCGGTCGTATCCTGGGAAGCCAAGTGATTTGCAGTTCCATGTGCCAAGCTTCCAATCGTAGTCCTTAGTTCGTCGCGTAGGTCTTTGCCGATTATTCCGAGTCGTATTTCTTTCTTGATTGTTCATAACTTCCTTGTTCCGGGCGGCTTGTTAGGCCTGCATTTCCTGTCTCGCCGGAGGGCCATCGTGTGCGCACTGTTTAGAGTCCCACATTGACACAAGGACGGTAATCAGCCGCTCCTAACATGGAGAACAGACGCTGTTTCGAGCCGCCCCAACATGGGGAACAGACGCTCGGGTAGGCTCGCTTTCCTTTCCTGTCAACATACGACCAAGGTCCCACCGGGGTTGGTTACCCGATCTTTCTTATGGTTACTCGTACCCCAGCCGGCACCGCGGGGAGGTAGGGATAGGAGTTACTGGATAAGAGGCTAAGAATCACATTGGGGCCTGAATTACGCGTTGTCCAGTCGTTTACCAAACGGGGTGCGAAAATTTGACATTTTTTTTAACTGTCGCTAAGCACAAGACAGCCACTGCCAAAGATACGCTCAGCTGCTACGTTTAACAGTAGACAACACGCAATGACACGATAGCTAGGTGCAGTCGTGAGAGCCACGACACACGACAGGAACATTGAGAACAGTTCATTTTGTCGCACTCTCTCACAACAGTCAAAGCCACACCGTTCGCTCTGAGGTAGTGTACGTACAGATCATGTTCAAAATAAATGTTTTTCCCTTCTCTATAGAAAGGTATTAGAATTGCTGGAAAAACCGACCTTCGAACGGAGCCTCGGAGACCCATAGTGTTATATACCATTCGACTCAGTTCGACGAGATCGGAAAATGTCTGTGTGGGTATGTGTGTGCGCACTTTTCGAAGATATTTATACGCGCTCAATTTTCTCAGAGATGGCTGAACCCTAAGACAAGACCTGACATCTGGGGGGGCTGCTTTTGTTCCAAAATGGACCAGTTTCTGATTGGCTGATTTTGATGTTGCTACCTGCACATTGTGAAAAGAAAAAACGTTTGCAGGGTACGCGAGTAATGATGCCAAGTATAAAGAAAATCAGAAAACAAGTTTATTAAAATGTATAATTTTAGCTAACCAATGGAAACGAAAATTTTCGGAGAATGTTTCACTTTTTTCAATCTCATTGGTAATAAATGTTTATAGTGGCAGCACTGTGTAATTAAAATAGACATCAAGCCGTTTTTCTTTTTAGTGAATTAAAGTGTAACCAAAAAAGATTTGTTAAATTAGTGTAAACTCAAAAGTGTGTTTAGTTTTACGAGGAAAATGAACTGTTGTGTTCCAGACTGTGGTCGCACTAAGCATTTCTATCCAAACCTGACTTTTTCCGGTTTCCAAAAGATCCGGTAATACGCCAACAATGGATTCGATTTTGCGTTCAATATGAGATATTTCGTGTTTTGTCATCAAAACTAAAAAATTTGTTTTTAAGCATTAATATATAATAAAGAAATGCATTCACCAAAACATGTTTCATGTTTATTTCAAATCAAAAACCTAAAGTCTAAAAATTAGCCGATACGTTGGTATTTATTCCACAGGGCGAAAATGACGAGAAGGATGATTCGGAAGGAAGAATAAGAAGCCAGTTGTCAGGTCTTGTCTTAGGCTGAACCTATTTCAACCTATTTTTTTTTCGTAAATACGTTTATTTCATAGGCAATATACATAAGTTTTTCTTCGCCGTGGCATCCACAATACATAGTAGTTTAAACCTAATACATTTCGAATATCATATTAGTATGTTGGTACTCATTAGTTAATCTAAACACTGTTTTTATCAAGCGAGTTGCTATTTTAATTACATTAAATAAAATACATTTATTTTGTACATGATCTTATAACTATTTCAGGATTGTTTGTATCAGTTCACCACTTATATTCAATATCCTATAGTTGGCTATTGGTTGAACTCATGGAAGAGAAAACAGTTTAACATAAAATAAAATTTAAATTGGAACTCCAATGGATTTAATGAAATGATAAAGAAGTTTCATGTATGGAAGGTCACGACAAGCAAGAATGTCGCGAACTGGGACATTGGATAGTCTACCTTGGGTACGCAAGGAATTTATTAGTTGAGATCTGACATCACGAAACTCCACGCATGTCCAAACAACATGGTCAATATCGCGGTAACCTTCGCCGCAAGCACAATGATTAGTCTCGGAAAGTCCAATTCGAAGGAGATGTGCATCTAACGTGTAGTGATTGGACATGAGTCTGGACATCACACGAATGAAATCTCTACTCACATCCAGTCCCCTGAACCATGCCTTTGTCGATATTTTAGGAATAATTGAGTGCATCCACCGACCCAGATCATCTTTATCCCAAGAAGCTTGCCAGCTGGCAAGTGTTCTTTGGCGAGACGCGCTATAGAATTCGTTGAAAGCAATCGGTCTCTCATAAATTTCACCCTCAATAGCACCACGTTTGGCTAAAATATCGGCTCTTTCATTGCCTGGAATGGAGCAATGAGCCGGAACCCAAACTATTGTGATTAGATAATTATTATTCAATATGTCGTTCAGACACTGTTTTATTTTACCCAAGAAAAACGGTTCATTTTTGCCAGCAGCGTTTGAGCGAATGGCTTCAATTGCACTCAGACTATCTGTGAAGAGGAAATAATGGTTTGGAGATAATGTGACGATTACATTCAAGCTATAATGAACTGCTGCTAACTCTGCTATATAAACAGATGCAGGTTCTTGAAGCTTGAATGAGGCCGAAACATTATTGTTGAACATACCAAACCCTGTCGCTTCTTCCATTCGCGATCCGTCCGTGTAAAACATTTTCTCAGAGTTAATATGCCTGAACTTACTTGAAAATATTTTTGGGATTTCCATAGGGCGTAGGTGGTCCGGGATTCCACGCACTTCGCGCTGCATGGATGTGTCGAAAAATAAAGTTGAGTCAGGTACATTTAGGAGGCTGACACGGATAGGAATATATCTTGAAGGGTTGATTTCCTGTGACATATGGTTAAAATATACTGTCATGAATTTTGTTTGAGATCGAAGCTCGACTAGTCGTTCGAAATTATTAATTACCATGGGATTCAGCACATCACATCTTATTAGCAGGCGTGATGAAAGCTCCCAAAATCGATCTTTTAATGGAAGAACTCCCGCCAGAACTTCAAGACTCATTGTATGTGTCGAATGCATGCAGCCTAAAGCAATTCGCAAACAACGGTACTGAATTCGCTCAAGTTTGATAATATGAGAATTTGCAGCGGAACGAAAACAAACGCATCCATATTCCATCACTGAAAGTATCGTTGTCTGATACAATTTTATTAGATCTTGCGGATGAGCACCCCACCAAGACCCTGTTATTGTTCGAAGAAAATTTACTCTTTGTTGGCATTTCGTTATCAGATACCTAATGTGTCCTCCCCACGTGCATTTGGAATCAAACCACACCCCGAGGTATTTGAAAGTCAAAACCTGTTCGATTATTCTTCCCATCATATGAAGCTGAAGTTGCGCGGGATCATGCTTTTTTGAAAAAACGACCAGCTCTGTTTTCTCCGCAGAGAATTCGATACCAAGATGAACAGCCCAAACGGACAATTTATCTAAGGTATCTTGCAATGGTTTTTGCAGATCAATAGCTTTGGATCCAGTAACTGAAACCACGCCATCATCTGCCAATTGTCTTAGTGTACATGGGGTTACTAGACAGCTGTCAATGTCATTCACGTAAAAATTATAGAGGAGCGGACTGAGGCATGAGCCTTGCGGGAGACCCATGTAGCTAATTCTGATTGTTGCCAAATCGCCATGTGAAAAATGCATGCGTTTCTCTGACAAAAGGTTGTGCAAATAATTATTTATAACCGCTGGGAGTCCATGTTGGTGGAGCTTGTCTGAAAGAACATCAATGGAAACTGAATCAAATGCTCCTTTAATGTCTAAAAATACAGATGCCATTTGTTGCTTTTGAGCGAAGGCAATTTGGATGTCAGACGAAAGTAATGCAAGGCAATCATTCGTCCCTTTATTTCTACGGAAGCCAAACTGAGTATCTGACAACAAACCGTTCGTCTCGACCCAAGTGTCGAGACGTCGTAGAATAATTTTTTCGAACAATTTTCTGATGCAGGACAACATCGCAATGGGTCTATATGAGTTGTGATTGGAAGCTGGTTTCCCCGGCTTTTGAATGGCGATAACTTTCACTTGTCTCCAGTCAGGTGGAACAATATTTTGCTCAAGAAACTTGTTGAACAATTCCAACAAACGTCTTTTTGCGAGGTCGGGCAGATTCTTCACCAAGTTGAATTTAATTCTGTCCAATCCAGGAGCGTTATTGTTACAAGACATGAGTGCTATGGAAAATTCCATCATTGAAAAGGGGCTATCAATGGAATCATCATTTGAAGAAGACTCCCTAACAATGCTATGCGTAGGAACGGAATCTGGACAAACTTTCCTCGCAAAATCAAATATCCATCGATTCGAGTACTCCTCACTCTCATTTCCTACGTTACGATTCCTCATTCGTCTGGCCGTATTCCAAAGAGTGCTCATTGAGGTTTCTCTTGACAAACCTTCCACAAAATGTCTCCAATAGCTGCATTTCTTAACCCGAAGTATGTTCTTGTACTTGGTTTCTAAAACCAAGAATTTTTCAAAATTCTGAGGAGTTCCTCCTCCTCGTTTTAAAAACGTCTTGAAAGCATTTTGTTTCGCGTGTTTAGCATCTGAGCACTCTTTGTCCCACCAAGGATTTGGAGGTCTTCTGTTAGACGATGGACCAAGAAATCGTTTGGTTTGGGCTTGTTCTGCGGCCTCCAGAATCGAACAAACGAGGAAGTCATATTCTTCAAGTGGGGGAAGCTCTTCCATTGAAGTTAAGACACTTGAAATATTACTTTGGTATTTAATCCAGTCAATATTTTTTGTCAAATCATATGGAATATTAACTGAATTAGCAATGCCTTTGTTACTGCTAATTGAGATGATGATTGGTAAATGATCGCTACCATGTAAATCAGGAAATACTTTCCAGGTGCAATCTAGTCGAATTGAAGTCGAACAAAGAGATAAATCTAATGCACTTGGACGTGCAGGAGGTCTTGGGATCCGTGTCATGCTACCCATATTTAGTACCGTCATGCTAAAATTGTCGCAAATATTATATATTAGAGATGATCTGCTATCATTGTAAACGGAACCCCACATCATTCCGTGCGAATTGAAATCTCCTAAAATCAAATGTGGAGCAGGAAGGGCTTCGACAATTTCATTAAGCTGTCGTTGTCCAACTTGAGCTCTTGGAGGAATATATACCGAAGCAATGCAAATGTCCTTTCCTTTAATGTTTATTTGACAAGCAACAACTTCTATACTAGAAGTCGAAGGAATGTTTAATCTATAAAAGGAATAACATTTCTTAATTCCTAAAAGCACTCCACCATACGGGGAGTCTCTGTCGAGACGTATAATGTTAAAGTCATTAAAATTTAAGGCTATGTTTGATGTAAGCCATGTTTCGCACAAAGCAAATACATCACATTTTTGACTATGCAACAAAACTTTAAATGAATCAAGTTTTGGCATGATGCTTCGACAATTCCACTGCAGGACAGTGATTGAATCATTTGCGGCGGATGATAAATTATCCATCAAATGATACAAAACCTGAAAGAGCTGGCCATTGAGCTGATAACTGTTTCAAAAAAGTTCTAGCTATTGGAAGGAATGCTGTTATGATGGTCTTTAGAGGTTCAGAAATATTGAATGCAGCGAAAATCCATTCTACAATTTCCGAAAATTTCAGTAATCCTGTTGGTGAATGTGAAATGGAGCCCACTGGATTATTGTCTTTTCTTGAGCTAGTTCCTGGATTGGTTTGTGAATTTGACAAACCAGGAGGCACAGTTTTTGGTTTTAAATTTGGCTTTTTAGCTTTAACACGGGGATCTTTTTTTGAAGGTATAATTTTAGGTGTCTTTTTTGGTATTTTGTGGTTTGTTAATCTCCTCTTAACAGACCCTTGAGGAGTGACAAACGAGGTATCTTCACTATTTCCGTCAGAGTCAGATTCCTCTGGCTCCGCAAGATTTGAAAAACCGTTTTCGGTTTCCAAAGGGGAGACATGTATGACCGTTTTGAGCATTTCTGCATATGTGCGCTTAGACCGTGCTTTTAAAGAAAGCTTCATTTTGTCTTTACGCAGCTTAAATGCAGCGCACACTGAAAGATCATCATGAGGGCTTTCCCCACAATAAACACATTTTTCAACATCTTTATCGCAAAGATTATCCTTATGAGGCCCTTGACATTTGATACATTTGGACTTATTACTACAGTAAGTAGCTGTATGTCCGAATTTTTTACAGTTCGTGCAATTCATAACATGCGGTACGAAAAGCCGAACAGGAAGACGAATTTTATCGATATAGACATGGCTAGGCAATGCAGATCCGGCAAATGTTACGCGAAACGAATCTGAGGGACGATAAGACTTTTTTCCATCGACAATAGATGCTGAGTACAATTGTTTGCACTCGAGTATCTTAACTCCCTCAAGCATGGAGTTTTTAAAACGGCCAACTCCATTTTTAAGTAAATCATCTGCTGTCAGACTTGCTTCAGTCACAACACCGTCAATTTCTACCTCCTTCGATGGAATGTAAACTCGATATTCAATAGCAAATAATTTACAGGTTACAATATCGTTTGCCTGTTTCAAGTCGTTAACTACAACTCGAATTTTATCTCTATTAACCTTACAGATTTCTTTAACTTCAGAGAAATGTGATGTCAAATCCTTTGTAATTTGCATCAAGTTTAAAATCTTTTCTTTTTTTCGAAGATAGACTATCCATGGCCCAGTGGTACCCTGTGGATAATGTTTAGCCCTCGGAGTATTTAAACTTTTACTAGTATCCGGAATCGGATTCGGATGATCTTCCATGAGATCATCCATTACATTAAATTTTTTTTGTAAATTAATAATACCAAAATAAAAACTTATGTTTAGTAAAATTTCAGATATAAGAAATAAAAAATAAATTAAATTAAATCTACCTTGTAGCTGATGTCTCTGTTCCTTTATCGTGAAGAACGACGTGAAGCTCTTCCAACGATTTCCAATTGGCAGTCTTTTGCTGTTTCCAATTGGCAGTCTTCTGTCGTTTACTGCTATCTCAGTTGCTCTGCCGTCGTTGTGAACACCACTGCACTTGCTGTACCTGACCCCAGGTACAGTGCTTTTGCTCTTGGTGGCGATCAAATGCGATGCTTGCAGTGTAGCACCTCGCGATATATGCCGTCTCTTTTGATCCTACGCAGCGTACAAATTCTGGTACCTGGTAGATCAGCACTGGGTTGCTTTAGCACCTCTGTGCCTTTGCACCCCTTCGTCTTCGCACCTTTATGCGATGGCACCTCTGTGACTCGTCACTTCTATGCTCTCGCACCTCTGTGTCTCTACACCTCTGTGCGTATGAACGGGATGGCCTTCGTTGCTAGCTTTCCAGTCGGGAAACGCCCCGAATATTGCGTTTGCTATGGGCAGTTTAACTACCTGAAGCTTAGAATTGTCTCGGTAGCAGCCGTTAACTCACGAGCCAGTACAATCGAAACACAACCTCTTCGCTTGAATGGTTTTTACTGAATGAAATTTCAACCTATTGTCCGTAGTTGTTATAGCGATATACATAAAATATTTGTCGTAGCCTGACAAAATCGTGAATAAAGAAGCTACAGCAGAGCAACATTTACTTATGCCCGTTTGAAAGCTACTGTCGGGCCATTGATCAAGTTCGAAGATCAAACGGCTGCGACTTTTTGTTCCGGAGATAGGATGGTATAAGTGGCGTAACCGACAAAACGCGTTGTATTTATACGCGCTCAATTTTCTCAGAGATGGCTGAACCGATTTTAACAAGCTTAGGCTCGTTTGAAAGCTACTGTCGGTCCATTGATCAAGTTCAAAGATCAAATGGCTGTGACTTTTGGTTCTAGAGATATGATGGTATAAGTGACGTAACCGACAAAACACATTGATTTTTACCGCTCTTATACATATAAGGGTGCCAATATTTTGGGATCACTTCTTATTTCGTAAAGCGCTAGCGCTCAAAAGTTTAAGCTCCTCGAAAAATGTTCTCATGCAAAATTTGAGCTAAATCGGACATTCGTAAGAGGTGCTGCCCGGCGGTCAAGGTTTGAAAATTTTCGATCTTGAAAAAGCACCATTGGGGGGAGTACATGAAATTTCCAAAATCAAAAAAAAATTTTGATGCCGAAACTCTTAAAACTGCAAAAAGTCGAGATTTAGTGTCATCTCAAAACAATTTTTTTTTGAAAATATCAACTTTCTGGGACTTGATATTTTTACACAAAACAGCTCGTTGCATGCCAAACGATTTTATTATTAATCTATTTTAAAATAATAATAATAAGATATTCACATTTTACTCTCCAGCAGGCAAACATTTCACAACTCACGCGCCAATCATCGAAGATCTAGCATGCATTCCACACTATATCTAAATTTAGTTCCCCGATATCATCTGCTTCAATTGTTTGGACGAACCGAAGAACGCTTAAAAACGAAAAAAACCTATCGATCCAGTATACCAGTTTCCACCCACTATTGCATTCACCACAGCTAAAAAAGTATTGTTTAAACATCTCCACGTATTTAACATAACCAAAATTCCTGTAGCAAAAAAAAATTAAATCTATATATATATATATATATATATATATATATATATATATATATATATATATATATATATATATATATATATATATATATATATATATATATATATATATATATATATATATATATATATATATATATATATATATATATATATATAAAATATTATGCACCAAACCTCTTTAAATAAAAATCAGATTCAATTGTGCCTTCAGCCGGGACAGTTCGTATTTAAATAAAAAACTAAATCAGGCAATCCGTGAGTTAACTTATATATAACACTAATACATGTAGATCGTTTGTGTGATAAGATTAAGCCTGATTGGCCTACTTTGAAGATAGCTAGTAAATTATCATTGAATTTATTAAGTCAAAAATTCCAGTGCACGACATTATCTCCTTTTACTCTACTGAACAATTTCTGAACTATTTTTTATGCGTTATTGCTTCTTACAGCCCAAGCAAAGATATTGTATCCGATTTTATCACAAGTCGTTGATTGAAAGTGGAATAGTGTGCATATAGCACTATATAGCACTTCGAGCCAAAGTGCGTTGGATTCCTTATACAAGAATCCCGTATCGTCGTTACTAAGTTGCGATATTACAACTTTGTATGGGGATTTCGAGAATGCTACTCTTACACTATCAATACCAATGGATTCACTAGTATGTTATGGCCTGTCTAATCACTTTTGGAAGGTTGCCTATCTAAAAAATAAAATAAAAATGTTCATAACAAAAACCTACGGTAGCACTGTTAGTTCCACTACGAAAGGGCCTAACTACAAATGACAGTTTCATTTTGTTTACTTTTTCTTTGACGATTAACCGAACTCATTCTATATTTGACACATTTCTCTTCCAAAACTTCAAGGTAAAACTACAAACTTTCGAATTATATTGACCCTTTTGTCGTGGGACTATCGATATAATGAATTTGACAGGTCACATAAATAGGAAATCCACCGTCCCACGACAAAAGGGCGAAACTGCAAATGACAGTTTCTCTTTATTTACTTTTACTTTTACGATTTACCAAACTGATTTTAAATTTGACGCTTTACTCTTTGCAAAACTTTCAAGGTAAAACTACAAGCTTTCGATTTATATTGAAAACTTTGGAGAATTTGCAATAATGGCTCCGTAATAATCAAAAGAGAAAGAAACAAAGAGAGGCTCTCATTTGCAGTTAGGCTCTTTTGTAGTGGGACAAACGAAATTTGACGCTGACGTCACTCTATTCACATCCTCACTGATTCGAACTGCATTTGCTTTGAATTCTAATATTTATCAATCGTGATATTTGAACCAATTAGTTCTTCGACTATTACAAAACAAAGTTGCAAATACAAATCATCTCATTAATTTGCAAATATAATGACGACGCACTTGATTGCCTTAATAACGCTTTATCTTTCAACCGATGCGTTCATTTCTCACAAGGTTTCTGTTGAGACTACGCTGACATTGTGTGGTCATCGACCATCAGTAGTAGTTTGTATTAGAGATGAAATCACTTCCTTTTACTTGACGATTTATTTGTTAAAATTAACACCTGCAGCTTCTCAGATGCTCCGTTGACTAATTCACGTTTCAATTAGGACCTGGCCTGAAATAAACGATCGACCTTTCCAAACTTGCTGGTGGTGGCCATCGTTAATCGCGCCATATTTTTTCGTTCAGTTGACAGTTTTACACGGGACAATGCTGCAAATCGGAAACTTGACGGCTTTAGTAATTCGTACCCGTATCGATTGATTTGGATGTTTCACGTCAATTGAGCTATATTCTGTTCAAGTTGTGAACAACCTGGTGTGTGGCGCGATCGAATTTAACAAATATAAAAAAAAATCCGGGAAGTGTTTTTTTAGGACATTTGTAATGACGTGTAAGATACCGTGATAACTTACAGAGGAAAACATGACACGTGTTTATTTCAATTTTGATTCATTATTTTGTTGAGGAGTTATCGTTAAATATTGATTGATTGTTTTGAATTAATTACCGTTAATCAAAAATAGTTATTCTATCCAAATTTTTTAATTCGTGTTTTTTTTTCAATGCTAGACAGACATATTTTTAGAAAAAAAGTTGTTTGAATGTGTTCAAATAACACAATATGGATATCTAAAATAAGCTTGGTTGGTATATCTGTGAATCATGGACTCTGGAGGTCTTGCTCAGCTCGTTCTTTGGTATTGTGATGTTTATCTGATGTTGCTTAATCTAGCTTCTCTTATATACTAAGACTAGCAATTTATCGTTCCGGTATGCTACATAGAACAATGACCACTAAATGTGACAAAAGCTGAAATCTGTGCAGCAAATTTCTTGTTCTTAAATGATGATGATCTATTGTAGTCTCTGAATGTAATGAGTCATGACTCAAGGTTTAGGAAGTCTTGGAAAAAGATATCTAGTAGTTCCAAAAGCGATTTCTAAGATATAAATAAATCTGTTTTATTAAACCTAGTGTCATCTGAAACCCCCAAACTTTCGATTATCTCACGATCAATGTGGCGTCTCGATCTCGGCCTATCAGTTTTATCAAAAAGCGAAGGAGTGAAGAGGATAGCAAAACACGAAGCACGACGATTGCCCGAATACGCTACAGGACCGATCTTAACTCAATAATGTCGTTGAGCTCAAAAACTGAGGCGGTGGATGCGAGTGGTGCAAACTTGTTCAATGGCGGCCGATCGCTGCACTTCGATTGGGCCGATATCGTGCTCAACCTTTCCAATGTGTCTAGACAAAATTGACTGGGTACGTGCAAAAAAATTAATAGTAGAAGTTGGTGATTGCGATTGGTTGAAAATCGATGTATGATTTAGGACCCCTTAAAGGAACAAACCATATGTGCTCGAAACGATTTTACAAGCGAGTCTTCAATGTGTTTACGTTTCGTTTTGTACTCATCAGTGCAAACCTGTATCGGCCAGAAATAGTCGAAAACACGTTTTCGTTCGACACGTCAGTATGGACAAAAAAGTGTTCTGCAAATAGCAGAAACTTTACGCCTGCTTAGCGGTTCAAATTGAACTGCCGAGTTTTGCATTAAGCAGTTCAATTCGAACTGCTATGTACTGAGGAGTCAAAGACAAAACGTGAACATATTATTAAACAAAAATAAATATTTAGCGAAGTTGAGTAGTTGAATACTCGTTAAAAGTCGTTAATCGGAGTTAATTTTAGCGAAACAATCACCCAAGGAATTCGCCCCGGGCGCAACATTTGAAGGGGGCGGCAAAATCATCTTTGGGACCTTTTTCCTTTTTTTTGCTCTCCGAAGATCTTTGCGGATTTCCGGAATTTTATGTTTTGCTCTCTAATCCAACGATGGGGGCGGCAAAACTCTTATTTTGTCACGGGCGCCAAATTTCCTAAGTACGCCACTGCGTGGAATATTGGAGTGCTATCCATGCACTTCATAAGCTACGTAAGCTATTCTTATCTTTCTTGGACGTTGAACAAGAAATAATGATTCAAGTTCAGTACATAATAAAGCTCAAAATATTTCCATATCAATAAATTTGTGGAACAATGAAAGAAATTGACACTGTATGCCTAATTGGCTGAAAACTGGTTGAATGAGTCCACGTTGATTTAAAAATGTACACTCGGTCAAGATAAGCTCACGCAAATGAGCCGTAATAAAATTGTTTAAATAACAAAAAACTCCAATTATAACTGACGCAATTTATTACAAGGTTGTATATTGTAAACCGGACTAAGGTTTTTGTGGATGATTTGTGGTGAAAATATCTGATTTAAGATGAATTCACGTAAAATTACATTTCTGTATAAAATGTTCAAAACGACGTATGTAACAATGAGAGATTCTCTTTGTTTACTTTCTCTTTCGATTATTGCGAAACATTCCTGCTTTATTCGGTAATTTCTTCAGTGCAGATTAGAAGATGATAGCTTTAGTTATTATTATCGGTAAATAATTGGAGTGAAGGATTGCTAACAGTACCGTAATAATCGAAAGAGAAAGTAAACAAAGAGAATCTCTCATTGTAACATACGTCGTTTTGAATATTTTATACAGATTTACCTATGCTCTGCACGTACAGAAGAAAATATTTTGTTAATTTACATCTAATTTCATGCACATATTTGGTGCAGGTAATTAAAAATTTCTTATATTTCTGTACGTTTCAATATAATTTAGACGCAAAAGTAAGCGTACAATACAATATACAGTTCTATTCATTGAAAATTCAATGCAATTCAATTTAGTATTGCATCGATGATGGTTTTCAATCAAACTTCAACAGTTCAACCCATGTCTATTTCATGTTACTATTGATTTGCATGTCGTGTAAATTTCATAATTTCTTTCTGTGTGCAACTAACACACACGAAGTACATAGGGGATAATGTTTGGTTTTATTTGAACAGCTCCGTATTTACAACTGTGATCAAGTGTCCGAAGATTATTTAATGCATTATAAAATAGAGCAGGTATGAAACAGGTTCTTGGTAGTCTGAAACGATACAACACTGAGCTTAGCTCTAGGAATTCCCTCAGGCTCCAAAACATTTTATTGCAACTGCTGTATTCCGCACATTTGCCGTCCAAGGTAGTTCCTTACACCCGTGGGCAGAAGATTGTGACTGCGATGTAAGTAACCACAACTGCAACTGCAACACATGACATAAACACATCACACAACCTGAGAATGACGATCTGCAGCTGGCTTTTAAGTGAACACTTATTATCTTTGCTTTTGATATTATTTACCATACAGACGAAAAACAAAAAGTGAAAGTTGAAACTGCAACTCAGATGCATTTAGTGTCGAAGAATTGTATGCTCATATCGGGATTCGATCACCAAGGTCTTGGTCACGTTGTTGTTATTGATGCAGATGATGCAGATACATACTTTTAACACTGAACTAAAAAGGGCATTTTAACCTTCGAAGATTACTACGGGGAGTAATTGTGTGCGAACTATAGTAAAGAGACCGAGTGTGTTTCATTGACGGTATGGGAGACCTCAACGTCTGGGTCCCGATAAGAACAAAGTGAAAGGGAGCATCTATAAATACGACAAGATTTACGCGCTTCCGGAACTAGTCCGGAAGATTCGGTCGTTGAAAGATGGTGTGTTTTCAGAAGACTGCGATGTCCGTGAGTTATTCTAGCGATCGCTATGTGTCAGTACCCAAGTTCTACGCTGGGTCCGATGTGTTTATCACCGGTGGTACCGGCTTCATGGGTAAAGTGTTGATCGAAAAGCTACTTCGGTGCTGCCCGGACGTTGGCCGCGTGTTTGTTTTGATGCGTTGTAAGCAGGGCAAAACGCCTGACGCCCGTATCCAGGAGCTGACAAACAACCCAGTGCGTTACAATTATTAACTGTGCATTTTTTTTCTCTAGATGTGAAACGTGAAAATGTGTTAATTGAAATCCAATCTTACAGCTATTCAAGTGCCTGAAAATGCAAAATCCGGCCACGTTAGCAAAGTTGGTGCCCATGTTCGGCGACTGTATGCAGTTGCGACTCGGGATGTCTGATGACGACATCTACCGGTTGAAAAGTGTTTCAGTTGTGTTCCATTTAGCTGCCAGTGTGAGGTTCGATGATCCGCTCAAGGATGCCATTTTGACTAATGTGTTGTCAACGAGAGAGATTTTTG
The DNA here is from genome assembly GCF_030247185.1 of Malaya genurostris. Lineage (NCBI taxonomy): Eukaryota > Metazoa > Arthropoda > Insecta > Diptera > Culicidae > Malaya > Malaya genurostris. The sequence continues at coordinate 15,535,469 of NC_080572.1, read as the reverse complement.
AGATTTGCAAAGGACTGCCGGTTCTCAAAGCCCTGGTTCACGTGTCGACGGCATACAGTAATCCGGAGCAGAGATATGTAGAAGAACGAGTAAGTTTAACCATTTGTTTAGTTTGGCTATCAACTGATAAGACATGCAAAGTGAAGTAGATTTTATATCTATTTTGAGAAAAACGGAATACATGTAACGGTTTATAATTTTTCAACACTCGTGTAAGTAAGAAACGCATCTGGATGAAATTTAATGGCAGAGTGTCCCAACTAACCAGAAGGTCGGATAAAAGGGACTGATTAGACTTATCTAACGTGAAAAAAACTGGAAAAGATACCGCTAACCGGTACTCGAATCCGGAGATATGAATATCTTCTTTCGTATATAAATATAAGAGCACGAAAAGTTAAAAAAAAATATAATTACAAATTTGTTAAAATTGTTTGAGTTGAAGAATGTGCAAGTGAATTCATTTTTGATGCGATAATTAAAACTGATATTGATGCTGGAATCATGCCCATACATTTGTATCATACAAATTTGAATGCAGTTTACCTAATTTCCGAGCTTAACACCCGCTGTGGGTGAATTTTAATTTTTAGTTTGTGAGACCTTTCAGAAAATCAAATTGAATAGAACATCTAAAAAATCAATGCAACTCGAAAGATCACATATAATCATATTTTGTGAATGTACATAATTTTTCTTGCATATATTTGGGCTAGGAAAATCAACATAAGGTCACATCACAGTTCACTGTTTTTACGAACGTTTACATGAACTTGGAAAAACAATTGTGAAACTCGTGCATCCACATTACAAATGCAACATTAAAAAAATTACAAATCAACATTAAAAACAACGACAAAACGATTGTCGAACTCAAGGAAATAACGATTTCATGTAAACAAGTATTACATTGATGTTTACAAAATCATAACACACATCATTTCTATTAAATAAGTTTCACATTTGATTTACAAAACAATTGCTCATTTCTCGAGCATGAATAATAATAACTGTCTATATATGAATAAATGATAATTCTAAATATTGTATCGACCGTTCGTCTATTTATGAAGAAAAAATCGACATTGAACTACATTTTTATGGTGAAACATGTAATTGTACGCCTGAAATTATCAAATAAATGTTTTTTTTATGGTTGTGCACCGATTTTCGTAAAAATAAAAAATTTTTCTTCTTCAATGAAAATCATCAGAATCGTGTTTAAAATATGCATTTAAAAATTTCCACACATTCCTACAAATTTTCAGATCATTTTGATCAAATTTATTTAAATTAACCTGATAAATCTAGAAAAGATTTTTTTTATATTCTAATATGGCATTGATCGCACTACACACACTGTTTGTATAAAAATGGGTTCATACAATCAAAGACATCATATTAACAAGATATCCAGCTCTCACATTTCCCGAACAAACAATTGGCAACATCCTTTTTTGCGAGCATATCGCCCCCAGACGAGCTCGCATCGAATCTTATACACAGAAGTAGGGGAGAAAAATGCAAATTCGTGCGCGCCAAAATAGCAGGGTTGCGCACCCATACAATTGACATGATATGTTGAATGTGATGCCGTGCGATGGCGTTGCTGAACTGAAGATTGACTTCGCTCCAAGCTGACAGGGTCTGATACAATGCAATATTTTATATTACCTAAATAACACGAAACATGAATATGTAAATATTTCAGGAAAAACACGTTCGCGATACGAAATGCTTTACGTTTTATAAGTTATCGAATTTGTTTAATTGAACTACAGTGCAGTATATTCATTCATCCTTCCCACCCTATGTTTGTGATACGCACTATAGATATCGATTTTTGTAAGCCCGTGTACTGGAGTTGCACAAACAAATTGTTTAAGCGGTAACATATACCTGCGAAAAAAGCTTTGATGACCATTCTCTATCTTTTAAAAGTGATGTCAGGTCTGGTCAATGTTTCAGCAAAGAGCAACCCTCTTAGAAAAAAAAACGTTCAACGGTGGTCCTTAATTGGTCCAATACGTTGGATCATTGGTCCAATGAAAGTCCAATCAATCGTTCAACGGGAGATCAACACGGGATCTTCGTTTGCCGATTTTGAAACAGACCGTTTAACCGAATGCCATTTTTTTCGTTCGACAAACCCGGCAGACAAAGGTCCATTGTTGAGCCATTTTATATATGAAGAGTTGAAACCCCGTTGGATTAGTTTTACTGGAGAATTTATGAAGTTTTTTCCACTTACTTTTTTTAAACTAACACTACGTACCTATATAATATTTCTACTTCACGTAGAATAACAAATATTCTTTCTATATGAAGGTAACACCAAATTTTTACACTATCTTTGCAAAAAAAAAACAACAACAAACCGTTCCAATAAACTGTCTGCGGCCTGCTGAGAGGGCAACCATATACAAGTTTTCTGATTGAGTTTATTTTCAATGCGTATGCAATGTTGTATTTCTGCTATTTTTTGATAATTTTGTTCTCATGCCAGTAAGTTTTGAGCTCATTTCAAATTTATCCTGCACAATTTTATTTTAATTGGAAATTCTGAATTTATTGTCATTTTTTTCTGAAAATGGAGAAAACTTCACACACTGACAAAAATGTATGAGGCGGCTAAAACTATTTAGACTCAGCAGAGAAATATTTTCGACAACATGGTTTTTCAATCCGGATTATAATTTTTTTATCTTGTGGAGAGTGTCATTTCGCTCACATATTTTACTTCCCTTTTTAATAAGTTGCACAATTGTTATAGTTACTTCCTTTTTACATGACGATGTGAAAATTTTTGCAGAACTTTCATAACTGCTAGTGCAACATGAGCAAGCTGCACAATTGATTGTAATATGTTTAAAAATCTTTCTGAAGATATCTAACATAAATAAAAACTCTAAAAAAATGTAGAATATCTTGAAATTTCGATAAGTTACATTTGCGAATTAGGTGACATTATAATTTTTTTTTTTTTTTCATAAATACGTTTATTTCATAGGCAATATACATAAGTTTTTCTTCGCCGTGGCATCCACAATACATAGTAGTTTAAACCTAATACATTTCGAATATCATATTAGTATGTTGGTACTCATTAGTTAATCTAAACACTGTTTTTATCAAGCGAGTTGCTATTTTAAATTACATTAAATAAAATACATTTATTTTGTACATGATCTTATAACTATTTCAGGATTGTTTGTATCAGTTCACCACTTATATTCAATATCCTATAGTTGGCTATTGGTTGAACTCATGGAAGAGAAAACAGTTTAACATAAAATAAAATTTAAATTGGAACTCCAATGGATTTAATGAAATGATAAAGAAGTTTCATGTATGGAAGGTCACGACAAGCAAGAATGTCGCGAACTGGGACATTGGATAGTCTACCTTGGGTACGCAAGGAATTTATTAGTTGAGATCTGACATCACGAAACTCCACGCATGTCCAAACAACATGGTCAATATCGCGGTAACCTTCGCCGCAAGCACAATGATTAGTCTCGGAAAGTCCAATTCGAAGGAGATGTGCATCTAACGTGTAGTGATTGGACATGAGTCTGGACATCACACGAATGAAATCTCTACTCACATCCAGTCCCCTGAACCATGCCTTTGTCGATATTTTAGGAATAATTGAGTGCATCCACCGACCCAGATCATCTTTATCCCAAGAAGCTTGCCAGCTGGCAAGTGTTCTTTGGCGAGACGCGCTATAGAATTCGTTGAAAGCAATCGGTCTCTCATAAATTTCACCCTCAATAGCACCACGTTTGGCTAAAATATCGGCTCTTTCATTGCCTGGAATGGAGCAATGAGCCGGAACCCAAACTATTGTGATTAGATAATTATTATTCAATATGTCGTTCAGACACTGTTTTATTTTACCCAAGAAAAACGGTTCATTTTTGCCAGCAGCGTTTGAGCGAATGGCTTCAATTGCACTCAGACTATCTGTGAAGAGGAAATAATGGTTTGGAGATAATGTGACGATTACATTCAAGCTATAATGAACTGCTGCTAACTCTGCTATATAAACAGATGCAGGTTCTTGAAGCTTGAATGAGGCCGAAACATTATTGTTGAACATACCAAACCCTGTCGCTTCTTCCATTCGCGATCCGTCCGTGTAAAACATTTTCTCAGAGTTAATATGCCTGAACTTACTTGAAAATATTTTTGGGATTTCCATAGAGCGTAGGTGGTCCGGGATTCCACGCACTTCGCGCTGCATGGATGTGTCGAAAAATAAAGTTGAGTCAGGTACATTTAGGAGGCTGACACGGATAGGAATATATCTTGAAGGGTTGATTTCCTGTGACATATGGTTAAAATATACTGTCATGAATTTTGTTTGAGATCGAAGCTCGACTAGTCGTTCGAAATTATTAATTACCATGGGATTCAGCACATCACATCTTATTAGCAGGCGTGATGAAAGCTCCCAAAATCGATCTTTTAATGGAAGAACTCCCGCCAGAACTTCAAGACTCATTGTATGTGTCGAATGCATGCAGCCTAAAGCAATTCGCAAACAACGGTACTGAATTCGCTCAAGTTTGATAATATGAGAATTTGCAGCGGAACGAAAACAAACGCATCCATATTCCATCACTGAAAGTATCGTTGTCTGATACAATTTTATTAGATCTTGCGGATGAGCACCCCACCAAGACCCTGTTATTGTTCGAAGAAAATTTACTCTTTGTTGGCATTTCGTTATCAGATACCTAATGTGTCCTCCCCACGTGCATTTGGAATCAAACCACACCCCGAGGTATTTGAAAGTCAAAACCTGTTCGATTATTCTTCCCATCATATGAAGCTGAAGTTGCGCGGGATCATGCTTTTTTGAAAAGACGACCAGCTCTGTTTTCTCCGCAGAGAATTCGATACCAAGATGAACAGCCCAAACGGACAATTTATCTAAGGTATCTTGCAATGGTTTTTGCAGATCAATAGCTTTGGATCCAGTAACTGAAACCACGCCATCATCTGCCAATTGTCTTAGTGTACATGGGGTTACTAGACAGCTGTCAATGTCATTCACGTAAAAATTATAGAGGAGCGGACTGAGGCATGAGCCTTGCGGGAGACCCATGTAGCTAATTCTGATTGTTGCCAAATCGCCATGTGAAAAATGCATGCGTTTCTCTGACAAAAGGTTGTGCAAATAATTATTTATAACCGCTGGGAGTCCATGTTGGTGGAGCTTGTCTGAAAGAACATCAATGGAAACTGAATCAAATGCTCCTTTAATGTCTAAAAATACAGATGCCATTTGTTGCTTTTGAGCGAAGGCAATTTGGATGTCAGACGAAAGTAATGCAAGGCAATCATTCGTCCCTTTATTTCTACGGAAGCCAAACTGAGTATCTGACAACAAACCGTTCGTCTCGACCCAAGTGTCGAGACGTCGTAGAATAATTTTTTCGAACAATTTTCTGATGCAGGACAACAACGCAATGGGTCTATATGAGTTGTGATTGGAAGCTGGTTTCCCCGGCTTTTGAATGGCGATAACTTTCACTTGTCTCCAGTCAGGTGGAACAATATTTTGCTCAAGAAACTTGTTGAACAATTCCAACAAACGTCTTTTTGCGAGGTCGGGCAGATTCTTCACCAAGTTGAATTTAATTCTGTCCAATCCAGGAGCGTTATTGTTACAAGACATGAGTGCTATGGAAAATTCCATCATTGAAAAGGGGCTATCAATGGAATCATCATTTGAAGAAGACTCCCTAACAATGCTATGCGTAGGAACGGAATCTGGACAAACTTTCCTCGCAAAATCAAATATCCATCGATTCGAGTACTCCTCACTCTCATTTCCTACGTTACGATTCCTCATTCGTCTGGCCGTATTCCAAAGAGTGCTCATTGAGGTTTCTCTTGACAAACCTTCCACAAAATGTCTCCAATAGCTGCATTTCTTAACCCGAAGTATGTTCTTGTACTTGGTTTCTAAAACCAAGAATTTTTCAAAATTCTGAGGAGTTCCTCCTCCTCGTTTTAAAAACGTCTTGAAAGCATTTTGTTTCGCGTGTTTAGCATCTGAGCACTCTTTGTCCCACCAAGGATTTGGAGGTCTTCTGTTAGACGATGGACCAAGAAATCGTTTGGTTTGGGCTTGTTCTGCGGCCTCCAGAATCGAACAAACGAGGAAGTCATATTCTTCAAGTGGGGGAAGCTCTTCCATTGAAGTTAAGACACTTGAAATATTACTTTGGTATTTAATCCAGTCAATATTTTTTGTCAAATCATATGGAATATTAACTGAATTAGCAATGCCTTTGTTACTGCTAATTGAGATGATGATTGGTAAATGATCGCTACCATGTAAATCAGGAAATACTTTCCAGGTGCAATCTAGTCGAATTGAAGTCGAACAAAGAGATAAATCTAATGCACTTGGACGTGCAGGAGGTCTTGGGATCCGTGTCATGCTACCCATATTTAGTACCGTCATGCTAAAATTGTCGCAAATATTATATATTAGAGATGATCTGCTATCATTGTAAACGGAACCCCACATCATTCCGTGCGAATTGAAATCTCCTAAAATCAAACGTGGAGCAGGAAGGGCTTCGACAATTTCATTAAGCTGTCGTTGTCCAACTTGAGCTCTTGGAGGAATATATACCGAAGCAATGCAAATGTCCTTTCCTTTAATGTTTATTTGACAAGCAACAACTTCTATACTAGAAGTCGAAGGAATGTTTAATCTATAAAAGGAATAACATTTCTTAATTCCTAAAAGCACTCCACCATACGGGGAGTCTCTGTCGAGACGCATAATGTTAAAGTCATTAAAATTTAAGGCTATGTTTGATGTAAGCCATAATTCGCACAAAGCAAATACATCACATTTTTGACTATGCAACAAAACTTTAAATGAATCAAGTTTTGGCATGATGCTTCGACAATTCCACTGCAGGACAGTGATTGAATCATTTGCGGCGGATGATAAATTATCCATCAAATGATACAAAACCTGTAAGAGCTGGCCATTGAGCTGATAACTGTTTCAAAAAAGTTCTAGCTATTGGAAGGAATGCTGTTATGATGGTCTTTAGAGGTTCAGAAATATTGAATGCAGCGAAAATCCATTCTACAATTTCCGAAAATTTCAGTAATCCTGTTGGTGAATGTGAAATGGAGCCCACTGGATTATTGTCTTTTCTTGAGCTAGTTCCTGGATTGGTTTGTGAATTTGACAAACCAGGAGGCACAGTTTTTGGTTTTAAATTTGGCTTTTTAGCTTTAACACGGGGATCTTTTTTTGAAGGTATAATTTTAGGTGTCTTTTTTGGTATTTTGTGGTTTGTTAATCTCCTCTTAACAGACCCTTGAGGAGTGACAAACGAGGTATCTTCACTATTTCCGTCAGAGTCAGATTCCTCTGGCTCCGCAAGATTTGAAAAACCGTTTTCGGTTTCCAAAGGGGAGACATGTATGACCGTTTTGAGCATTTCTGCATATGTGCGCTTAGACCGTGCTTTTAAAGAAAGCTTCATTTTGTCTTTACGCAGCTTAAATGCAGCGCACACTGAAAGATCATCATGAGGGCTTTCCCCACAATAAACACATTTTTCAACATCTTTATCGCAAAGATTATCCTTATGAGGCCCTTGACATTTGATACATTTGGACTTATTACTACAGTAAGTAGCTGTATGTCCGATTTTTTTACAGTTCGTGCAATTCATAACATGCGGTACGAAAAGCCGAACAGGAAGACGAATTTTATCGATATAGACATGGCTAGGCAATGCAGATCCGGCAAATGTTACGCGAAACGAATCTGAGGGACGATAAGACTTTTTTCCATCGACAATAGATGCTGAGTACAATTGTTTGCACTCGAGTATCTTAACTCCCTCAAGCATGGAGTTTTTAAAACGGCCAACTCCATTTTTAAGTAAATCATCTGCTGTCAGACTTGCTTCAGTCACAACACCGTCAATTTCTACCTCCTTCGATGGAATGTAAACTCGATATTCAATAGCAAATAATTTACAGGTTACAATATCGTTTGCCTGTTTCAAGTCGTTAACTACAACTCGAATTTTATCTCTATTAACCTTACAGATTTCTTTAACTTCAGAGAAATGTGATGTCAAATCCTTTGTAATTTGCATCAAGTTTAAAATCTTTTCTTTTTTTCGAAGATAGACTATCCATGGCCCAGTGGTACCCTGTGGATAATGTTTAGCCCTCGGAGTATTTAAACTTTTACTAGTATCCGGAATCGGATTCGGATGATCTTCCATGAGATCATCCATTACATTAAATTTTTTTTGTAAATTAATAATACCAAAATAAAAACTTATGTTTAGTAAAATTTCAGATATAAGAAATAAAAAATAAATTAAATTAAATCTACCTTGTAGCTGATGTCTCTGTTCCTTTATCGTGAAGAACGACGTGCAGCTCTTCCAACGATTTCCAATTGGCAGTCTTTTGCTGTTTCCAATTGGCAGTCTTCTGTCGTTTACTGCTATCTCAGTTGCTCTGCCGTCGTTGTGAACACCACTGCACTTGCTGTACCTGACCCCAGGTACAGTGCTTTTGCTCTTGGTGGCGATCAAATGCGATGCTTGCAGTGTAGCACCTCGCGATATATGCCGTCTCTTTTGATCCTACGCAGCGTACAAATTCTGGTACCTGGTAGATCAGCACTGGGTTGCTTTAGCACCTCTGTGCCTTTGCACCCCTTCGTCTTCGCACCTTTATGCGATGGCACCTCTGTGACTCGTCACTTCTATGCTCTCGCACCTCTGTGTCTCTACACCTCTGTGCGTATGAACGGGATGGCCTTCGTTGCTAGCTTTCCAGTCGGGAAACGCCCCGAATATTGCGTTTGCTATGGGCAGTTTAACTACCTGAAGCTTAGAATTGTCTCGGTAGCAGCCGTTAACTCACGAGCCAGTACAATCGAAACACAACCTCTTCGCTTGAATGGTTTTTACTGAATTTGGTGACATTATAATTGTCAGTGAATTTAATTGTGAATTTTCGCTCACTTTATGAATATGTCAAGCAACTTACACCATTTTATTACACTCCAGCCTGAGGGATGTAAACCAAGATTGGGCTTCTGGTTGGTTTCCAGCAAATTGCATCAGCTTACATTCAAGTTCTAGGTCAAACTTTAGCTAGTTCTGTATATACGAAAAACTTGAAGATTCAAACTTACATATCCTATATTGCAGAGTTTTCATTTCGAATTCAACTAAAAATCATCACGAAAAAGTGTAAAAATCGAAAAAGAAAAAGAAGAAGCCTTTTCTTACTCAATTCGGTAAAGGGAACACATAAAAGTTAAAAACTTACTCATACAATATTTTCTTCCTGCAAGTTAATTTATTTATTACTATATCAAGTACTTACTATTTAATAATGATTTATACTTATTACGATTTATATCATTGATCATTATTGATGGTAGCGCAAGGTATGTGATCACCAGCCAGGCCCGTGCGCAGGAATCATCCATGGGGGGGGGGGGGGGGGGGGGGGTTTTCAAGGGGAGAGGGGGGTGTCCAAAAATGTAAAACGAATTCTGACAGGATCGTGCGCGGGGGGGAGGGGTTTCAAATTATGTCAGTTTATAAATTGATAAAAAATTGATAAAAAAATATGAATTGTCCAGTTATTTGCACTTTAATATAATAAGTACTCCATTGTTCATGAAACTTAATTATAAAAAAATTCTTCATGGGGGGGGGGGGGGTTTAAAACCCCCAAAACCCCCCCCTGCGCACGGGCCTGTCACCAGCCATATTGATAATTACAGTTTTCTAAAATGTTTGGTATCTACGAGTATTAATGAGAAAAGCTAATGACGCATGTTTGCCCTTCTCGTGCTCGAACTACGGTTTTGATGCAGATGCCAACATTGCGTTCTCGCGTTACAAACTGGATAGGTATAAAATGTAAAAACTAACACGTTTAATTTATTCTAGCCTGTGAAGCTAACTTTTAGTGTAAAATTAGTAAATTATTTATAATTGAAATTCGTCGTAATTTAGTATAGGTGCACCGTTACAATTCTGGAAGAAATAGAAATGAAACCTTACACAATTCACACAATATTTTAGATATTCGGAAGTGTAAAAAACGTATTAGTTCTATTCGCATTCATGTCATCCCGTTATTTATCTGACATTACCCACTCACTTTTTTGTAACGGTAACAGTATTGCTTCTTAGAGCAGAAGCAAATATATTGTATCCGATTTTATCACAATTCGTTGATTGAAAATCGAGCAATCAGCAAAATAATACTAATGAGATGACTATTGGTACAATAGCCCTACCAACTTATATATTTTGCTATTCTGTTTTCGATTACAGTTATACCCACCTAAAGCAGACTGGAAGAAAATGCTAGATTGCGCTTTGAAGTTTGATCATGAAGTATTGGACATTCTAACTAAAAAGTAAGTGTTTTTTCCATGGATATAGGAGTATGCTGAGGTATGTTTAAGATTCTACTTACAATCTAAGGACAACAATCTTGGAAAGCAAATTGCGCACTACTACCGGATGTATCTTTATATCATAATATTTACAACAATATACGTGAATGTACTAAATTAACTGATGACTTTTTTAAACACTTCATGCGACACACCTATGGGCTTATGGACACAAGCGTTTTGAACTTTTTTTAATTTGATAATAGATGGGTGTAAAATTGAACATAGTGGTGATTTGGATCTAGTCTTTTTTTATTATATTTTCTAGTTTGAATTTCTGTTCAATGTGCCCACATCAAGCAAAGTAGCTTTTTACTGTATCGATTTTGCTTGGTTATTTTTTTTATAGACAATGACTAAAAAATGCAAAACTTTTCCATTTTTCATGATTAACAAATTAACTATTATAACTAATTTTATCTTTACCTTTAGTTGGTTTTGACAAGGAGGAGAAAACTTCTAAACTGTCAAATTTTAACTAAAAGTTGAAACACATTACTGAATGATAGATGCTTGTATGCTTTAAACCGTTTTTGAGAAATTAGCTCTAGCTGTCTGTTCTCTGTGGCGAGTGTTTGAAAATGTAGTGAACAGTTTATAGATATTGTAATTTTCACTGTCGGTTAGAAAAGATTGCGATGCGATAGAGAGAGAGAGACTTTTTACTAGTCGGTTTTTCAAGAGATTGCATAACCTTTCTATACGAGAAAGGCAAAAAGTTAAGTAAATTAAAACTTATAGAAAATTGAACTCTTACGGTAGTTTTGTCATTCATTTAGTTTTTTCTATTTGAATTCTTACGAGTCATAGTAAATCTCAATTAAAAACGGCTAAAAGAATAAGATGCTTTTGGGTGAAATTGTCAGGCGACAAAGCTTTGCATATTGACTAAAATATTGTTCTTGCAGGGTTACCAATTTCTCCCCCAATACCTACACTTTCACCAAGGGTCTGGCCGAGCAGGTGTGCAGGAAATATCAAGATCAACTACCGTTGGTCATTTTCCGCCCATCGGTGGTGGTGAACACTATCGATGAACCCCTGGTCGGATGGATTGATAATTTGAACGGACCGTCCGGGATGCTAGTGGGAGCAGGAACAGGTGTCGTGCGAACGGATTTAATACCGCTCCAGAATAGCATTAATGCCATTCCAGCAGATATCTGTATCAAAGAACTGATTCTAGCAGCATGGCGGCGTGGAACCAAAGAGGAAACCCTTCGGAGGAACTTCCTTCCCGTGTACAATAGCGCCGTAGAAGGTGAACATACTTGGAAGTATCAGAAGGTACTAGACTGCGGTAAAGCGAACATGACTAAGCTAGTGACCAACCGGTTACTGTGGGTTCCCGGCGGATCTGCAACTACGTGGCGAATTAAGTATTATTTGATGGTGGTGCTTGTCCATATTTTGCCCGCGTTGTTGGTTGATGCACTGTGCTTATTGACCGGGAAATCAACATTGTAAGATAAGATTCGGAAAAATTTAATGATGGTAGTGAAATTAAAACATTCTTTTTTAGTTTATTAAAAATTCAACGTAAGGTATTCCTCGCGCAAGCTTCCCTGCGGTATTTTGCTTACAATCAGTGGGATTTCCAAACAAACCGAGTTCGCTCACTACGGGATGATCTACGAGGCGAAGATGTGTAAGTATGCTTACTACCTTCCTCGAGAATCCTCTTTCGAAACATATATCAATTATAATGATTATTAATTATTCAATATTAAAACGTGAATTTTAAATGCAACATTTTCTAGTTTCTGTTAATGGGAGCGATACATGTAACCTACTGAATCTTGATCAGAAGCTTTTTTAAAAGAGAAGTGGAGGAAAGGAATCGTTTAAAAAATAAGCATTTTTCAAAATGGCCGCCATGGTATCCAATCCTCTGGTTTGGTGTGAGCATGATCATAAAAAATGTGTTCTAGTTGAACCTCGAAAAATTCAAAAAAATTAAAAAATCATAAATTGGCACGTTTTTGAAAAACATAATTGATTCTTTACCTTGGTTATTCCATGGTTTTTGATATTTAATATTTAACTGGATGTTAATGTTGGTTAAGAACTTTCTGTGTTATCATACTTTTGGCCCGGGCGCCGAATTTTCTCGATACGCCTCTGACTGCGCGAAGCGGTTCACGTTTGGTGTCTTCAATTGACTCAAAACGGTTTCCCCGGAACGGTTGTTTGAGTTTGCTGAATAGCCAGAAGTTACATGGAGCTGAATCAGGAGAATACGGTGATTGCGGAACGGTATTAGTTGAATAACACTCATAATTCCGGACGCGTAACACTCAAATAACAGTTTGGTCGGCTAGAGTGCACGACACCTCGATAATCAAATAAATACTCTCCTGGACGTGGTTTGTCGACAACGCGTTCCCGACCCTCTTTGAGAAACTTGTACCAATCAAAAACACTTGCTATATTTAATGGAACTGCTTTGTTGAATAACTTGCACTTTTAATTCTTCAGAAATACAGACGTACACGCAGAGAAATGGAGCATGTTTAAAATAACAAAACAATTAGAACTTTTAATATGATTTATGTTCATTTTAAGCTAGAATATGATTGTTTTGAACCAACCAACCAACCAATTTAAGGGAGAACCCTTGAATATAAAAAATACTCACTGCTTGATTTGAATCTAAACTTTGGTTTAATCAAACAAAAAAATTATTTTCTCTCGATGATTGTTTTGTTGTTGAAATAAACTTACTTTTTATTACATGTCAACCCAAGTTGAATTGACGTTATCGAAATATCCGTGTTGACTCAATCCGGTTGTATCTTTATTTCAAGATAGAAATAGGTTCAATTTATTTATGATCTTATTTGTGTACTGATATAACTAAGTTTACTGTTCAAATGAACCGTAACAGTTTCATTTCTAATAAACAAGAGCATTTTTTCCCGCGAGAATAATCCAGGGCACTTTTTTTTATCTCCCGCGGATAAAGTTTTTTACAAGTTTTATAAATAACGTTTATCTACTTCTTTAATTTCCTAGGGGATTTTCAATAATTCAAGCGTATGTATCGATAATTGGGAATATTTTGAAAAATGCATAACATTACATAACACAATTTCTTTGCAAAAAATATTTCATGCAGGATCTCTATTTTGACTGATGGAGCACCGAATCTTTAGATGCTATAAAATTAAAAAAATCAGGGCTTGATTGTGGTATGTAAATAATTCGACCGTCTAGCGACAAAACGGCTAAAAGACTAGAAAAAATCTAAAATTTAAAATATTTGTATATTAGGAAATTGAAAACAAATAGAGGTAGTATCACAAATTACTTTGTAAACGAGTTTGATCGAAATCATTTTATTCCTAAAATCATACAAAAATGTATGGTTTCAACAATCAAAAGCGTTAGTTGAAATAACTAATTTCATGGAAATTTATTTCAACTAAAAGGTTTTGTGAATTTAAAGTGTTACAATTATTGACTTCAACTAGAGTTCGATCCATTTGAAATTATTTTTTTAAATTGAATTTACTGTGAAATTGTTTGTCAAGAGATTGACAAGAAAGCACAAGTAAAATATTTGTAATTTTTATCAAACTATTGATTGAAACAAACTAATCCACCGAGAGATATGAACGATCATGTTTTCTAGTTTCAAGTAGCAATATTTGCAACATAAAATCAGATTTTCTTTTGTCACTATTTCAACAAAAATATTCGTTGGAAGGGCTGGGGTCCACTAGGAGATTGATAGTACCTATTTGCTCTCTCCGGACTGTACCAGCCTAGATGCCGTGTGGAATCCGGCGGAAAAAAATGAACCAAGAATAGATCCACTGGGGTCCTGCTTCCATGTCGTAAAAGGTGACAATTGCAGGAGTTTCTTTTTCCTTTCAGTTATCAGATATTTTCAATGTTTTACTTCTGATTGCTCTATTTTACTAAATCATCTCTTTATTCAACCTATCAATTTCCGTCTAGCTTCGGAGAAAAGTTTTATTAGGAATGATTTCTTCTTCCATGTTATTGATTGTCTTTCAGGATTATGAAATGAATGATAAAAATCAACCATTGCGCAAATCCGTTTATATTACAAAGTTAATAACAGAGATAACATATATCGGTATATTGAAAACATAGTAAAAATCACTTGATATTAATATTTCAAACAGTAAATTAATATTTTTTCGGTAGCCGGCTGCCCAGATCAACTAATATAACCAATTAATAATTTTAATAAATAATTAAAATAATAAAGCGGAAATAATAAAGAATCAAGACGCGTGTGAAATCTGTTGACCTTTGTTTGGTGATTTAAAATGATTTTATAATAACTGTTTAGAATATTTCAATGCAATGAATCAACTTTTTTGTCTAAATCCTATTCGCTCGTTTATTTTGTATCTACCTTTTTTATCAATCCGCATGTGTTTTTTTTGCATGACTAAAAAAAACGCGAAATGTAGATGCATAAACGAGTGACTGCATACTCGACAGCCGGCTGTCCGGAGTTTCGTCAATTTCGGAGATTTACTGTTTCGTGCATTATATTGCCAGCACAAAGTAACACATAAAACGATAACACTTTAAAACATTCTTGGTAGCCGGCTACCCAGAGCAATAAACACATGATAACATTATTAAAACATTTACTAACAAAGTATCCTCTCCTGTGATGCAAGTGGGAATGCAGAGGATTCCTCGGTTCTTAGTAGCAACATGCATCGAACTAACAATCCTTTCCCTCCCAAGTAGATCTGCATTCGGACGTGGCCGGCGTCGGTATTGATCAGCATGCATGGTTCAATACAGTTTGCACAGTGTGAAACAATGTGTTATTCCCAAACATGTTACTTCAAAAAATCATTTTGCAATCTCAATTGGTCCAGATCAATAACGGAGTAGCAACACACGGGCGGTCTCTAATGCTAATGCTAAAATTTCAACAAAAATATTCGTTGGATTATTTTTACAATTTTTGTCTCTGTGTGTATACTAAACACTAATGCCCCGTTTACACTTCTGCTGGCTGCCAGCATGCTGGTGTCAGTGTACTGCCCTCTGAGGAAAAAAACGTTCAACGGTGGTCCTTCGTTGGTCTAATACTTTGGATCATTGGACCACAGTTGAACGTTTTTTCCTAAGAGGGCAGTACAATTACACCAGCATGCTGGCAGCCAGCAGAAGTGTAAACGGGGCATAATGAATATTTTGATGGGACACTTGGCACACATGTCACTAACAGTCACGGTGTTTGATTTCCAATCCCAACAAAAGGTTTTTGTGGCCCGAAGAGGTGAATGACCTTTAGGTTGAAACCTCTACAAAACAGAACAAAAACTAAGTGGCTGATGTCACGCTATCGGGAAGACGTCGGCTCGAAAATGCCTTGTTTGGTATTGCTCTTTTACTCTAGCGGTACATAGTGAAAACCTACACTTAACTAAATTTTCATTTTCACATTATATGATATTCTAATGATTTGGCACTATTAGCATTTCCAATGATAACTACAAAGTGTATTCAACATCATGTTTAACAAATATAAAACTCTTCTTGACGTTATTTTTACAAGATTTTCATATAACGAATAAAATTTCCAGTCTGAGTCAAATTTATTGGCGCGCCCTATAACCACATACTAACAGACAGGACACTCAAATTAGATTCTTCAATCATTTTAACGGTCATTTCGAATATTCCTTTATTTGGGACAGTACTCACATGTGTCATGATGGCGTCACGTTACCCTATCAGAAACATCCTGTCTGTCATCTAGACTGTGTTTATTTTTTTCATTTACCAACAGAGTTGCCATTCATACAGAATTACGTGTAATGTATTGATTTGTATACGTCCATGCGAATTTCATGCAGGATACAGATTTAATACATATTGCTAAAACTATATACATAATTGTGCCTACTTCTCATCCTCCAAGGCAATACAAAATCGAACCCGTTTTGTTACAATATTTACTTGCTTCTGGTCTGCCGCCACTTAATTTCGGTTGAAACATACCAACACAATAAAAAATAGTCTAGATGAATAACGTTGAGTCAAATAAATGGTTACATTCCAACATCGCGAAAAAGTTAAATATATTATCAACGTAATCCAATAATTTATTGTGACGATTCATTTTCAAATATTTTGATGAAATCAAGCATCCCTGCAAGCAGCTGATCGGTGTTGACAAACGAGGGGAAATCAACCTGTAAAAAAACTTGTACATAACACAAGGGGTGTACAGATAGTAAATAGTTCGCGCAGTACAATATAGGTGGAACTAGTGCATCACAAAAAGTTATTTTTATAAGAATTTACTCATACTGTCATGGCTGTTAGTCTGTGCTATAACCATTACTAGATATCCACACAGCATACATTGAAACAATTTATGAAACGCATATTATATTCACTTCGAATTTATATAGATAGGTTCATCTATACCATATGACTAGTTTTAGAAAATTTAAATATAACTTTTGATAGAGGTCATCCCAGTTCCATATAGCAGTTATATATAGATCGTATGATTGCTATGTTATTTGATTGAACATGTGATACGTATATGACTCAAATTAAATAAAAATACTGGGATTATGGTGCTTAAGGGAATTAAAAACTACAATAAAAATAATTGTCTCATCAAAAACTTATTGTTATATTCGTTTCATAATATAAATTTATTTTAATATTTCAATAACACTTACTTTGGGACTGGCTGATTTCATCGGATATTTACTGTTACCAGGCCAATCAGATTCACTAAGAATAGCTGATAATCGGAACCTACTTCTTTTTTCGAGGATTTAAAATATACTAGTCGTCAGTTCCATAAGGGAGCACCTCTTGATAATTGCGGAGGAGTAGTGAGATCCCGAAACTATTATTAAAAAAGTTAAATCCTCTTACTAGACAGAGTAATGAAACGTACCGGATATTTATTTCATGGTCCGTTAGGGCATATCCTTGAAAGAAGTTGTCTTGTTAGCGATTTAAAATAACGGAACTTCCTAAAAAACTGTCAGTTAATGAATATCGAGGACACAACTCTTTCTTCGCCTTCAAGCAGTACGACTCACTACTATTCTTTCGTAAAAACGAATTTCATTATATGTCTAAAAAAATTAAAATATTTTTTCCTGTTATTTTCTTCGACTCAAGAAAACAGTGTCACGTTTTCTTCCTTGTTGCAGATTTTATGTACGCTTCCAATACATTTTTTTAAAGTTTTCACATGACTTATTAAATATAATTAGCATGCGATCCATAGAAAAATGTAATGAATATTAAAATTATATTGGCTTAAGTTTTATCGACTCATAGCATAACTTGCATATGGTATTCTTATCAATATCATAAAGATTATGAAGAATAAAATTTGTTGAGCATCATTTAGATTTTATGTAGAGTTCCATTAAAGGTCATTAGTTGCCATATGTCTATTGATGAATACCATCTGCGTACGATTCATAGGACACATCCAATGAATATATATTATGTAACGAGTTAGGTTTCATCGGATTGCCATATAAATTATATGGGATATTCTTATAACTTTCATTATGGTAACATCTATTTAGATTTAACGTACACTTTAAATAAAGATTATAAGTTTCCATATAACCTCTATAAATTATATTCTACATACGATTCATATGGCAAACCTAATGAATATAAATAAGATTTTTATTTCAGTGTAAAGTTCTTTCAGGTTGACGCGGTTGATGCAAATGGTGCAGAATTGTCCTATGACGGGCCGATTGGAGCGCTACGATCGGGCCGATATCGTACTCAATCTGTCCGATAATCGAAGGGGTCACTCGCCCCGGGTACAACGTTTTAAGGGGGCGGTAAACCAATCCTTGTGATTTTTTTGCTCGTCCACTCGTCCAAGTCATCTTTCTGTAGAGTTAAACTTTTTTTGCTCACTCAACCAACGATGGGGGCGGCAAATCTTATTTTTCCCCGGGCGCCAAAGTTCCTCAGTACGCCACTGTTCTTATACATGTACAATGTTTAAAAGTGTGGTTGATTCGAACGTAAGCGGTAATACGAATTTGAAACACCTTCGAACGTATTGCATACGAATACGTAAACAAGAATGAGGGTGTATGTGTTAATCACATAACTTATGAAGTGGCTAGCAGATATTATGCATAGACATCACGTAAAATAGCAAAAATTAGAGATGGGAAATATCGAACCAAATCAGTTATCGATAATATCGATATTTCACAGTTCGATATCGATATTATCGATAAATATCGATATTTTTAACTTTTGAAATAAAAATTACAAAAAAAAAACAAGAAAGTATATTTGAAGGCCAAAAATAATTT
Source organism: Malaya genurostris (assembly GCF_030247185.1). Lineage (NCBI taxonomy): Eukaryota > Metazoa > Arthropoda > Insecta > Diptera > Culicidae > Malaya > Malaya genurostris. The sequence continues at coordinate 15,516,641 of NC_080572.1, read as the reverse complement.
TCGGTTCCCAGCCGAACAAATTACATTTTCAAAAATTGAAATTTTTTTCTTAGGAATACCAACATTTCAGCTAAATCTGGACTCAAGCGAGCCCTTCTATCCGTTATGGTGTTTCCCGCTGTTGAATTCACTCTTTCAAATGACGCTGTGCAATAAATTTCAACTCTTTGTATGCTGTGTAATTTTCCCAGTAAGAGAAAATATCTGTGTCCTCTGGTGCAACTGGTTCTTGTAAATAATTATTTAAATGCACAATCTCCTGAGACGTAGCGTGCATTACATTTTGTGACGACTGAGTCAAAATTTTGTTCATAAAAGAAAATTTTCTTAAAAAATCAAGAAAAGCGGTAATAAAGAAATTTAAAAGGATAATTATTTCGTATTTGGCGATTTAACATTTTTTGCTTGTATTCGGCGACGCACTTGCAGAAATGGACGAACATTGGTTGGATAAAGAACTTATGTTTGTTGCTTGTGATTTTTTAATTTCTTCTTTGAGCTTCTGGCGAAGTTTCTCAGCAGCAGTATTGTAGTTTGTCTTTTGTAAAAAAACGTATTCTTTGAACCGCGGATCCAATATGGTGCTTATCCTGCACGAATTGTTTTTACAATTTATATAAAAATTTAAAAAAATAGAAAATAATTTCTCTTATTGATTGTAGTCAACTTACGCAGAAGCTGAACGATGCTCATAATCTATCATACGCTTTAATGTCGACAATCGAAGTTTTTGAAGAAGGCGAATTGCATCAACGTTCTCGATCTTGGCAGGTTTTTTTTCTTCTCAAAATTTTCCATCGACCTCTCCTCTTCTTGAAAGTCTTGTTTTTCATTCATATTTTCATTTTGCTTTGTGGTTGGAATTATCAAGGAAATTGTTGCATATGAATCACCACTCAATTTTTGGGTAGCATCAGCGAATGGTTCCAGAATCGTTATAATCTGCGGAATTAATTCTTCTTCGTTTGGTGAGAGAACAAGATTCGTCTTTCCACATTTTATCAACACTACAAAAATTGCGTCTGTGATTTCGGCAATGCTTTGGAGCATCAATGTCGAATTCCAACGAGTTGGTACAGATTGCACTAATTTTGTTTGGCTTTGCTTTCGTTCCGCCAACTCTTGTTCACTGTCACTGTCGACTGTCGAATTCTCTTTCATCTCTTGACACATGTTTTGTGCATTGGCTTTTGAAATGCCATCGTTGACAACAAGTTGTATAGTATGTGCACCACAAGGCATATTTTTAAGCTGAAAAAATGTGTAAATGTAGGTATATTATTGTGTGCCGCTATACTCTTCGATTTTACTTGTAGCAGGCGACACACAGCAACCATGTTGGCGGCACGATCAGTCACTCCACACACTACTGTGATTTTCGGAAATTTTTTCATAACTTTTACAATTAGATCTTTCAAATTTTCTGCTGTTGATCGCGAATGCTCAGGAATCACAGCCAAAGTTACAACTTTTAGCACTCCATTGAAAAGAAAGTGAGCTGTTGCAGTTAAGTAGCTCTGAGTTGTACGGCTAGTTCAACCGTCAAAGGTAACGGCAATAAATCTGTAAAAGAGGATGACATCACAGACTAACAGACAGGACACTCAAATTAGATTCTTCAATCATTTTAACGGTCATTTCGAATATTTCTTTATTTGGGACAGTACTCACATGTGTCATGATGACGCCACGTTACCCTATCAAAAACATCCTGTCTGTCATCTAGACTGTGTTTATTTTTTTCATTTACCAACAGAGTTGCCATTCATACAGAATTACCTGTAATGTATTGATTTGTATACGTCCATGCGAATTTCATGAATTTCATGCAGATTTAATACATATTGCCAAAACTATGTACATAATTGTGCCTATTTCTCATCCTCCAACGAAAGACAAAATCGAACCTGTTTTGTTACAATATTTACTTGCTTCTGGTCTGCCGCCACTTAATTTCGGTTGAAAACTACCAACACAATAAAAAATAGTCTAGATGAACAACGTTGAGTCAAATAAATGGTTACATTCCAACATCGCGAAAAAGTTAAATATATTATCAACGTAATCCAATAATTTATTGTGACGATTCTTTTTCAAATATTTTGATGAAATCAGGCATCCCTGCAAGCAGCTGATCGGTGTTGACAAACGAGGGGAAACCAACTAGTAAAAATAGTTCGCGCAGTACAATATAGATGGAGCTAGTGCATCACGAAAAATTATTTTTTATAAGAATTTACTCATACTGTCATGTCTGTTAGTCTGTGATGACATGTTAAACAATAAACCTTAGGTATGATTATTTTACCAATCACAGGAATAATTGACTCACTTCGCCAACATCATGATTTCTGCAATATTTTCCATTGTTTTTTCGTAAGCTTGTTTCAGCAAAACGTCATGAAGAAACCGTCTGCTCGGCAAAGCATATCGCGAATCGAGTGTATGAATTAATTGAGAGAAACCGTGGTCATCGATGACACATAAGGTTGTAGATATCTAATAACGAACTGAGTAATAGCTTTGTCTATCTCGATTCTCCTTTGAGAATTTGAGCTATACGCCAAATTACTTCTTTTTATGTACTTTCTCATCGAAAGTTGTGTGTTGTTACGTTTTTTTGAAAATGCTTTTTGTCTACAATAAAATAATTTTTATTAACTATTATTTTTTCTCAAATGCTTGAAGTCAATTTTTACTTTGCTGATTCCTTGTCATGTTCCTTGCTGTTTGTGCTGGATTCCGTGATATTCAAATCCTGTGACTCAGTTTTCCGCAAACGTTCGGAATGATAATATTGTAGATGACTTTTAGGATTTGCTGTGTTTCCACTCCAAGGAATTTCTGTGCAACACCCTTTTATTTGACATTTAACAACACAATTTTTTCTTTTATTTTCATGAAAAAGTCCCACACGACTGATCGCTTTCGGCACTTTGGATAGAATCTATTACACAAAAAAAAAAGTTCAGCATAAAAACAGCAAAAAATAATAATTAACATGTAAATACTTTTCTTTGACTTCTGCACTATTGGCAACGTCGTCCAATTCTTGTAAATCAGAAGCCGACTGCCGTTCAGAGACAGCGAAATTTTTCAAAGTTGTCTGTACTTGTTTTCCACACGACTTGTCGCTCAGCAGCGAAGAAGAATCTGAAAAAAATTGTCATACTGTCTCTAATTTCAGGAATATATAAAAACTTTAGTGTTTATTTGCACTATACTTGAGTATTTTTTGTTGGAGACATGCCCAAGGAACAGCGACGCGCTTTGAGTTATTTTTATCAGGATCCCAAATAAATTTTGAATTATTTTAAAAACAGAAGAAAATCCATCCCTCTTCAACACACCTTAAAGATGGATTGTCGCATTTCCTCCCGTTTTAAGAAAATATTTAGCGATCCCGATCAAGATACCTTGATACCTAGACGTGTCGAATATTTCTTGGCGACGTGTGTGGATTACTTACTGTATTCTTTCGCCATTGTTTAATTCTATCGTTAAACTTAAAAGTTTCTGTTTGTTCGCTTGTTGCACTTTGCTCGCTCACTACTTAGTACACACGCTGCTAACAAAATACTTAATATTAAGTACTGTTCGTTCTATAGAAGGGTTGTGTTTAGGAAGTCAATTTTAGTTAAGATTTGATTTACTTATTTTTGAAATAAATAGCTAATATTAGATAATAACTACACGAGCGAAGTAAAAATACGAAATTTTAATTTTACTTAACTCCATGATTGCAATATCGAATATCGATATTTTTTTCAATGCTATGAATTATCAATATCGTCGATACCGTGATAATATCGATGTTATCGATAAATATCGATAAGTTTCCCATCTCTAGCAAAAATATGTAACAAAATGCATTTAAAATGCCGCATCGATACTGCAAGCCTCCGTTATATGATTTAATATAACCTGTACGATAGTTGAAACTGATGTTCATTCTTTCGTTTCCACCGGTGCATTATTTCTATTTTATTCGACCGGCTGAGCTAGTACCATTTGAAGTTGGTCTGGGGTTTCAAATGTACCTCACGAGAGCGTTCACGTTAGTGTAGGTTAATCAATCATTGGGAATCAATATTCTTCGGAATTATAATTTTTAAGTTTAGATAAAAGCTGATGAAATACAAAAACACATTGTATTTTGAATTTATTAATTCAATTGTCAAGCAATACATTTCAAGCGAAAATCCTGTTAGATGCTAAAAAAATTGATATTTAAAAATATCGAAGTCCGTTCGATTTGTGAATGTATTATGTTTGAGATGTTATTTTCACTTTTTATGCCAGAAATAATAATAACGCTCTCTTAACCCTCAAAGGCGCATATGGTTCATTCCTTGATTCGATATAACTTTACTTGAGACGCGTGAATGCGAAATTTTAGACGTTTCCGGTATTTCGTTTTAAAATAACATTGCGCATTTAAGGGATCTAGAACTAGAACTCTCCTATACCTAATTTCTCGTTTTATAGCAAGTTTACATGGTTTACCAAGGACATTTTATTGACGAGTTTTTTTCTCTTTTCCTAGCGACAACTTCAGTTGGCACCTGTCTGAGATGCGGGTTGACCAGTTCTACTATGACTGCTGGTTGGGTGTGAGGCGTTATCTGTTGAATGATCCAGACGAGACACTGCCCCAGGCTATCCGTAAGGTACATAGATTGATGGTGATCGATCGGTTGCTGAAAGTTGGTTTGGGCCTACTGGCGGTGTACGTGCTTTGGAAAAGTTCATTCTTCAAGAATCTGATGCTGTTTAGTCGATAATCAGGAGAGAAAAAAATGTGAAATAAACTCTTTTGCGGAAGTGGTCCTATTTTGAAATCGCTTTTTTATTATCATCGTTTTATGAAAGAACCAATTAATTGCGGGGTTAGACTAGACAACAAATTAAAATTAAATGCCCGTTTCATGAACCCGTTCACGTTTTGTAATCGAATGTTTTTTGTTGCTGTAGTTTACTGTTGAATAAATAATTTTTGAGTTCAATGCTTTCAAAGCGAAACTTCCATTTCACAGTAATGAGATTTTAAATGTTAACATTGCAATACATGCTGTTGTGTGTGTAGGCTATGATATCTCAAATGTTAACAGCTTTTCCCAGACGCTTATGTTCCAGCTCCGCATGAGGGAAGATGTTTCGAATAGCAGTAGTGTTATCTGGTTTGCAATAGATGTCGGTACACAATTCGTCGACGGAAATCTCTTTGTCTGCCTTGGCTAACTTGGTAGCGGACTCCACCTCTCCGCGTATTTTAGATTCGATTTCTTTCAGTTCTTCCGGTGTTGCGAGCTGAGAATTAAGAATTTTCTCCCGCATAGACGTGATTGGGTCCCGAGTTTGACGAACTTCGGCGATTTCATCTCGGGAGCGATAACTCGTTCCGGGATCAGACATGGAATGACCAGAGTAACGATAAGTGGCACTTTCCAAAAGAATGGGTCCTTTACCGCTGTTACAATATTCGATAGCGAAACGAGTCGCTTCCCGGACAGCTAATACATCCATGCCGTCAACCCAAATTCCGGGAACTGTATCTCCTCGTGTATAATAATTTACATTGGCAGACGCACGCTCAGCGCTCGTTCCCATGCCGTAACCGTTGTTCTCGCAAACAAAAATGCATGGTGAGTTCCACAGTTTGGCCATATTGTATACTTCAAATATCTGTCCTTGATTAGCAGCTCCATCGCCATATGCTGCAACACAAACACCTTTTGTGTCATTATATTTAGCGGCAAATGCAATTCCCACTCCTAGCGGAACTTGTGCACCGACGATACCATTTCCGCCGAAAAAATTGGGAGCATACATATGCATACTACCGCCTTTACCGCGAGCACTGCCACTCTGCCTTCCCGTTAGCTCAGTCAATACTCCCGAAATAGGAACTCCCATAAGGTAGGTCCACCCGTGACACCGATACGCTGTAATACACGAATCCTCTGGGCGCATAGCAGCACGCATACCAACGGCACATGCCTCCTGTCCCGAGTAAAGATGACAGAAACCACGAATTATCTTCTCTTTATAAAGATTTCCAGCAGCGGTTTCCATTCGTCGAATTGCATACATTTGACCGTAGTATTTCAAAGCATCCTCCTTGGTTACGGTGACCGTTGTAGCAGGACCTTGTTCTAGATTGTGAAGTTTGAATTCCTGAAAAGGGAAATCGGAAAAAACACTTATTCGCGATATCAAAAGATGACTCGGATGCTTACTTTTGTCTCGAAAGTCGTTTCGGTGGCATATCCATTCTTGCTAGTTTGAGTAGTGGCAACTTTCTGAAAAAAATAAACAAATATCCTTGAAAATTGCACTTTCCAGGTGTTTACAATCAGAACATAACTCAATGCAGTTTTGTATTAGCTAACATAACCGCTTCTTGTTATGACGATAGCTCTATTCCCAAGCTCAAAAAAACAATCGAAATCAAATGAAACGCAATTAATTCAACCACCTTCAAGTTTTCACCAACTGATTTCGATACCAAATCCGTGTTGGAACAGGACCCTTTCCGGAGTAAGTTTTGTACCCACTTGGATAGTCCCATGTTTACATCAATTTGACCTTCCTTCGACCAGCTGTTTGATTCTCAGTTAAACTAGGTAAGTCTTATCTGCAGATGATCAGTCGTGTCGGAATAATTTTATATTGTTATGCAATCACTTTTACGCAGATATTTTAAGTGTGAAAAAAAAACATCGCGGAACACGAGAGGTCATTGGGTTAACCATCACCGGAAAAGGTCGAAAAGTAGATAAATAATAGCGCGATACTGTGTCAATTCGCTTGTACTTACCAGGTTCCTAAACAGTCCACGTTGGATGACGGATTTAGCAGCGTTGGAGAGCATAGTTGAAACAGTAGCAGCAATAACTGGAAAAGCAAAATAATATCAGCTCACTCTGTTTTGGTACGCAACCGCATCTGATTGTGAATTTGAAGATTGAAAGAACTGTCAGAAATGTATTTCCTGCGTGTGCGCCGGCCAATGCTGCCAACTATACCGATTTATCTTGGATTTATCGGTATTCACAGAGATTTTTGGACTCGATACAGTAATACAGATATGCTCTTTTAAAATACCGATATTTCTTTTATCGTAGAATTTAATACCGATTTTCAATTTTTGTGTTTTTTTTTTCATAGTGCTGAACTAGGTTCGACCGTTTTTTTTGCTCTCTAAACAACCCGTAAAAAAATAAACCTTTGATTTTACAGCATAAACAATTGATTCACAATTAGATTAGTTACAATACATTTTATTGTATCTTGACAAGATTTTTTTTCGTTTTCAACGATTCAATATATTGTTTTTTCGATTCTACAATTGAATTTATTGTACATGTGGTGTTTCAAACAATATGCAAACTGTACATTTAATTGTTTACCAATAAAACATGTATGAGAAAATTTTATGATTTGAATTGTTACGATACTTAACAACCTATGCATTCTATTGTAAAAAGCATGTTCATAATTAATTGGCATATTGTCGCAAAACTGAAATGTAGAGGCGCTGCTTGTTTAGAGATGATACTTTCAGCAAGAGCTGTCAAATCGGTAGGAAAATTTCAAATTACTCCACCTTTTCAACGATTTCTTTTGAAAACGGGCAAATTCATTTGAAAAATCATAGTAGAAGCTGAAGAAAAAGCATTTACTCTGAGGTGGTAATGTTGATCTTAGTTCATTGTGCGAAATCTACCGTTTATTCAGAATAGAGCTTTTAACTTGGTTTGATACCATTTTTCAAATGCCTGGAAATAACAAATAAAGTATCCAAAATAAATAGAACTCGATCAACATTACACTGGTTTCTGTTTAAAAAAATGTTGATCCGAAAAAACCTAACCTTACCCAATTTCACACATTTCTGAAGATTTTCCATGTTTAATCGTAGTTTACACTAAAAACTACAAGGTTCAGCCCCTGGGGTTGTTCGAGCCGTTCATGTGGAACAAGGCAACAACAATTTCTAATGATCGATATTTTCAATTAATCGTCACACTTTTGAATCCGCAAATGCACGAGAGTCTGCTTAGATTGATCTTTATTAGGAACCAACACCGAACACACGAACCCAGAATATAGACTCCAATAGTCGTGATTTGTATTTGTTTTGTAGCCGACGAAATTACATCAATAGCCCAAATGTATGCAATTATATGTTTGTACATGCTTGCGATACGGATATAGATATTTAAGCTTATCTTCGCCAAGCTTGTGTTCAAGTTTTGTATGCAAGCAGTTATTTTTATGGCGTTTCTCTACCATTACTATCCTTCTGCGATTTTGGCTGAAGCGATAAACTTTATCTCATCATCAATCGAGTTAATCTTATATAAATTAGAAATTAATCTTATGCACTCAAAATTTACCCTGGGGTAGTTGTCATTTTCTCAGGGGAAACGACATAACATGGAATTTCATCCGATCTTGCATGACACAAGATCAAAGCATACCAGTTAAAGCTTCAAATCGTTTTATGGCACTTTTTGTCTTGCTGTCTAGCAACAACCTACCTCTAGCAACCTACGTGCAGGACTGAAACGTTAGCTACAGCGATGCCAGGTAGTAGTAGTGTCATTTCCGTAGATTGAAATTTTTCTCAGAAGCTCACACGGTGAAAGCTTTTTTTTATTTGCTCGCCAGACAAAACTTATTTCCGTAGTTCTCCGTTGATAAACTTCAATTTCCGTAGATTTCCGTAGAAAAAAAATACAATTCCCGTAGATTTTGTCTACGGATCCGTAGATCCGTAGAAAATGTTCGAATCCGTAGATCTACGGAGATTTCCGTAGATCTGACATCGCTGGTTAGCTATAATTTTGCTTCTATTTATAGATTCGCGTGCTTCCAACAGCTTCGCTTTTAGATCGATTGTCCAATCAGAGCGATGCTTTTCAATTGATATATCGCTTACTCCTTCAAAACCGTCGACTATGGCAGGGAAATCCGGTATGCCGGAGATTTTTTGCAGACTAAATAGGACACTGCTAGCTATTCATCAACATTTAAATGATGTATAATTAAAAATACATAGCTATGTACATTCAAATCAATACGTAGAAATATTTCGAATCAAATGGTGACATAATATTAATAATTGATACAAAATTGACTGAGCTGTAATCGTTCAGAACCTGACCACATTTCTACGTGTATTTTTCTTGAGTTTCTAGTTTGCACCTCTATATAGAAAACAAAAATGTGTTCCACATTAAAAAAGTAGTAGTAATCACTTTGAAATCGATTTTCTTCTACTCCGAGTGTACTTTTATTGCTGATATCTATTTGTAATATTGAATAAACGATAAAAATGTTGCAAATCGCTACTGCCGATACGAAAATTTCTGAAAGAATCCTCCTTTTCTTTGTTCCATTTTTCATTGACAGGTATCGCTACCGGTAAATCAGCTTTGCGACAATGTGCCAATTGAATAGTGTATAACAATACATTAAAATATTTTTTAATGATTAAAGCGAAATTGTGGATGGTTTTGTAACAGCAAATCGTATTGTTTTTCTACAATATTTTTTATTCGGAAAGTCTGCTATCAACTGATTTATTGATATAAAGCTGTTGTACAGATAGATTTATTTAAAAAAAAAAACAAAATAGTTGGCAGCTCTGGCGCCGGCGTACAGATAAAGGACTACACGCTCTTTGAACATAACTCATGGTTTGAGTTGCGACTATTCAAATGATTCAAATTCATTAATTGGAAGAATATGTCAAAAACAAGGTCAAAAATTGAGTATGGATTTGAGTAAAATTTACTCAGACCATGAGTTCTCTCGCATCTATTCATACATTAGAGTAAGCGTTTAGTTTTCAAACTTTTGAGTGAAAAAATGCTTCTTGCAGTTCAGTGCGTTTTCATTATCGGAATATTCTTATCGAAATAAAGAATACAAGAATACGTCGTTTTCCATTGCCGTTTCTAGATCCGATTTTGAAAACATGAATCAACGTCAATCATCGATGCTTTGTGGTTTCAATTATGCTTAGTGAAAAGCCCAACATAAGGATATCAAAATAATTCAATTTTGACTCCAAACCGTTCAAAAGGAAACGGTTTTGAATCACTATTTTGCGTATTCAAAAAAAGAAGAATAACTTTGTATATGAAAATAATGAAGAAAAGTTTCTTCATTTTGAGAGCAAGGAACTCAAATTTTGAGTTGAACTTACTCAAATTTTGAACAAAATATTTTTTTCTTATTTTGAGTAAAATTACTCAAGTTTTGACAATTTCGTCTCTTGGCGCAAAGATGAGTAGATAGGTGGTAACTCAAGTTTAGAGTACGTGCACTTTTTATGAATTTGAGTGATGTGTCACTCAATTTTGAGTTATGTTCCATGAGAATGTAAGGACTATTCACATCTTTCCGTCTCGGTTCAGTTCCGTAACGGTTCAGTGAAAGTGCCTTCTGTGTTTTTTTTTTCGGAGCACTACCGTGCCCTTTGCGTTCCGGTACAGCAAACGAATTCGGATTTTGCCGGTCGGCCGCTACACTGAAAGAAATGACTGGTCACATAATAAATGATTTTTTCTTCATCCATCCACTTAACGATTTTCAGAAGGTTTTTAATAAATCGGCCATTCAATTAAAATGCACATCAAAACGATAAGGTATATCGTTACCTCTAGATTCTCAATGAATTTCATATGAATGTCACATTATTTTTTACATAGATTTCCATTGAAACACAGTTGACAGAATCAAGTGTTTTGAATATATATTTGTGCTGTGAAGACTGTCCCAGAAAGTATGGACGCAACCAAAAACCGCTGTCATTTCGCAATGGTTAAGAATCTGTCAATTTTTATGGCTGCCTGATGTTTATACTCTTCTCTAACCACCAGTGGGCACTTCGAAGTCAAATGTTCTTCGTGCTAAAGAACGTTTAAATCTTCGAACCTATAAGAATCAGAAGCAACCAAAACGTAGTACGAAACAAGAAGTTTCGATCAGGTCGAGGGTTCGAAAGCTGTACAATACGATTCTTGCTGGAAATTTGAACTGCATAATCATGGACGACGAAGCCTACGTGAAACTCGATTACAAATCCTTGCCGGGACCACAATATTATACGGTGCGAGAAGGACAAGTGTTAAACGAGTTCGAGACATCGATTGAAGTCGAAAAATTTGGTAAGAAAGCTATGGTCTGGCAAGCAATTTGTAGCTGCGGTAAGATTTCGAAACCCTTCATCACCACTGCTTCAATGAACAGCGAAATATACATCAAGGAATGTTTACAAAAACGATTTCTACCCATGATTCGAAGCCACAAGAATCCTGTTGTCTTCTGGCTAGATTTTGCGTTTTGCCACAACTCGAAATCAACGGTAGAATGGTATACTACCAAAAATGTCACTTTCGTCCCAAATGACATGAACCCATCAAATTGCCCACAACTTCGACCAATCGAGGAATGTTGGCCATTAACGAAGGCATATCTTAGGAAATATGTCTCGGCAGCCGAAACCATTCAACAGTTCGAAAAAGTTTGCAAAAAAGTGTCAAAACTTGTCGCCAAGAAGTCTGTACGGAATTTAATGAGGAACGTTCGCAAGAAGGTGTGACAGTTAGTCTACAATGGCTAAGTAGCAAATGTTGAGAATAATATTCTATTGTTGTAGTGTAATATTATCAGTATATCGAATAAAATTTGAATATCTAACACTTGTGAATTATTTACAGCGAAATCAAAGTCCGTCCATACTTTCTGGGACAGTCTTTACTCATTTCCACTAGAAAATGAAGTGTTTAACACTTGTAGTTCGATTGAATAGCAAAACACACCACATCCAATAAAAAACACATCGAATCTAAATTAAAAAAAAAATCTTGCATCTTAGTGAATTTGCACATGAAATCTTTAAAAAATTCGCTTTGGTTATGTATTGAAATGAAAAATCATATTAAATTGATACATATTAATCGATCGGTCAAATTTTTATCAGTGTAATGTGTATGATGTTCATACTTATAACCGAATGCACCAACTGAATGAATATAATCTACACCAATCGTCGGATGATATTAAGAAGATTTTCATTGAGTTTTTGTTATGCGTAGTCCTTATAATGCTCATGATATTAAGATGAAATAATATTGAAATAATACAGCAGGAAATGAAAATAAATTAAAATACAAATGACCTACAATTGCATTCAATGAGTATGAATTGTTGTTAATTTGTTGTTTAATTAAATATTTAAAATGTCAAAAGATTTCAGACTTTTCAAAATTGATGAATTGGTATATATATATATATATATATATATATATATATATATATATATATATATATATATATATATATATATATATATATATATATATATATATATATATATATATATATATATATATATATATATATATATATATATATATATATATATATATATATATATATATCGAAAAAAGTATGACAATCAATGTCCCACACATTTTTGTCAACCAAGATATCGGAACGGATTTAGACTTATACTGAGGTTTACAAACATTGGGAAAATATGATAAGAGTATTTGCAAGACTCTTTTTGGATTGGAACCGCAGGATGCCCAATGAAATTCAAGGATAATCGCCATTTGTACTATAGCAAGCTATATACGTGCACGCAAATAATTGTATGTAGCTTGCTTTCTTAACAAAATGCAAAATAATGTACGAATATTTATGTTTGGCCAATGTCAATTTATTTCATTGAAATAGTTGCAAAATAACTGGTTTGATTTAATGAATAGAACTGGTTGTAGCCACAATTTGTTTTCCTTTAATAGATTTGAATATTTTAACAAATATTTCCACTAAATTAACAAGTATTTTATACATGAAAAGTAATACTGATAATTGAAGGTAAAATTCATTTATTTAACATAACAAGAGTATAACTATATTGCTAAAATTATAATCTGGTTTATTTTCACATACGTATTAGTATGATTAAATTATGTTTTTATTATAAACCGATCAGCACCATTTGGACTCTTCTGGCAATTTCAAGAGTTTTTTTCGAGTTTTGATTTGCTTCTCGAAATATGTCGTATTTTTGCTGTTGATAAAACGGTTTTTAATACTAGAATGATTTATTGCGAATTTATGAAAATCCACTTACAGTGAATGCACCAGAAGTTGTCGAGCGTGCTATTTTTATATGAAATACGTTCCGAATTGCAGAACAAGTCTCAACATTGATCGTATTATTCACCAACGAACTTCTAATAGCTGTATGCGGCCTGAAAGTATATTTCTTCGTATTTCGCCCCGGACTGAAATAACAGAAAGACAATTGGTGGAATAGTTAATTATACCTCAAGAAACTTATCTTCTATCTCCATGGTAGTGAAAAGAAATAATTAATAAATTTTCACAAATACTATGATGTACAACTTTGCTTCCGCCGTTTTCCGATAGGTGGCTGAACCGGCTGAGGCTTGTCAAAATACATGGATGATAATACCTTTAAAGTGAGTGTGTACAGGGCCTAACGAATTGTCATCGTCGTTTCAGTGACAGTTGTTCTTGTTTTCGTATTATTCACGCTCGAAAATGTCTGTTAAAATTCGAAAAAAAAAATGCAGCTGAAGCGCATCAAATGCTCTCAGAAACTTACGGTGATGCTGCTCTAGGTAAAAGAACATGTCGGGAGTGGTTTCAATGTTTTAAAAATGGTAATTTCGATGTCGAAGACAAACATGGTGGTGGAAGAGAAAAAACCTTCAAAGATGAACAACTAGAAGCATTGCTTGATGAAGAATCATGCCAAATCCAAGAATAGCTTGCCAAATCGTTAAGAGTGAGTCAGCAAACCATTTCAAAACGTCTCAAGGTCCTGGGCATAATTCAGAAAGAGGGAAACTGGGTGCCGTACGAGTTGAAACTGAGGGATATCGAGCGCCGTCTATTTGTATGTGAGCAACTGCTTCAAAGACAAAATCGTTAGGGGTTTTTACATCGAATCGTAACCGGTGATGAAAAGTGGGTTCGATACGATAATCCTAAACGCAGAAAATCATGGGGAAAGCCCGGGCATGCTACTTCGTCGAAGGAAAAACCGAATATTCACGGTGCCAAGGTTATGATTTGTATTTGGTGGGATCAGCTCAGTGTGATTTACTACGAGCTCTTAAAACCGGATGAAACTATCACAGGAGATCGCTACCGAACTGATGCGCCTTAGTCGCGCACTACAAGAAAAGCGGCCACAATATCAAGAGCAACATGACGAAGTCATCCTCCAACACGACAATGCTCGGCCTTACGTCGCAAAAGTGATCAAAAAGTACCTGGAAACGCTGGGAAGTGAAGTCTTGCCCCACACGCCATATTCCCCAGATGTCGCCCCTTCTGACTTCCATCTTTTCGGTTCGATGGCACACGGCCTAGCATATCAACATTTTCAATACTTCGAAGAGTTGGAAAAATTGATTTCTTCATGGATAGCGTCAAAAGAGGACTCCTTTTTTGCCAAAAAATCATCTTCTCGGATGAGGCACATTTTCATCTCAGCGGGTATGTTAATAAGCAAAATTGTCGCATCTGGGGGACGGAAAACTGGGGGGCTGTCAAAGATAAGTGTTATGTGGACAAGCCAGAGACAATTCAAGCCTTCCCACTTGTGCGCGGCGGGTAGATTTCCCCTCAGACGGCTGGCTATGTCTGCCAGCCATTTTCGCCGGAATTCTGCCAGAATTCCGGCAAAAGTCTGGCAACAATGCAACAACCGTTTCCGGCAGAGAATTTCGCCTAGCGGTTATTACCGGTTCTTTTCTGTCGGATTATTGCCATACAAGATAAGCAGAACAGTTTTGAATCGGTTCTACATTTTAAGCGTCTTGATTTCATTTTTTCAATAAAAGATACATATGACAGGCAATAAGTTATTGCCTTTTATATATACTAATCATGGAAAATGTTATTGCCAATAACATTACTTTCTCACTATCAAACATACCCATATTTCAATCTCATTTACCTCGTCTCAAGATTAGTTTTTTGTACGTACATGCGGGATTGACGAATATCAAATGAAGTCGAATAAAAATAAAAGAGAAAAGAAAGAGGAGGGAAATAAACAAGACACGTACGGCGAGATAATGACGCAATTTCGCCTGGACAATTTTGACAGCAGCCGGAATGCAGCCAGCCATAGCTGAAATAAAGCTGCATACAATCGAAAATGTACTAAAAGACTGGACCGACCGTATGGCGTACTGCAAGGCCAGCCGAGGCAGCCATTTGAGTGAAATTATATTCCAAAATGAACCGGAAGGATTGTACTTTAATATGAAAAAATAAATTTTGAAATCGGATGAACCGTTTGTGTTTTATTGCATGTTTAAAAAAGGTTACATGGCGGACCCTGTATTTGTCTGTAAACGAGAATGGGACTTTTCGTTCGTACAAATGATGCTCGAATACACGTATCGTTCGAAACTAAACTGGCATACATTTTAACGTTTCGCAATCACGAGAACTGGAGTGATTTCATCATGGCTTAGCATTTATTTAAAGAAGTTTACTGATATTTAAATATTTTGTGGCGAACTCGAATTCATTCGAGTGAAAACAAGAATGGTTTTTTCGTATTTGTTCGAAAGTACCTGTTCGTCGTATTGTCGATACGGCTGCAAACAAGAATGATGGTGTATACCATACTATTTGCGCTTCGTTTAGAATGTATGCATACATATCAAATTTGAGACGTTTCCGATATGTTGTTTAAAAACGTTTTTGTGCATTCATAGGTTAAAATCCGCAATAGATAAACTGCCGTTCGATAATATTTTTTCTAATGAGCTGCAATGCAATTAAAAGGCCAAAATCATTCAAAGCTGATAATCCATCCAATAGGTTTTATGAAAGCTTTTAATAATGATACTATTGTCCAAAATGGGGTTTTTATGATATTAAAAAAACAGATGGAAAACCCCTTATCAATTATAATGAGTAAAACTTGTTTTCGAATTGTGAATTGTGAAAACTGATCAATATTGATGTTCCTGAATTATGCTTTGAAGTAAAATTTCGGATACTGAATAGGACACTGCGGAAAACAATACTGCTTCAGCGAAGATTTCATATGACTCGTTTTGGCTTTTTTAAATTTTTTTTTTTATTTAGGCCAATTCGCGTACAAGCTTTACGTGGCCGATTGAGCCATGGTTTTATTAGATGAAATAATTTTTCTACCGTTGGATCTCGTTGTCACCCTTTTTCCAGGGGAAGAGGAGTTTTCATTTTTATCTTGCGATGGTTGAGGGACACTTTGTTCGTGGCTCGTTTCGTCCTCCATTGCCGCATCGGTGGTATCGTTGTTGGCTTCCGTTTTTTCTTCGTTTTCCTTGTAATTCGCAGTCTTGGGTTCGTTGTTAGTTGCTGTAGACGCGCCTTGTTGTGCATTACCAGTTCGGCTGAAAAGTTCGTATCGTTTAATAGAAACACACATTTTTTTGCCAAAATTCGTTTTTATTATTCAACATAATTGCCATCAGAGACGATACAGCGATTATAGCGATCTTCCAACTTTTCGATACCTTTTTTGTAGTACGACTTGTCCTTTGCCTCAAAATAGGCCTCAGTTTCAGCGATTACCTCTTCATTGCTTCTAAATTTTTTACCAGCGAGCATTCTCTTGGGGTCTGAGAACAGGAAAAAGTCACTGGGGGCCAAATCTGGAGAATACGGTGGATGAGGGAGCAATTCGAAGCCCAATTCGTTCAATTTCAGCATGGTTTTCATCGACTTGTGACACGGTGCATTGTCTTGATAAAACAAAACTTTTTTCTTCTTCAAATGAGGCCATTTTTTTGAAATTTCGTCCTTGAAACGCTCTAATAACGCTATATAATAGTCACTGTTGATGGTTTTTCCCTTTTCAAGGTAGTCGGTGAAAATTATACCATGCGAATCCCAAAATACAGACGCCATAACCTTACCGGCCGATTGTTGAGTCTTTCCACGCTTTGGGTTCGGTTCATCTTGTGCAGTCCACTCAGCTGACTGTCGATTGGACTCCGGAGTGAAGTGGTGGAGCCATGTCTCGTCCATTGTTATATATCGACGAAAAAAATCGGTTTTATTTCGATATAACAGCTCCAAACACTGCTCAGAATCATCAATTCGTTGTTGTTTTTGATCGATTGTGAGCTCACGCGTCACCCATTTTGCACAAAGCTTTCTCATATCCAAATATTCGTGAATAATATGTCCAACACGTTCCTTTGATATCTTTAGGGTGTCAGCTATCTCGATCAACTTCACTTTACGGTCATTGAAAATCATTTTGTGGATTTTCACGTTTTCATCGGTAACTGCCTCTTTTGGACGTCCACTGCGTTCATCGTCTTCGGTGCTCATATGACCAGTACGAAATTTTGCAAACCACTTACGAATTGTTGCTTCGCCCGGTGCAGAGTCTGGATAACACTCATCAAGCCACGGCGGCACTTTTTTTCATCAAAAAGTAGTGTTTCATCAACACACGAAATTCCTTTTTTTTCATTTTTTCACAATAACAAAAGTAGCTTCACTCAAAATGCAATATCTCACAAACTAATAATCAGACAGCTGTCGAATTTATACACGTATCTTTTGAAGGTTGGTACTAACTGAAAATGGTATGGATTTAATTCTAGTGGCGCCCTCTCATAGAAACGATACGAACTTTTCAGCCGATCTGTTAATTGCAGTTGCTGGTTGGTTTGATGGTTTAACAGGAGTACTGCGCTCACTGTGATTGTATTTTTTTGGATATTATTTTATAGTGATACTAGCTTTGAGTTTCATTATAATTATAACTTTCGTTTATGTTTTTTGAAAAGATAGTGGTTTTGCGTCGAGAATGGGTTTTTCCCACTCTAATTGTACATTTAGATCTTGAGTCCGATAGACACAATAATAGTAAATGAATAAAAAAAAATTAAAAAATAAATAAATAAATTAATAAATAAATGAAAAAATAAATAAATAAATAAACAAATAAATGAATGAATAAATAAATAAATAAATCAATCAATAAATAAATAAATAAATAAATTAATAAATAAATAAATAAATAAATAACAACCGATTTTTGAAACAGAGGCCCTTAGGGCCGAGTGTCATATGCCATTTGACTCAGTCCGTCGAGATCACAAAATGTCTTTGTATGTATGTGTGTGTATGTATGCTTGTATGTCTGTATGTGACAAATCATGTCACTGGATTTTTTCAGAGATGGTTGAACCGATTTCTACAAACTAAGATTCAAATGCAAGGTCTTATGGTCCCATAGATCGCTATTGATTTTTATCCTGATCCTACTTCCGGTTCTGGAATTACAGAGTGATAAAAAAATTACAAAAAATATCGCTCACTTTTCTCTGTTTGAATGATATTATGATTGGTATGAGAAAGGCATCATTACACCACTAGGTGGATTGAAACAGGTTTTTTTCAATTGAAACACTAACCGTTGGCAATGTTCATAGTGATCATGCCTCAGTTATTCGAAAGTCTGTTAGAAACGCCCATGATTCACAACTAGTTCATAATACGAGTTCCTTCTGAATCAACCAATTTCACACAAAGTTTACTGTTAATCTACTTCTTTGTATGACGAATGACATCAAACCTAGTTGTGAAAAGGTGTCTTGGTGACCGTTGAAACATATTTTGCTTAACTGCCATCAGTGTGGTGATGTTTCGAGTAAACAGTTTTGAATTTCCGTTACACTTACCTAGATTGATGTTTTCTGTTTGTTTTTTGTTTCATGGCCCAAGTTTTGTTATGCTCTCTATTATTAAAGAACAACAATGTCTGTACGGGTTCATTTTTTGCGGACAAATCGAAATACAACGAGTCCGGCTATGATAAGTTCAACCAGTTACAGCTTTGATGAAAGATGCCTTTTAAATTGTTTTGTTTCAGTGCGCTTCGCAATTTCCACTCGGGTTTTCTGGCGACATATGAATCATCAATCGATCCCAAATAGATTAAATGAATGATATATATATATATATATATATATATATATATATATATATATATATATATATATATATATATATATATATATATATATATATATATATATATATATATATATATATATATATATATATATATATATATATATATATATATATATTATATATATATATATATATATATATATATATATATATATATATATATATATATATATATATATATATATAAGCAGATATAAACATTTATTTGACAGCAGTACTGCTGTTTTGAAATGTCTATATATTTCAGAAGTCACTTATAGAGGTTACATCGGTCCTAGGATTCCGATTCTGGAAGTACTGTAAATAGTGGTCACAATCTTAGATTCCATTGAAAAATCTTATACTTTCAGGTGGAGCCGGAAGCTGGACAAAACCTCAAAAACTTATGCTTGTTATTCTCTTAGGGCTATTGTACCTATAGTCATCTCATTTATGGCCACTGACCGTCAACATATCTCTACTAATTCATTTGCCATTTTCAAGTGACGCTCCCAGAATTCATCGTCAGTTGAATAATTGGACCTAGTCATTTGAAGTTTTACTTGCTCAGTTTCAAGTACCAAGTAGTCTGCTGTTTCATTGTCTTCGCTCTTGGTAGTAAGCAAGTTCGAATGAATAGAATTA
Source organism: Malaya genurostris (assembly GCF_030247185.1). Classification (NCBI taxonomy): domain Eukaryota; kingdom Metazoa; phylum Arthropoda; class Insecta; order Diptera; family Culicidae; genus Malaya; species Malaya genurostris. The sequence goes on along the minus strand of NC_080572.1, from coordinate 15,496,958 downwards.
TAAATGAGGTAAAGTATCAAAAATGAAAACTGAAGGAGGAAACAATTAATTTATGTGTATTCTGTTATTGATATTTCAGCTATCTGGTTTGTCTTTTATCTATTATCTTGAACCAATTCGAATATTTACATGAACCTCATTTGAAGGCCGCTCTTACTCTCTTAGAAAAAACCGTTCAACGATGGTCCTTCATTGGTCCAATACGTTAGATCATTGGTCCAATGAAAGTCAATCGTTCCAATCAATCGTTCAACGGGAGGCCAACACGGGACCTTCATTTGCCGATTTTGAAACATACCGTTGAACCAAATGCCATTTTTTTCGTTCAACAAACCCGGCAGACAGAGGTCCATTGTTGAGCCATTCATAATATGAGGAGTTGGAGCCCCGTTGGACTAGTTTTACTGGAGAATTTATGAAGTTTTTTCCACTTATTTTTTTTAAACTAACACTACATACCTATACAATACGTTCCAACAAACTGAACGAATATTTCGTGCAGTAAGTCGTTCAACAAGCGCTCAATGACCAACAAAATAGAACGGCCTGCTGAGAGGGTACACTTTTGAAAGAGATATTTTGCAGCTTCAGCCCTATGATGTAATGCCGCTGAAAAAATAGTTCAAAAATTGTTGAATACTGCTGTATTTGTTACGCGAAAACTTGTAAAATCGCGGGCTTGTAAAATCGCAGCTTCCGGGCTCAAATTTTCTCTAGAAGGCCCTGCGAACAGAGACAGCAGGTCTCACTCTAAATTATAGTCTTCATACATGAGATTACTACTAGAGCCGTTAAATGAAATAATCTCAAAATTTCGAGGTAATTAAACTAGTCTTTGACTTTTGACAGCACTTAGATTGTTAGCACTACCGCTACCAAAAAACCACAATCAATACGCACTTTAATTGGATTACCGATCTTAGCTGTTCAAACCTCGGAAGTTGATTTCTTTACTAAAAATAACGTTTCATAACAGCTGTACTGCTACCAGAAATGTTTATTTGTGCTGATATATCAGTAGTATGCGAATGTTCGGTAGCTCGGCTATTTTAAACTCATGAAGGGATCCATCCAAAATTATCCAACGAAGTTTAATGTGTAGGTTCACTTATTTGATTTTCTGTAACTTATTTGATTTTATTCAGGGGTTAGCCAAATTTTGTGCTATGGTACATAACCGAATTTGATATGTTTTCGTTTCGTCTTTGACTCATCAGTGCATAGCAGTTCAAATTGAAATTATTTGATTTTCCATTGATGAAACTAGATGAAATAAAATTTGAATTCATTTTGAGTTTTCTTCCCGGGGTGGTGGTTCAATGCATAGGGTACAGGTCCTTCAAGACAGTTGTCGTACGTTCGAGACCTGACATGGAAGGATTCTTAGTGTTAGTAGGATCGTAGCACCAACCGTGTAATGGTTCTGTACATTATAAATCTTTTGCTGCGAAGACAGTCGGAACAGAAGGTCAAATTCCAAAAATGGAATGTAATACCGAGGCTTTGCTTTTTTTCTGGAGAATTTCTGAAGTTTTTTTCACTATTTTTTCAAACTACGTACATGTACAATACTTCTACTTCACTTAGAATAACAACAATTTTTTTTCTATATGAAGGTAATACCTAATTTTAACAATTTTTTTGCAAGAGAAAAACAACAACAAACCGCTTGAGCAAACTGAACGAATATTTCGTATAGTATGTAGTTCAACAAGCGCTCAACTACCAACAAAATAGAGCGGCCTGCTGAGAGGGAGATTACGTAAGGATACACAAAAAAACTGCATGCATTTTCTTGTGCATGTCCCCCTACACCTCATGAGAATCGACATAAAACGAATTTCAAGTTGAGCCTTGTTGGCGACTGTCTTTCGAAAGTTGTTGAATTTGGAAGGAGCTACTGTTTACTGTTTAGAACAGCTATCGATGAGAGCAAACGGCGACATTCACGAGACAAAATGTCATGAGACCTATGACATTTTTCATCTGCTACAGTCGTGGCGAAGTACAATCGGCGACTGCTGTCATTTGCGCGGTTTGACTGTCTGCTGTTTCGTGTCATTCTCCAGTACCGTTCTCAACCCTGTTTTCAAGTTGATTTTAAGACCTTTTATGTGCATCTTAGTTTGGTTAAATCGGCTAAGAAAGTTTGGAGAAAATTAGGTGCACATTTTAACATAGATTTGCACATATTACCCTTGTTACCCCCTTGTTTACTCAGTGGGTGGAAAGGTATGTTGTAGGCTTGCTATCATAGACACCCGTCCAGATCTTGGCCGAAACTCACTGTGTTCGGGAACTATTGGAAACGAACCATCCATCCCTGCTGAAAACCAAGGTGGAACATACCAAAGGCCAACATATTTCAGTTTTTCTACTCTGAGAAACAAACATAGAAAAATCCTTCCAAATCTACTATCGAAGACGAGGACTGGCGACTCCTTTCGAGTCCGTAAACCGAATCAATAAATAAAAGAAAGGATGAATGTGCTGACAGTGTTTAACTTCTACAACTTTTCATTTTAACAAACATTTACTTTTGATTCTAGGCCTAATAAGTAACAACTAGCATAACTTATGTAAAGTGGCGTCACCATAACTTATGTCTATTACTTGCGCTTTTCATTGGGGTTTCTGTCTGCGGATATTCCTGAGCAATATGTTCTGTACGGGCTCGTATCAAGCTCTTTTCTGGGACTGCTCTCCGATCGATCGCTGTTGAATACGGGATGGCGAAGATGCTCCGCAGCTATTTCGGTTGCTAAGGTGGTTAAGGTGCTTCAAATTGAAATTATTTGATTTTCCATTGATGAAACTAGATGAAATAAAATTTGAATTCATTTTGAGTTTTCTTCCCGGGGTGGTGGTTCAATGCATAGGGTACAGGTCCTTCAAGACAGTTGTCGTACGTTCGAGACCTGACATGGAAGGATTCTTAGTGTTAGTAGGATCGTAGCACCAACCGTGTAATGGTTCTGTACATTATAAATCTTTTGCTGCGAAGACAGTCGGAACAGAAGGTCAAATTCCAAAAATGGAATGTAATACCGAGGCTTTGCTTTTTTTCTGGAGAATTTCTGAAGTTTTTTTCACTATTTTTTCAAACTACGTACATGTACAATACTTCTACTTCACTTAGAATAACAACAATTTTTTTTCTATATGAAGGTAATACCTAATTTTAACAATTTTTTTGCAAGAGAAAAACAACAACAAACCGCTTGAGCAAACTGAACGAATATTTCGTATAGTATGTAGTTCAACAAGCGCTCAACTACCAACAAAATAGAGCGGCCTGCTGAGAGGGAGATTACGTAAGGATACACAAAAAAACTGCATGCATTTTCTTGTGCATGTCCCCCTACACCTCATGAGAATCGACATAAAACGAATTTCAAGTTGAGCCTTGTTGGCGACTGTCTTTCGAAAGTTGTTGAATTTGGAAGGAGCTACTGTTTACTGTTTAGAACAGCTATCGATGAGAGCAAACGGCGACATTCACGAGACAAAATGTCATGAGACCTATGACATTTTTCATCTGCTACAGTCGTGGCGAAGTACAATCGGCGACTGCTGTCATTTGCGCGGTTTGACTGTCTGCTGTTTCGTGTCATTCTCCAGTACCGTTCTCAACCCTGTTTTCAAGTTGATTTTAAGACCTTTTATGTGCATCTTAGTTTGGTTAAATCGGCTAAGAAAGTTTGGAGAAAATTAGGTGCACATTTTAACATAGATTTGCACATATTACCCTTGTTACCCCCTTGTTTACTCAGTGGGTGGAAAGGTATGTTGTAGGCTTGCTATCATAGACACCCGTCCAGAGCTTGGCCGAAACTCACTGTGTTCGGGAACTATTGGAAACGAACCATCCATCCCTGCTGAAAACCAAGGTGGAACATACCAAAGGCCAACATATTTCAGTTTTTCTACTCTGAGAAACAAACATAGAAAAATCCTTCCAAATCTACTATCGAAGACGAGGACTGGCGACTCCTTTCGAGTCCGTAAACCGAATCAATAAATAAAAGAAAGGATGAATGTGCTGACAGTGTTTAACTTCTACAACTTTTCATTTTAACAAACATTTACTTTTGATTCTAGGCCTAATAAGTAACAACTAGCATAACTTATGTAAAGTGGCGTCACCATAACTTATGTCTATTACTTGCGCTTTTCATTGGGGTTTCTGTCTGCGGATATTCCTGAGCAATATGTTCTGTACGGGCTCGTATCAAGCTCTTTTCTGAGACTGCTCTCCGATCGATCGCTGTTGAAAACTTTCCACCTTGGCAAGTATTCGTCAATTTCTAGTTTTGCTTGTGCTGATTCGTTTTCCGGTTCCAGTTCGATTTTTTCAATCCAGACACCGGGACGCACCGCAGTTGGTTTTATGGAAGCCTCTGACCCGCTCGCTACAGTCGAGCCATTGCAGCCAGCGCTCATCAGACGTCCCGGTCCTGTGTGCGAGATCGGTGATGAGGTCTTCCAACCCGCCACCGCCGGCAAGTATACAAAACGTTTGGACAATACCGGCATTGACTTCTTTCCTGCTTCCAGCCCGCAATCGGTTCTATTGTATTACCAAAACGTCGGCGGTATGAATACATGCCTGACCGATTACTTACTGGCTTGTTCGGATGAATGTTTTGATATTATCGCGTTAACGGAAACTTGGCTGAGTGATAGTACCCTCTCTACGCAAGCATTTGGCACCAATTATGAAGTTTTCCGTGGCGATCGTAACCCATGCAACAGTTCGAAGAGTTTCGGTGGTGGCGTGCTCGTTGCTATTCACCGCCGCTTGAAAGGACGGCTAATTATTAGCGCATCTGGGAGTTGTGTCGAGCAGGTATGGGTGCAAATTAAACTGAGCGACTGTTCGTTGTTTCTCTGTGTGGTTTATATTCCACCGAATCGGACTCGCGATTTATCATTGATTGACTCGCATATTCAGTCATTAGAAGATGTCATTGCTGCCCATATGCATCCGGCAGATGAAATACTTATCGTCGGTGATTTCAACTTTCCAAGCCTGAAATGGCTCACAGCTTCCGATGGTTTTCTGTTTGCAGATCCAATGCATTCCTCGTTTCACGCTGGTATTATCAACTTGCTTGACCGGTACAGTTTTAATTTACTGCGTCAAGTAAATCACGTTAAAAACGGGCACAATAGAATCCTCGATCTATGTTTTTCAAGCAACTCGGACTGTGCACCTAAAATCAGCGCAGCACCCTCTCCTCTGGTGAAGTCCGTTCACAGGCATCATCCTCCTCTGCACATTGGGCTTGAATGGAATCGATCGTTGAACAATTGCAAGATATCTCACATCGTCAGATATAATTTTAAAAGAGCTGACCACAATAGTATTATTGCATTTCTTACAAGCATTGACTGGAGTGAAATTCTTGACAATGGCGATGTTAATCTTGCAGCTCAAACATTTTCCAACGTTCTGATGTATGCTATTGACCAATATGTCCCTAAACAAATTAGTAAGCCACCCGAACAAGTACCGTGGCAAACCGTAGAACTACGACGACTGAAAAGTTTAAAAAGGACAGCACTAAAGAAATATTCTAAGAACGGAGGTTTGTTGCTCCGGCGAAACTACGTAGAAATCAACAAAGTTTACAAAAAGACAGCTGAACGTTGCTATGCCAACTATTTACGCTGTGTACAGAGGAGATTAAAGTCTAATCCAAAATCATTCTGGAAGCACGTTAACGAGCAAAGGAAGGAGTCAGATCTTCCTTCATCTATGTTTTACAATGAACAGACAAGTTCTAGCATGCAGGAAATTTGCGAAATGTTCATGAGAAAATTCTCTGAGATATTTTCTAGAGAAATCTTAGCACCTTCCCAAATCACCCAGGCGGCACTTAACGTTCCCGTTTTGGGACAGTCAATGAATTCAATGAACATAAGCGCAAGTTCCGTAAAAACAGCAATCGCAAAAATGAAGTCTTCATACTCTGCTGGACCCGACGGTATCCCGGCAGTTATTTTGAAGCGATGCTCTAGTGGTATTATAGTACCTCTATGTCTTCTGTTCCGACTGTCACTCATGACTGGAGTATTTCCTGATATCTGGAAATCTGCTTATATGTTTCCTGTGCACAAAAAAGGAGACAAGAAGAACGTCGACAATTACCGTGGTATCACCGCTCTTAGCGCCATTCCTAAATTGTTTGAGCTTATCGTTTTGGAACCTATTTTTAATCACTGCAAGCAGTACATCGTTGAAACTCAACACGGGTTCATGCCGAAACGCTCAACGGCCACTAACTTACTAACTTTCACGACGTTTATAACGGATGCTATGTCTAAAGGTCATCAAACGGACGTTGTCTACACGGATCTCTCTGCTGCTTTTGATAAAATTAATCACGCTATCACTATTGCCAAATTGGACAGACTGGGCTTCGGTTCCAACATTCTTCGGTGGATTCAATCGTATCTTTGCAATCGACGGCTGGCGGTTAAGATCAATGAAAATGTTTCCAAGGAGTTTTTTGCTTTTTCTGGTATTCCACAAGGCAGTCATCTCGGACCACTGATATTTCTACTGTATTTCAACGACGTGAACTTTTCATTGAAAGGTGCACGATTATCTTTCGCGGACGACCTAAAGTTATTCCAAATTATCAAGACTCTTGAAGATGCCTGTCTCCTTCAAAGTGAGCTTGAAATTTTCTCCGAGTGGTGTGAAATTAATAAAATGTCGCTAAATATCAGCAAATGCTCGATTATCACCTTCACACGAAAAAAAACACCAATTCGTTTCAATTATTGTCTTCGAGGATCAGTGATTGATAGAGTCAATTGTGTCAAAGATCTTGGCGTTCTTCTCGACGAACAATTGAATTACAAGCAGCATATTTCGTACATCGTGGCAAAAGCTTATCGTTGTCTAGGATTTGTCATGAGAACCGCCAAGCAATTCACAGATATATATTGTTTGAAATCTCTCTACTGCTCGCTTGTACGGTCAACACTCGAATATTGTTCGTCAGTATGGAACCCTCACTTTCATAATGGAGCTTTAAGACTTGAATCAATACAGCGCAGATTCGTTCGTTTCGCTCTTCGTCGTTTGCCCTGGAATAACCCTCACCAGCTGCCTAGTTATGAAAGCCGTGCGATGCTCATCGGACTCGATACTCTACAAGTACGCCGAGATCTGTTCCGTGCAATGCTGATTGCCGATATTTTGACGAACAATATTGATTGCCCTGCACTACTTAGTGAAATCAACATCAACGTTCGTTCTAGAGCTCTTCGCAACAACAACCTCCTCAGAATGCCTCTACGTCGTACTAACTACGGAATCAACGGTGCCGTTATTGGATTGCAGCGAACCTTCAATGGCGTATCGATGGGATTCGATTTCCATTTTCCTCGTAGCAGAATAAAAGCGAATTTTTTGAATATTCTTAGAAATAATCATTAGGACTTTAGTTTGTCTGTTGATTAAAATATATAAATAAATAAATAAAAATAAATAAAATGGCGAACGGAACTGTCGTCTCAGTACCCTCTCAGCAGGCGGTTCTATTTTATTGGTCGCAAAAAAGGTTTACGTGTTAACTAAGAAATTTGATAATTGACAGACTGAGTGATAATTGTGCATATCACTGACATTTTTTCATGAAAAAAAGGGATGCCGGTAACCTTGGGGTGCCGGTAGACATTTTGAAAATAACGAAAAAAAATTTTCCACTCATTTTTTCGATTGATGCTTTTCAATTTATGATACTATAAAAAAAGCCATAAAAAACTTTTTGTGTTGATTTTCACGCAATTGAAATTTGTTTTTAACGCAGTAAAAAGTACAAGCGTATGTTTGCTTTAGTATTCGGCCCAAAAAGAACGTGCTGCTATTACACACACATAACATTTGTCGGAATGACGCTATCTGCTTTCTGTCAAAAGTTACGGTGGGGTGCCGGCAACCGAACACCTTCCCCTACCAGAAAAACTGGATGTTTTCTGTTTTTTTTATTGAAAATAAAACATTTTTTATACATATTAGATGTTCAAGCAGTTCCCTGTTTATCATCTTACTAATTGAAATATATTCGTGCCCATTGGTTTGGTAGTTTTTTTCTTACGAATGAACGGTTCCGAAAAAATACGCTACAAAGCTTGGGCGTTTCAAATTAATGGCATGACGAGAGTAAATTCAAATAACTGTATCTACACAAGTATTCGAAGTAGGACTTTGAAACATTGCAATTAGAACATAGCATAATGCTATATCTATGAATTAAAGTAGAAAAATCGATTTTTCATAGAGTGCCCCCCTTTAGTATATATTTTATATAAGCGAGTAACAGTATCCTTGTGATCTTATTAGTATTCAAATTACAAATCATATATAGATTGCAAATTGATTCAAATACGGATAACAAAGAACTGATTAGTGATAAAATTGTAAACAATACGGTCGTTCTCGTTGGATTCAAAATACATTGTTCGATTTTTTAAATAAACATGGATTGAACGATGAGGAAAATTTGGGTGAATTTGTCTGAGAGATTTTCGAATATAAAAACTGTTGTGTTGAAGTGTCCTAATTTCTTTTTGGAAGCCCGACGGTGCTGATGAGTATTGATTATGAAGAATACATATCAATTTACACCATTTTGGCTCTCTTAGTTCTATCAATGACTAATAGTTCACTTAAATCGAACTCAACACACCACGTTCGTATTTAATATTCACCTTCGCAAAAAAACCCGTTAACCGTTTCTCTTTTCCGTTACGACTAACAATAAAAACACTACCTATGTTATTTTCAAAAATTTCCATTGGTAACGATCGGTCATTTAGTAGTTACCCGAGTCGTCCTTATTGATGACTCTGCCGGTGGTGATCCTACCTGACACCACTAACCTACATTCGCAAGAGATCTAGGTAGTACGCGGCCGCTCGTACAATTCTTTGCTGTCGTAATGGAAATGGTCACGTATATAAAGTATCAGGTGGAATGTGCTTATCATGTCAGTTCAGTTGAGCCACGGTAGCGGACACGAGACGATGAGTTCATCGTGAATGAACCATGCCAGTAACTCCGGTGTCGACGGCCTGTGGAAAATCGTGCAAAGTTGCAACGTGAGCAGTTCGTCAACCACAAAGCGTCCAAGTCCTGGGGCGATTGTCGGGTTAGTCGCTGTGTGTCATGGCATTTGTTCTTCAGTGACTAGACCGAACACTCGTATCCCAGGCCTTGCTGGGACAATGTTCGTCGAAGTTTCAATTTTCTTCTATATTTTGCTGCAACAGTCTTTAAAGTGATTTGGTGTTGAAAGTGTTGAAGGAACTAGAAGTGACCGAAGTTCGAAGGAACTCCCGGTGTGATATTCGTAGTGCGCAAGATAGCATATCACAGCAGTAGTTACCTACTAACTTTGCACTTCTTCAATCGACGTGTGTGGAAATGATGTTGTAGTTTGTGCACAACAATGATATCAGTGTCTAGCACTTCCTGATGGATGCTTATATTGAAGGAACTTCTGCTGTGATCTGAGTTAGAACCATATCACAGTAGTTGTACTTTAATGTCGGTATTTCCTGTTGGCAGCGGAACAAAACACCTTTTGAGATGCTGTCATCTTGGCAGATGTTTTGTTGCTGATGTGCATCGAAATTCTCCTCCCCCGTCCGATTCTTACGGACAGACTTAATGTTATGCGACTAACTTCGTTCAGCTGGTGTGTCTTACGAGCTTTTGGTCTTCATCACTGGGCAAAGTTTGTCGCATAAAAGTAATTGAATCATCACGTTCACCGGTGAAGCACTGCTGCTGGATTATAACCTTGTGAGATATACTTTTGAACACGACTCGAGCGACTTCCCTTACCAAAGGGTGTATTTAGAGAAAGAAAAATAGTACAATACCAGTCGCTACCAGCTGTACGATGGATATTGGATAAAAGTTAAAATGTATTGGACCACAAATTGTACAGTATTATGCTGCAAAGTAATAAAAAAAGTTCTATTTTACAAATAACTACTGATTCCTGCTACAAAGGTAAGAAAATAACCATTTTCCACTTATTCTCAAAATATGTTGATGGCTGACACGCGTTCAAGTTTCATTGGTATAAAAATGCTATATCAACTTAAAATACAGACTTTTTTCATGACAATGTACATAAAATTACTATGAAATAAACAATACTAGAATTTTTTCATTTGATTGATACTTTGGATATCTGTTTGGTTGTTCATGTTAGTTGAAGTTGATGTAACTACAATTCAGCTTACAATAGTTTAACTTTCGTAGTTGCAAATTTCGAAAGCATAAGCAAAGTTTGTTCTGAATTTAGATTGATTGACCGGTAAGTCAGCATTAAGAACTCTGATAATCGATTAAAATTTATACGGTTAGTTTGCAAATTATATTCGATTATCGATTAATCGAGTAATTTGGAAAATTCGACATCGTTGGAGTGCATATTTTTGTCACATACAAACATTTTGTGATTTCGCCAAACTGATTCGAACGATATATGTCACACGGTTCTCTGGGCCTTGCTTAAAAACTCGGTTTTCACAATGATTGTTTGGCTTTTACATATGAGAAAGGCAAAAACTATATGTGGCGGTTCAGTGGAAGGACAACTTCAGTTGTTTGGCACCATTGGTGAATTCTCGGTTAATTTTTCAAAAGGGCGTATAAGCAAGTGACAGTTTCTCTTTGTTTACTTTCTCTTCTATTAATTACCAAGCGGTTTCCACGTTTATCACTCAACTCTTTTCATGAAATGATACCCGAAACTTTCGACTTTCAAACAGAATAGCGATATCAAAGAAAATCTTTTTAATCACATCACAATAATCGAAAGAGAAACTGCCACTTGCTTATACGCCCTAATAAAAAATCAACCGAGAATTGCAAACTAATTGGCTAATAAGAGCTGCTTAGGAAATAGTATTGGGAATCCCAAGTCAAACTAAACTATTGCCGGCCACCCCCATTGCCGTTGTTTACAAGTAACGATTTACGGAAGGACGACGACTCGTCAAACTCTGCCATAGGTGTTGCGGACTTGGTGATTTGGGTATGTATTCGTTTAAGTTAGCAAATGAAAAGTTCATTTACGCCATAAAGTGCTAAAAAATTTATTGAAAATTAGAACTATATTCTCGACTACACCATTCTTGCCAATTTTGAAATCCAATCTGCATGATCGTTAGTTCTCTGTGAGAACATTGGTCGCTTTTTTCAATCATTTGGCGACCCCTGGCTTTCGATTTCTTCCCGATCCAGTCCATCTGGCTGTCGACAAGCATTATAGGGACACTTTTGTTATGTTATTGACCGTTGATTTGACCACATCCAACTTCACCAACCTCGCAAGGAAGTTTCACATATTGCTGTTCTTGTTTCGATACAATTTTCACAACTGAAACCTTTTTTAATCCACCTAGTGGTGTAATGATGCCTTTCTCATATTACTTATATTTAAAAAAAAATCACTTGAGGAGTCAGCCCTGAATTTTTTTCAATCTTGAAAAAATTAAAAACTTTCTTTGGATATAAACTCTTATAACCTTTTCAGCACTTTACTATATAGTTTCGGAACCTAAAGCCGGACCCGGATGAAATCTAACAGCAGTCTTTGAGACTATAAGACCGTTGTGTGCTTTGTTCGAAAAGTGGTGGTGTTTTCTTCTTCCGTACCAATACGTTCCGCTTTTGCATCGTCATTTTGTATGACGATTTGAAAGTTTTGTCACTCATCGCCATATAATTTCTGAACAAGAAGTCGGATCTGGATGAAATTGCACAGTATTTTTTAAGACAATGAGAGCTTTAATTTTAATCTTGATTTGTAAAAATCGGTTTAACCGTTGCTGAGAAATCGAAATGAGGTCCGTTTTTGGAGCTTCTCTTCTACTATTATTCAGTTCTTTCGAAGCGGAAATCGGAGTAGTAGTCCCAAAGTAGGTTTATATATCCACTAAATAACAAGATCTGCCAACTATATGAATTTGCCAGTGAGTTTTACAAAAATTTGCACCTCGTTTGGCCTACACTTGTTTAAAAATACTCATGAAATTGAAATTTTTTCACCTATCGCACTGCAATACGGAACCGGAAGCATCTGGATAATCTTCTAGGGGATTAAAAAAAATTTAAGACCTTTTTTTGCATATTATTTTGTAAAAATTGGTTACGAAATTCCATTGAGTGCGAGTTTAGTACAGAATCATTGCATACAGTACGATCCTACTGACACTATGAATCCTTCCAGGTCGGGGCTCGAACATACGGCAACTGACCTGTAAGACCAGCGCCGTATGCATTGAACCGCCAACCCGGGTCGATAGATTTGCACATATTACCTTGTAATACCGGGATCTGAAGTCGGATAAAGTTGGAATTCAATAGCATGCTTTGGGACCGGACCATCTCTTGGAAAAGTGAGTGACAATTTTTTTCCATTTTTTAGTGCATATCACCCTGTGATTCCGGAACTATATGTCGGATCGGGATATAATTCAATAGCAGCCTATGGGACCATAAGACCTTTCATTTAAATCAGAATTAGATAAAATCAGTTCAGCCATCTCTGAAAAAATTTAGTGACATTTCCTAGTAGCATGTTAAGTTGCTGTCATGTATTTTTCTACTGATTGTGCAATTTTTCAAGTTATTCTAGTAACTGTTGTGTTATGGAAAAAGTGCAATTTTTCTATGTTGTGCAATATATCTTCAAGTTCTCCCGTTATTACGAATATTTATTCACAACGATTGTGCAACTGATACAAAAACTCATGCATCGATTCCATCACAAAGGCAGTAATAATCTGCATATGAAAAATGATAATGCTACTTATTGTAGAATTGCCCTATTGTGTTTTTGTAAATGAAACGCATTTTTATGGTGAAACATGTATTCGTACTCCTTTGCATTAAGGTGCTTTGATGATTGTACACCAATTTCTGTGAAAATAACAGTCTATTATTTTTAATAAGAATAATCGAAATGGTGTTTAAAATACGTGTATTTAAACATTTTTAAAATACGTGTATTCAAACGTTTTTAAACTGAAGAAAAATGCACACATTGACCTAAAAATACCTAAAAACCTATGCGGACTCAACAGAAAAGTACTTTTTACAGCAATAGCAAGTTTTCTCAATTCGGCCTATCATTTTTTGGCTTGCGGAGAGCATCTCTTGGCTAATTTTTCTTCGACACGAGATATATAATAAATTCGACGTATATTGTGTCCGATACAACTATGACAGCCGTTTGTATAATTTTTGATAAGCTGTACCATTTTTATAGTTACTCCCGTTTTACATGACGATGTGAAAATTTTTGCAGAACTTCTATAACTGCTAGTGAAACATGAACAAGTTGTAGCTGCACAATTATTTCAATGTTGTTCTACAGTGATTTTTTATTTTGTAGTATTGTGAAACTTAACAGTGATAAATTGCACAAGCATTTTTAATATATTTAAAAATCTTTCTGAACATATCTAAAATAAATAACAATTCAAAAACAATTGTAGAACATCTTGAAATGTCAAGCGTACTAATATCACTACCACTATCTTTTCGTAGGATCGCTCTGCTGTTCATGTTTAGCAGTTATCGATTGCTGGAAAATATAAAAAAAACTGCAAATGTTATTAGACAGCTTTTCGATTTAAGGTTTTATTTTGACTAAATAAGCATAAGCAGCTGTGTAAAACGTCTAATGGCCGGTTTCTACTTAGTAACTAATTTTTAGCAGTGTATTGTCTCTATTAACGGTATAAACATGCAGAGAAACAAAGCCATTTCTTTGATGTACTAATTTTCTCAAAACGGACATTATGCCCCATTCTCGATATAATAGTAGGCTTCGATTTAAAATATTGTTTTATAAAGATAATAATTATATTTATATAAAGATTAAAATTATATTTATATAAAGATTAAAATTATATTTCCTTTTCTGCTTTTTTTCTATTTTGACATTCCAAGGGGTAAATTGCATCATTGTTGTGCGGCATGACGTTATATTATACGGCTGCTGTGGCATTATGTCTAAGGCACGCGGAAAACTGTAATTGTTTTGGAAAATGTGTTTATATCAATCAATTGTCATCACTTCCAGCCGAATTTGAAAATTTTGTTCCTCGTCGTATCGCAATTTATAAATATCTCAATGTTTTCTTAGGGGTGCATATTATAAAACTTAACTTGCTGTCGATATTTGTTTTCCTTCTAGGTAGTCAACAAACATTATACCATATGTGTACTGTTCGAAATTATTATGCATGATTTTATGTTTTTCAGTTGTAGAAGCTTCATAGATAACGGGCAGCATGGGTTTTATCCGAAACGTTAGGTATCAAACCTAATATATTTCGAATATAGTCATAACGGTTAGTATTCAATAAAACATATTACTATTAGTTTTCTTAACTATCATATTAGTGAAGCAAGCCATCGTTGTGTTGTTCACTTGTACGCTTAATACTAGAGTCAAACGGGTGGAATTACGACGAGCAGTTGCTCAAGCTACAATTGCTGCTAGACTATTTTTAGAGAATATTAACAGTCCAGCCATAATATAAGTAAATTATAAGGTAATGAGACCGGCTTTGATAATGCGGCTAAACCTTTTCGCACCGGAAAGATCTTTTCGTAAGTGCTGGAATCAAGGAATCGGGTATACGGAGTAGCCTTTTAACTCAGTTCTGATGCGATTGAATGAGTTTTCTAATATGCAGATTTTAATATGTCGCCCAACGTGTCATCGTCTACTTGATCTTCTATAGCGTTTTTAATCCAACTGTGGTACTACAACGGTGTAGGCTAGAAAAGAATGTTTTGATTATACCCAATTTTCAGCGAGTATAGTCATTGCTACACTACACCAGTGCTAGGCTAAGAAGATAAATCGCATTAGATATTGTGAATAGTGACAATTAGTTTTAGTTCTTTAATTTTATTATTTTCCATTAAGGTCAAATAAGTCCGATGAATCATTAGAAACAAATAAACAAAATGAAAATCCCAGAAAACCTAAGTCATGACCTTTCGACCCGTTCTATCTCCCTAGACCGCACTCGTGTCGATCTCAGTCTTTCTACTCTTTAGCGCGGAGGTATCCCTCAAGTAGTGTGCTAATCCGAACTTATAGATTTGTATACAATCGCGGGCCCATGTTCGTTAGTACAACCGAACGCTGTGCAAGTATATCGTGTACGGACCAGTGCGGTGAAACTTCATTCAATTCAATTGAAACCGAATGTGAAACACACTGACGATCTTTCTGCTGCAGTAAACTTCACACACACACACACACACACACACACACACACACACACACACACACACACACACACACACACACACACACACACAACACACATCGTTCGCTGACGTACCGAACCGGTAGCATTCAGTTCTTCAATCGATTCTCTTCTAATCAAAGTTCAGTTTAACCACCGTCAGTTGATCTCTTGAAGTAACAAAATATCTTTTGCAATAGTGTGAGAGCGACCTTCAAATGAGATTTAGGTAAACATTCGAATTTGTTAAAAATAATAGATGAAAGACAAAACAGGTAGCTGAAATATCAATTACAGAATACAAATAAATTAATAGTTTCCTCCTTCAGTTTTTATTTATAATACTTGACTCCATTTATAATCTATTTATTCGAACTTGGTCACTACCAACAGCGAAGGCAATGAACTTGGCACTTGAAACTGAGCATGCAAAACTTTAAATGACTAGTTACGATTGTTCAACTGACGATGAATTCTGGGAGCTTCACTGACAGCAAAAGTCATATGAACTTATATCGATATGCTGACGGTCAGTGGCCATAAATTTCATTTTCATCTGATATCATTCGATTGAAAATTGACTCAAGGTTTGGATGTTCGCCTACTGCTGAACAGTGATGCCATATTATCACCGTATCCACGCAGATTATCGCTTGAAAAGTATTGCAAAATGATCCAGAAATGAGTTCTCTTTAGTGAGAGCAGAAGATACATTTTTTGTGTACTTTGTTCTACAGGGTGATTTTTTAAGAGCTTGAGAACTTTTTTAAACAATAAAACGCATAAAATTTGCAAAATCTCATCGGTTCTTTATTTTAAACGTTAGATTGGTACATGACATTTACTTTTTGAAGATAATTTCATTTAAATGTTGACCGCGGCTGCGTCTTAGGTGGTCCATTCGGAAAATCCGCTTTTTTATCGACAAATTTTGTTCAGCGATGAGGCTCATTTCTGGTTGAATGGCTACGTAAATAAGCAAAATTGCCGCATTTGGAGTGAAGAGCAACCAGAAGCCGTTCAAGAACTGCCCATGCATCCCGAAAAATGCACTGTTTGGTGTGGTTTGTACGCTGGTGGAATCATTGGACCGTATTTTTTCAAAGATGCTGTTGGACGCAACGTTACAGAGAATGGCGATCGCTATCGTTCGATGCTAACAAACTTTTTGTTGCCAAAAATGGAAGAACTGAACTTGGTTGACATGTGGTTTCAACAAGATGGCGCTACATGCCACACAGCTCGCGATTCTATGGCCATTTTGAGGGAAAACTTCGGAGAACAATTCATCTCAAGAAATGGACCGGTAAGTTGGCCACCAAGATCATGCGATTTGACGCCTTTAGACTATTTTTTGTGGGGCTACGTCAAGTCTAAAGTCTACAGAAATAAGCCAGTAACTATTCCAGCTTTGGAAGACAACATTTCCGAAGAAATTCGGGCTATTCCGGCCGAAATGCTCGAAAAAGTTGCCCAAAATTGGACTTTCCGAATGGACCACCTAAGACGCAGCCGCGGTCAACATTTAAATGAAATTATCTTCAAAAAGTAAATGTCATGTACCAATCTAACGTTTAAAATAAAGAACCGATGAGATTTTGCAAATTTTATGCGTTTCATTGTTTAAAAAAGTTCTCAAGCTCTTAAAAAATCACCCTGTATTAATCAAAAGAGTCGTGATTCAAATATCAACTTTCAGTACCTTGCACCCCCTAAATACTCAAACGTTGGATCACTGGGGTACAAAACCCGATAAATCGCACAAAACGGTACCAGCATGTAACCAATATATGTATGTTCGAATTCCGGCCTGGAAGGATTCTTATGGCGTTTTTCATTGAAAAATACTGGTGGCGTGGATTGTTCTGGTTTTGCACTTTCGAGCAGAAATGGCAATGCATTTCTGCTCGAAAGTGCAAAACCAGAGCAATCCACGCCACCAGTGCACAGTGGTCCAAAACGGGAAATTACCGTGCAAAAATATTTTCACTACTGAATATTAGCTTTTTTGAAAAATTTTAAAACTTTTTTGTGAAACGTTTTATGGAAAAGTGGTCTTAAGAACAGTTGTTGAACTAATTATTGCGCACAATTATGCTGAAATAAGCTTTTTCATAAGAGCTACCAGAAAAAAGTTTTTTCATCAAAAACTAGTCAACCTTCAAATATTCAATATTCCTTAGATTCCAGATCGATAAAAATGTATCCTATGCGATTCCTGAAAGGTCATAATATAACTAAAAATTGAAGACGAAATTGGGAGGGTGTAATTTTTTTAACTCATTTTAATTATTCTTAAAAACACCTTCACAAAACTAAAAACATTGCATAACTTTTAAACGCCTTAACGTATCAACATCACCTTTAGCAAAATAATAGTTTCAAACTAGCCCTACAAGTGTCCATTCGAGAAATGAGACACACAAAAACTACAGCCGAAAACAGATTATTTGATGAGCAATTTTTGTGTGTCCAATACGCCAAGTATTCGCATTTTTCAAACAGTGTGAGTTTAAAGTAAGATTCATATCGTTTCTCAAAAATCCGATTTTTCATTTAGTATATATGAGTATGGACCGTTTAGTATATATGAGTATGGAAAAATAAAAGTTGTGGTGTAAAATGATTATGAATCATTATTTGCTATTTGAGGGCGCCTATTTACACCCGTTATTCTCCAGATAGCATTCTGTATGGCGGATACCATAACTTTTTTTACTAGTTTACCAACGAATATGAATTTACAAGTTTACACAAGTTTTTGGACGAAAATTTTGTAGCTTTCACATTTGAATACTCATTGTACAATGCTTAAAATATTGATAACCGACAGGATTCTACCTTTCAGATGGTTGAAAAGGGCCTAACAATACGCCACCATCACGTCAATTAACATATTTGTTCACATTCCAATCGATGAGAGAAAATTGCACTAAATAAACGATCAAGTCTCCGCATCAGATGTTGGTGATGCTTTATAATCTCATTCCGTCAGTCGGAGTGGCAATTTAGCGGCACGAATCAAACGAGATTTACATTTTTTTGTTCCGTGGACTCGACCGTCTCCATATAGCGACTTTTCGCTTCAATCAACGACTCACAAAGTCATCAGTTTTCATATACACTTTCGCACCATAGCAAGCTGTCTAACTGGCAATTATTGGAGTAGGTTCAGGGTTTTGCTTGAACGTGTGACCCTTTCCCCTTCAAATGCATGTAGCTAGAGCTATTGAGTATCAACAAGTGGTTAGGCTTCAAGCCACCAGATAAACTCTCTCATTCAAATCTCTGTTATGGGAATAATTCTACCTAAAAGTGAGATTTGATACCATGTTTTCACAAAAAAAATCGTTCGATCAGATAAATAATCTCGCTGCGGGACTGTCACCAAGATGATAGAATGTGATTGTTGATTAGGAGAAGTGAAGTAAAGTCTTAGCATTACCATTATGTGTTTTGCTTACTTCGAACATAAATTAAGTAAACCCAGATTTTCCACTGTACGGTGAGACTGACCGCGCTTCAAGTGAGAAACGGGTGTACTTATTTCTATTAGCTATTAACTGGTAAATGCGCAGGCAACTTTGTACCAGCGCTGCCAACTATACCGATTTCTCGGTATTTATACCGATTTTTGGACTCGATACAGGAATACAGATATGCTCTCTCAAAATACCGATATTTCAATTTTCATACAGATAAATACCGATTTTCAATTTTTTTGTTGGATTCCATAGGGGTAAACCAGGTCGAGCGACCTTTTTTTTTGGTCGCAAAATAAGTTTCCACACTAAATCGATGTTTGATTTTTCGAGAATGATATTGTACAGATAGATTTTTCCGCCAAATACAGATTTTTGGAAAAAAACAGTTGACAGCACTGCTTCGTACATACATTTTAGGAGCATTTACGCATCCATTCTACACCAGACGGCGCTTTTGGTGTCACGGGTTGCTCAACTACAGTACAATTACACTGGGGAATCTAGGTTTATTTTATTTATGCTTCGAATCAGTCTAACATTTGCGTGCGTTCAGATGGTCCGGGATAAAATTGAAGAGAGTTTTGGGTATACGTGGACATGCTCGCATATCAGTTAGCTTGACTAATGATAGCTATTTCTACTGTACGTTAAGAAATTGCCGTGATATTATTTATTCAGTACAATGTGATCGACGATCAACTCTTGTCTGCGCTCTATGCGGTGTTGTATACGTCAAAATACATTTAAATAATATCGATATATTCAATTTACTGCATTGCTGATATTTCATGCAACCGTTTTTAAGTTTAGTGATTGCAAACGATGAACACAACATTGTTTCAATACAGATTAATCACTATAATATAAAAAATATCAAGTATTAATCGGATTAAAACTGAACTTACAGGGCAATTTTGCACATATACTTGGAGCCCCGGCCTGGAAGTATCATAGCGTCAGCACAAACCATGTAGGGAAGAGTCTGCAGTCTCAGCCATTTTTTACTTGACATTTTTGCCTTTCTCATATAGAAAGGCTATCACTGTGAAAACCAACTTTTGAACCGATGTCATATATCATTCGACTCAGCTCGACGAACTGAGCAAATGTATGTGTGTATGTGACAAATAATGTCACTCGATTTTGTCAGATTTTCACAAACTCGGTTTCAAATGAAAGGTCTTACCGATCCGACTTTCGGTTCCGAAATTACAGGGTGATACGCACAAATAAATGAAAAAAATTTCAATTACTTTTCTCAAAAATGGCATGACCGATTTTCACAAACTTAGATTCAAACAAAAGGTCTTATGGGTCCATAGATCGCTATTGAATTTTATCTTGATCCGACTCCGGTTCCGGAATTACAAGGCAATATGGGCAAATATATGAGAAAATGCGCATTCAATTTTGTCGAAAATTTCTTAACCGATTTTTACAAACTAAGATGCAAAAGAAAGGTCTCCGAAAATTTTATCTCGATCTGACTTCCGGTTTCGGAATTAAAGTGCGATTAGTAAAAATGTTCAATTTCATGTGTATTTTTTCACAAGCGATGGCGAAACGAGCTACACATTTTTATAAAATTTACTGGTAAATTCATCCAGTTGGCAGAGCTTGTTAGTTATATAAATCTACTTTTGGAGTGCCCGGTTTCTGCTTCCAACCGCACCGGTAATAGTGAAGAAAAGCTCCAAAACCGGAACTCACTCCGACTTCTCAGTAACGGTTAAGCCGATTTTCACAAACCATGATTCAAGATAAAGCTCTCAGTGTCTTAAGAGACACTGTGTAATTACATCCAGATCCGACTTCCGATTCCGAAATTATACGGCAATAGGTGTTAAAACTTTCAAACTGTCATACAAAATTATGCAAAATCGGTACGCACCGGTACATGCTGGTACGGAACATTGCCGTTTCAACCTTCCGAGCGAACGGACGTGATTTGGATTTACTGCGAAAGCATTGAAAACCAGTTGTGTGTGTGTGATAAAGTGGTGGGACGATATTGTGTGATAGACAATAGTGCTTTTTCCTCTGAGAGGTTTTTTTTTTCGCATTATATAATAGAACAGTGCCTTATTGCGAGCGGTCGATCGAAACGGTACCGTTAGCCGATTATTGTTTCGCCGATCAAGGCCAAGTGTGAGGAATATAAACAAGCGGCCATTGTGTGAGGATTATAAATAAGTGTGCCTTTTCCTCTCGGAGGTTTTTTGCACACCATCAAAGCGGCGATACGCCGATCGACGAAGTCCAGCTTGGTGTCCCCCGTTGGATCTTAGTTAAGTACCTTTACGTCGTTTATTTTTATTTCTTTATTTTACCATTATATTTCCCCCCGAATCATTTGTTTTTGCGCGGAAGTAGTTCCGCTATGCCTATTTTAAATCCTGCCCCCCCCCCCCCCCCCCTCCCGATGTTCAAATGGAGACTTCCCTTGTCAGTAAAAAGTCCCGCATAAAGAGCTATCCTGATGGGCTCGCACTACCGGCCGGGCCTTACGCGGTCTATTTCCGGACCAAATCAAAGGAAAAAAAACTGAATATTTTAAAAATATCGCGGGACCTGAATTCGCGATATAATACCATAAAAAGTATAGATAGAATACGGCCTCAAAACAGGCTAATGAGCTTGTTCAAAAGGATCCTTTTACGCTGGAGTACCGCGTCTACGTGCCAGCTCGTGAAGTCGAAATCGACGGTGTGGTCACCGATTCGAGTTTGACTTGCGAGGATATTCTTAAGTACGGGGCGGGTTGTTTTAAAGACCCCTCACTTAAGAATGTCAAGATACTGGATTGCAAGCGATTGCATTCAGTATCGATCGCCGGGGATGGAACAAAGTCTTATCCCCAATCAGACTCTTATCGTGTGACCTTCGCCGGCACTGCTTTGCCCAACTACATCCTCTTGGACCGGGTTCGTTTGCCTGTTCGTTTATTTGTACCCCGGATAATGAATTGTACCAATTGCAAACAACTGGGGCATACAGCTACTCATTGCAGCAATAAGCCACGTTGTGCTAACTGTGGGGAAGCTCATGCGGACGGCTCTTGCGGTAAGGATGCTGAAAAGTGTCTCTACTGTAAGGAGGGTCCGCATGACCTCTCTGACTGTCCCGCTTACAAACTACGAGGAGATCGGATGAAGCGTTCCCTGAAGGAACACTCCAAGCGTTCCTTTGCCGAGATGGTTAAGAGTGCCACCCCTCCTAAACAGGCAACGAATCCATATGCCTGCTTGTCAACTGACGAGAGCGATTCTGACGACCCTTTGGAAGGTCCATCTTCAGCGGTCCCTCATAGCTGTAGGAAAAGAATGAATAAATCTTCTCATAAGCTACCTAGTAAGGGTTCGAAGGTGTCTTCCGAAGGGCTTCGAAAAGTTACAGCTAACGGGAATCGGGAAAAATCACCGAAGCAAAAAGCTCCTGGTCTCGGAAAACTCAATTCCGAGATGGAATTCCCACCGCTTCCAGGGACTAAAAAATCCCCAAGCGTCCCTGAAAATTCACCAGAGAACCAACTAGGTGCTGGACTTATAAAGTTCTCTGATGTTGTGGACTGGATTTTAACAACTTTCAATATTTCAGACCCTCTTAGAAGCATTTTAATTGCTTTCATGCCAACAGTAAAAACATATTTGAAGCAGTTGACTGCAAATTGGTCCCTTCTTTCAGCGATTGTATCTTTCGATGGCTAAATCATCCACCGAGGTCACGGATCTAATCACTGTTTTACAGTGGAATTGCAGAAGTATTATCCCAAAAATAGATTCATTTAAATTTCTAGTAACCAATCTGAAATGTGACGCATTTGCATTGTGCGAAACTTGGCTAACTTCTGAAATACCCTTAAACTTTCACGATTTTAACATTATTCGTCTGGATCGAGATAATCCCTATGGAGGAGTACTTTTGGGGATCAAAAAGTGCTATTCTTTCTATCGCATTAACCTCCCCTCGATACCAGGTATTGAAGTTGTCGCATGTCATGTTACAATCAAAGGTAAGGACCTTTGCATTGCTTCCATCTACATTCCCCCAAGAGCCTCGGTTGGGCATCGGTGGCTCAGTGATATCGTAGAGCTCCTTCCTGCACCGACGTTGGTTTTAGGAGACTTTAACTCACACGGTACGGGATGGGGCTGTCTTCACGATGATAACAGATCAACTATGATCCATGATATCTGCGACAACTTCAATATGACAATCTTGAATACGGGAGAAATGACACGGATTCCTGCACCACCAGCAAGACCAAGTGCGCTGGATTTATCCCTTTGCTCGACATCGCTACGGTTGGATTGCACGTGGAAGGTAATTCCTGATCCCCACGGTAGCGATCATCTACCGATCGTAATATCAATCACCAGCGGCTCAAAACCATCGAAGACAATCAATGTTTCGTATGACCTCACACGAAATATTGATTGGAATAGCTATGCGACCTCGATATCTGAGAAACTTGAAAGAACTCAACAACTTCCTCCGGAGGAAGAGTACACGTTTTTGGCTGGCTTGATTCTCGACACCGCGACTCAAGCTCAGACGAAACGTGTACCCGGCGCGAAAACTAACATCCGTCCTCCCAACCCGTGGTGGAACAAAGAGTGCACAAATTTAAACGCGGAGAGAGCCTCCGCGTACAAAATATTCAGAAAAAATGGAACACCTGATAATTACCGGAATTACGCGGCGTTAGACGTTAAAATTAAAAACTTGATTAGAGCTAAGAAACGCGGTTACTGGCGTCGGTTTATAGACGGCTTAACGAAAGAAACATCTATGAGTACTCTTTGGAACACAGCCCGACGAATGCGCAATCATAACACCACGAATGAAAGCGAGGAATATTCCAACCGCTGGATATTCGATTTCGCTAAAAAAGTATGCCCAGACTCTGTTCCGGAACAGAAGATCACCCGCGCCGCGACACCAAATACAAACGAAACACCGTTTTCGATGGTAGAGCTCTCACTTGCACTCTTGTCATGTAACAATAAAGCCCCGGGATTAGACAGAATAAAATTCAACTTGTTGAAAAATCTGCCAGACCCCGCCAAAAGGCGCTTGTTGAGTTTATTCAATAAGTTCCTTGAGGACAACATTGTTCCACATGACTGGAGACAAGTGAAAGTGATCGCCATTCAAAAACCAGGAAAATCAGCCTCCGATCACAATTCGTATCGGCCGATTGCTATGCTTTCCTGTATCCGGAAATTGTTCGAAAAAATGATTCTCTTCCGTCTAGACCATTGGGTCGAAACTAATGGCTTACTTTCAGATACACAATTTGGTTTCCGCAGGGGTAAAGGAACGAACGATTGTCTTGCGTTGCTCTCAACAGAAATTCAAATGGCATTTGCTCGTAAAGAACAAATGGCGTCAGTTTTCCTTGACATTAAGGGGGCTTTTGACTCAGTTTCTATAAATATCCTATCTGAGAAGCTGCATCAGCATGGTCTTTCGCCAGTTTTGAACAACTTTTTACATAATCTATTGTCTGAGAAACACATGTATTTCGCGCATGGTGATTTGTCGACAATACGATTCAGTTACATGGGTCTTCCTCAGGGCTCATGCTTAAGCCCCCTTCTATACAATTTTTACGTAAACGACATCGATAAATGTATCAACACATCTTGCACGCTAAGACAACTTGCCGACGACAGCGTTGTGTCTATTATAGGACCCAAAGCTGGCGATCTGCAAGGGCCGTTACAAGATACTCTTGTCAACTTATCCACATGGGCTCTTCAAATGGGTATCGAATTCTCTACGGAGAAAACTGAGCTGGTTGTATTTTAGAGAAAGCGAGAACCAGCACAATTACAGCTTCAACTAGGGGGTGAAACCATAGCTCAGGTCTTCACATTTAAATATCTCGGGGTCTGGTTCGACTCCAAAGGCACCTGGGGATGTCACATTAGGTATCTGAAAAGAAAATGCCAACAAAGAATCAACTTTCTTTGTACAATAACCGGGTCGTGGTGGGGTGCCCATCCAGGAGACCTGATCAGGCTGTACCAAACAACGATATTGTCCGTGATGGAATACGGATGCTTTGGCTTCCGATCCGCGGCGAACACTCATTTCATCATGCTGGAAAGAATTCAGTATCGTTGTTTGCGTATTGCCTTGGGTTGCATGCAATCGACTCATACGATGAGCCTCGAAGTGCTGGCGGGTGTTCTCCCATTGAAAAACCGGTTCTGGGATCTCTCATATCGTTTGCTCATTCGATGCGACATTTTGAATCCTCTGGTGATTGAAAATTTCGAAAGGTTAGTTGAGCTTAATTCTCAAACCCGTTTTATGTCCTTGTATTTTGATTACATGGCTCAGAATATTAATCCTTCTTTGTTTGTTTCCAACCGTGCTCATTTCTTGGATACTTCTGATTCTACTGTGTTTTTCGACACATCCATGAGAGAAGAAATTCGTGGAATTCCGGCTCACGTGCGCCCTCAACTGGCCCCAAATATTTTTTATAATAAATTTAGAACAGTCAACTGTGAAAAGGTGTTTTACACTGACGGATCAAACATCAACGAGTCCACAGGCTTCGGCATCTTCAATCAAAACATCACCGCTTCTTACAAACTCAGTGATCCGGCTTCAGTTTACGTCGCAGAATTAGCTGCTATTCAGTACACCCTCGAGATCATTGAAACGTTGCCCAAAGACCATTACTTCATTGTCACGGACAGTCTAAGCTCAATAGAAGCTCTCCGAGCAATGAAGCCAGGAAAGTATCCCCCTTATTTCCTGGGGAAAATACGGGAACATTTGAGTACTTTATCTGAACGGTCTTATTTAATATCGTTAGTCTGGGTCCCTTCGCATTGTTCCATTCCGGGCAATGAAAAGGCAGACTCATTGGCTAAAGTGGGCGCATTAGAAGGTGATATTTATGAAAGACCAATCTGCTTCAATGAATTTTTCAGTATCTCTCGTCAGAAAACTCTCGAAAGTTGGCAAACTTCATGGAGCAATGACGAACTGGGACGATGGCTACACTCCATTATCCCTAAGGTATCGACGAAACCTTGGTTCAAGGGGATGAACGTGAGTCGTGATTTCATTCGCGTTATGTCACGACTCATGTCAAATCACTATACATTCAACGCACATCTCCGGCGTATCGGGATCGTGGAGAACGGGCTCTGCACCTGTGGCGACGGTTATCAGGACATCGAGCATGTCGTGTGGTCGTGCGTAGAGTATCGCGACGCCAGGTCGAAGCTACTGGAATCCCTCAGGGCCCGAGGTAGACCGCCTGAGGTTCCGGTTCGGGATGTGTTGGCGAGTCAGGATAGTTCATATATGCTTCTCATATACCAGTTTCTCAAACACATTAATATACAAGTGTAATCTGTTACATCTGGCTTAGAAAGTTCCTCCTATTTATCGACGTTGTTTCAACTGTGGCTAAGAATTATTTCTCAACTGCAGGTTCGACACTAACTTCCGCCGATTATCCCGATTCCTCATCTGTCCACCATCTTCATCGGAACTAACAAGATCTTTTTGCTGTCACTAACCTTCGCTTCCCCCCTCCCCGTCTCTTCACCATCTCGATGTCAACTAATTAGATCTCTGTCGTTTTAGTCATTTCATTCCCATATCCCCTTTTTACTCCGTTTTCCGCAATATTTACTTCGCTATATTTTTTTTTCATTTTCTTCTGTAACAACACCATCATCGCCCACGGAAACTTATCAACAGCATGCGGGCCACCCGCCGGGTATTCGTAACCTGGGGGTGTTTCCCACGGACCCACACGGACCGAAGAATGCGGCCAACATGAATATTCACCAACGCCATATGGAAGACTCATGAAATATTCAATTCACCGGCCGATCACCACATGAAGGCTGGATCTGCCAAAGTCAACCACTGCGACCCAAATATGACATTACTTAATGATACAACCCTAGTTTTAAGTTAGTCGTAAATTTTAAATTAGTAAAAGCCCTTGGCATCTTAGAGCTTAAGCAGTGTGCCTTAAACATTATATTCTTGAATAAAAAAAAAAATGCTGGTACGGAAGAAGAAGAAAACACACCCGCTTAGCAAACAGAGTGCTTTGTTCAGTTTTGTATAGCGTGCAGGGTTGCCACATTTAAATCTATATTTACTTGACATAGCTGTTTACAAATCGAAAAGATGATGGTAGTTTTAACCAGAGAAAGTTTTTGATTTTATTCAAGTTTGAAAAAAAAATCTTGTCAGAACATAGATAATATGAGAAAGGCATCATTACACCACTAGGAGGATTAAAAAAAGGTTTTATATATTTGAAACACTGTGCTGCTTTTTTTTATATATTTGAAACACAGTGCTGCTGGGGCTGCCAGTTTATTTTGTTATAATTTCTAGATTTAAGTTTTAAAACTGACATAAATTATGCATCTAGAACTAGAACACTCCTGAACATGCCCTACCTTGACATAACTGTTTACAAATTGAAAAAGTGATGGTAGTTTACACCAAAGAAATTTTTTGATTTTATTCAAGTTTGAAAAAAAATCTTGACAGAATCTTCTAGTGATAAAAAACATAAGTGATATGAGAAATGCATCAATACACCACTAGGTGGATTAAAACAGGTTTTATAACTGTAAATGCAAGGTATTTGAAAATTTCGTGCTCTGGCATCTTAGTATACCTTCTTACCTTACCTTCATTCAGTAAACAAATTCTTTTGTAATTATACATAAGAATTGAACTCGAAAATTTGTTGATATTCGGCCACAACTGTCGTAATTGAAGTTATAATTGTTTCAATTGACAAAACTTTGAATAATACTGTTCATTGTGAATAAAAATATAGTTGTATTTTCTCACACATTTATATTTCTACTAGAAGTAATATCGTACGTTTGAAGTATAATATCATGAGGGGGACGGGTATAGCGTGATGGGTAAGTCGATGCCTTTCACGCAGCCTGCCTGGGTTCGATTCCCAACCCCGCACATAGGGTCAGAAAGTTTTTCTGGCCCGAAGAGGCGAATGAAATTAATGTTAAAGCCTCTATAATTGAAACAAAAAAAAGTATAATATCATGCAAGTAAAATTTAAAAAAATATTTATTTAAAGTGAAATTGGTTTCTACCCTTGGTGAAATACATTCACTTAGTGTTTTTTTATCGATTATCGAGGTGAAGAGGACTTCTTACATTTTTTGTCTGAAATGACATATTTCAGGGCCGTTGGTTTATTCTTATTTTTTTCTCTGTTCATGAGCATTGACCCAAGGCTGCCTACTGCGCTGTACCTCAGTACACATGAAATGAAACATTTTTTGCAACGTTCGAATTTTAATGAAATCTATAAAATCATATTATCTGATGCTCAATTCAATTATTCTCTGAAAAACTGAAGAAAAAAACCTACATTCTGTCAAATTAATGATAATGAAATTGAAAATCAAAAAATTACAGGGGTGGAATCATGTAAGGTGATTATCACCAAGTGATTATCACTTTTGAAAATTTGGAATCATGTAAGGTGATAATCACCAAGTTCTGTCACCACTGCTGAAAGGCTAACATCACTATCAAATGTTGGAATTACGTAAGGTGATAGTCACCACGATTTAATCACCTTCATGTCATAATGGAGGTGATAGCTATTTAGTTATCACTTTTAGTAGTGATTTGATTTTTTGAGAAGTGGCTTTATAAATTATTGTCCGTTAGGTGAATTTTAAGCCACTAACCTACCAAAATTGGTCGGAGAGTATAATTTTTTAATAAAATTCGTACTGTTATTGTGTCAAAATTAAATACCAAAATGTAACTTAGTTTGTATAGTTTAAAGAATTCATAGAATGAACGGTAGTATTTATAAATTAAATCAATTCATTTATGTTGTAACTATTATTTGAAGGAATGTCATTGGGGTATTCGTAGAGTCAAAGATAAATTGCTTTCTGGAAAAGTGATAAGTTTATGAATGTAGACATCTCCTGTTGCACATAACGTAACAACATAAAAAATCTATGCTAACATTTTCAGTAGAATTAGATGGTCGTGACTTAGTGAGCGACATATCAGTCTCGTTCAACTGAACGAGTAAAAAAGATTAAATTGCGTTCTTAATTTTCTTCTTGTGAATTGAATCAATATTTTTGGACAATTAGTTGCTGCTAATCATAGTGGATATTTGTAGTGCCGGTGGGTAAAATTTCTAAAATGGAACTAGCATTCGAAAGCTCTGTGAAATGCCATAATCGTAAAGTGAATGAAAACTATACACAAAATTATTTAACGGATCTATCTCATTCGAGAGGAATGCCATCAGTTGTGAAACATCAAGAAGATCTAACAATTCGTGTCATTTCAAAGCTAACAAATTTATCCCAAAGAACTGACTGTGACATTGATTTCCATTGAAAAATAAAAATCGGCACTAAATTAAACCAACAAGTGAATTGCACAGTTAGCCATACTCGCGAGGCAACTTTTTTCAACGTTACTCTTCGATCCATACAAATCATCATTGATAAACATGACTCGAATTAATGAAAATGATTGAAAACTATAGGAATAAAAATTTAGATTTTAAAATATTATTTGGGTATACGCCACTTTCATATGTTACTCCTCCTAATATCAACGGTATACGTCACATTTATATTTTACTCCAGAAAAATTGACGTTTCTTGACAGGTGATAAATGGAGTGAAGTTGGCTCAATCACCGGTGATGGTGATAGTAAAAGTGATCACCTTCGGTGATTCCAAACATTCTGGTGATCACCTCTTTATCACCAGAAGGTGATAGTCACTTATCACCTTACATGATTCCACCCCAGTGTCTTCGTAAAAATGATTAATTTTTTTCTTGTGAAACAAAAAAATATTTTTTATGAAATTTGAATCTCCATCCAGAAATTTCTCACTTTACTTACAATTGAAAAAATCAAGTGACTTTTCGAATAACCCAAGGCATACGCCAGCCGACGGATGCCCGGCTTTCCCCCAATGGTTCTGTAGAATCGACTGGGAAGTCTTTTGAAGTATGCTTTGATTTAGATCGACTATTGTTTGGAGGTTGTTTGGAGAAAGTCTCGACATATTCGGAAGCGGAGGCCCATAAGTGCTAGTACCTGTTTCTATTTTATGTCGACTTACTAATAATTTGATTTGCATCTATTAAGCTAACTCTTGGTATTTTTTTCTGGCCGAACGAGCCTGATATCATTTCAGCCTGTATTTAGAATACTGGCATGAAGCCAAATCTAAACAAAATTTAGTTTTGCATTGTACTGTGCAAGAGGAACAAGAGGAAGGCAACCTGTCAAATAAGGTATTTGAAAGCGAATTTCAACATATATTCTCCTTTCGAAACAACCCTGATTTTATCTTTTTCGCTTTTTCTTCAAAACGGGCAAATCATACCACAGTATAGTTATGTCAGATGTCACCGTACCGTAAACAATGTCCGCGATAATCGTTTCTCCCACTAGCTGTGAAGTTCGCTCTGTAATAAGATTTTTGGGTGCTAACAGATCTACTGCTGCTGTAATTCATCGATAATTATGACTAGATTATGAACCAACTGTGATGATTTAGAAAAATGGAAGAAATTAACACATATTTATGACGAAGAGGGGAGGGGTTTATTCACTCTGAGAAAGAATGGGTAGACCTTAATCGTGGAAATCTCGAGTTGTACTAATTGCAACAACATAATTCTCTTCCCATGCCATCAGAAATATGACCAGCAAAATATGATTAAACTTTTAACAGTGTGAAATAACTATAAATAACTCAAAAATTTAGGTCCTACAATTGTATGTACAAGTATAAAAGGTTTCAGAATTTTAATCATAATCGAATATCGATAATTTCTTCTAGTGCTTTGAATGGAACTGGACGTCTTGGTAAGGACCCTCCACAAACAGCAATAACAACAGACTTTCTGCGTGGTATAATGCCTCAAACGATCAGGTTGCAATTTCATTCGATTGTACAGCCTCATTTGGAATGGACCTGGATTCGAAAAATGAATTTTGTAACTGAAATCAGAACCTGGATACTGGTCCACCTGAATTCTGAACTTGATTTAAAGTTTTAAATTTAGTTTATATATTTATATATATATTTATATTTATATTTCAGATTCTGAATCTAGTTTCAGAATACAGGTTCAAAAGTTCAAACAAAAACTCTGGAGCTGAAATCTAATTCTAGATTTTGGAACTGAATTTAATTTAAGTTCAGAGTTCGTATGCAGAGTTCTGATTCAAGATCAATTCTTGAACAAAATTTAGAACTCAGGAACTAATGAACTGAATGCTGGACCTGGAACCGAAGTTTGATAACTGAACTTAGAGCCAGCCCCAGATTCCGAATTTAGTTTATTTTATTTAACAATCTAATTTTTAACACTGCTTAAGCTCTAAGATACTGAGGGCATATTCTATTTCTTCAAATCAGTTCCAGTGCCTGAATGTTCTGAATTCTGGTTCTTGTGAACATACATAAATATTGGAAAAAACTCAACAGTTATAAACATCGGATAAATACCACAAATCGATTAATTTTAGAACAACTACAATATTACCAAAGAACTGCAAATTTTTCCTCCAGTGAGTAAGTACATCTAAAAAACAATAATAACACCGCTCATTATATTATAGCTTTTTTGTGTGGTAGAATATGTTAAGCACGTATAGATGCACCGTTACAATCTTGACAGCAAAACAATAAAAGTTGCAAAATTCACAAATCAACTAATAGGAACGATTATTGATATTCGGAATTGTAAAAGAAGCATGTCAGTTTGGTTCATATTCACGTCCTCCAGTTATGTCTCTGATATTACTCACCCCTCTTTTTCCTTATGGCGTTTTCGTTTTTAATTTGCACTACACCGGTGCAGTGCTACACTGAGGCATGAATAAACGAACAAAAATGACAAAAACATAAACAGTAACCATTGACTACAATAAACGATTCCATTGCACAGAGCTACACCAAACTTTTCATGAGTGCTACACCAGTGGTATCGGTGCAGAAAAAGTGTAGCACTGGTGTAGTGCAATTTGCAAAAACGAACGGTTTCAGTGCAGCTTTCGCTACTCCAGTGTAGTGCAATTTAAAAACGAAAACGACATTAGTTTCGTACAAAAAATGCTGCTCAGAGAAGTTTCACTCTACTTCTTAAAATCATTATGGTGAACAAAAAGTTAGTTTGATGAACGAATGCTGGTCCATTTATTTGAGCTTCCAGTTTCGTAACTAAAAAGTATTCGCTACAAATCAATTGAATATTATAATTAGACTTATTAAAAAATCGACATCAAAACTAATGACTAGCTATGCATACAAAGTATTTTTTTATATCGTTTATTTGCATACAAAGTAATTTTATTCGAAAGGGTTATACTAGGGGTGCAGGAATTCCAAAACCGGACACTGAGTTCGATTTTATACCTCGTTCAAGATACTCGACAAAATAAACCGCTCACGACTGAAACTTCAAATGTTAAGAACAAAGTGTTGTGAACAATATGACAGTTTCCTACAGCTAACGAACAAAAGTTGCTAGTTGCGAATAAAAAGGAATGCTATCGTTGTTGATTTCAAACGGGCTCAATATTTACATAGGATATTTACAAATGCTTCTTGATCTGAGGCAAGTGAAGTTACTTCCACTTATTAGAACTAATAGTGTTATATACGTTCAGGTAGCCTTGAAAGTGACTTTCAAAATCGAAGCAACTTTAGGCTGCCAGACAAGACTTCAGAAGCCAGAAGCAATTCGATTCGGTGCAAGTTGTCCAATAAAACTTTATCTCACTGTGGTAATTAGAAAATTGTTGAGTTGTGCTTATAACCTCATAGCATATCGATATTCTGAACAGAAGTAATTGCAACCATCCTTCGGTATTCGAGACTGCATAGAATAGTAATTAATTCAGATTATGGATTGTAACAGACTGACCTTTGTCTACACAATTATAGAATAATACCGGTTGCGATTGGATAGTGTAATATTCCGTTGGCGGAAGAAACGTAAAACTTGTGCGAGAGAAATCAACTGGAGTTGTACGTGGTCCAGTAACGACGGCACGTGTAAGAGAATTAATCCGCTCGCATTTCCCCAGGCATCGATGAATGAGAATAACAGCTGCTAGAGGTGAGCATGCGCCTCCCAGTGGAATCCAATCAGCCGGCTGAGATCGTGGTGTATGAGGGATGTGGCATAATGTTTTTGGCGCAATTTTTGATTCCAGTTACCGATTGTTGGATCTCTCCAACTAATTCCGGAGCTTTCCTCAGTTGCCGGGAATCGTAGCTAGTGGTAAGACGGTTTCTGATTCACTCTACTCGTTTCAATCTCGCACCTTGCGGATACATTGAGATTGACGAAAGGATGCTGGGTGGTGGGTTGTTTGCGTTCGCTTAGTCTTGAACTTGATGTGGCGCGGCTCAGACGTTTCGTCATCTGTCTATCGGCAATCAGTTTGTCTACTTCAACGGGTTAAGGTTTCGTTCCATGTCCGAGGAGTTAAGGAACGGCCACTTGAGTGAGGGATTGAATAATTTCACGGTACGATTTTACAGTTCGGGTTGAAATCAGGAAGGAGGAAAGAAGTGTAAATTACTTCTTCGATTGAAAGAGTGGAACCTTGTACGGAATGTGATTTTGTTTGTGGAAAGTTCTGTTAACAACGTAACGTAGAATAATGATAAGAGGTGTGATAAACGAGCGCACGTGTAAAACGGTAGTTATTTCGTGAAGTGGATACTAAATCGTAAATCGTGCACAAGTATGAACAAATTTAGTTAACTAGTGGTTAACTGCTTGAAAGTAATGAAGAAGTAAGTGTTTTTGGATGCTTTTTCGGTTAAAATGAAATCAAAATAATTTAATGAATATTGGCTGGAACGATTTAATTTTTCATTTTTTTCTTTTTCTTTTCAAATTTTCAAATTTGAAGATGTGTATTATAACTGTTCCACAGTAGGAATATGGAAGCATTCTGAATATGTATTATTTTTCTGGGTATTAAAGTAATTATTAATTATTTTTATCATCACAGTGATATGAGCTTTATATGTTAAACTTCTTTTTTTTTAATTTTAATGTTAACGTTTCGAATTTTCCAGTTAAGCTGTTTTGCACATTTTTAAAAGTATAAATAAGTTCGCGTCGTTTTATTTCAATTGGTTTGATCATAATCCACGAATCGATCCATTTTTTTTACTTAATCATAATCATAATCATAATCGATCAATTTTTTTTACTTAATCATAATTAAAGAAATGCTGCCTCGACCGAACAAATAGTAATCGGAAGGAACAATGTCTGGACTATACGGCATGTGGGGTGGCTCTTCAAATTTGGACGTTTCTAAGTATGTTTTTACCGGCTAAGCAACATGTGGGTTGTGCAATATTTTGCAAAAATAATTTGTCATGTTTATCGATGTATTGTGACCGTTTTTATTGCAATGCTCTACTTAAATTGATCAAACGTAGTCGGTAGACATTCCCCGTGATCCTTTCACTCAGTTGTAACAGCTCATAATACACCATATCCAGCTGGTTTCATATACATATACATAGCAAAATCTTAGGGCCATGAATATTCTGAACGGCTGTCGATGATGATGCATGGCCGGGGTATCCATACGTTGCCCGACGTTTCGGATCATTGTTCTCACGTGAAGGAACGGCGTTCGACGCCCCTTGGTTTCAATTCATACGACACCCAATTGTCTATGTTTCGAATCATTCCCATTACTTTAAGACATTGGCAAATGGCTGGCTGAGTAACTCCAAGTGATTTTAGAAGTTTTTCTAGTGATAGCGATAAGTCTTGATCGTCCAATTCCTCCAATTCTTCTATTTCAAACTTTGGTGGCGTTGCGACTCGTTCTTCGTCTTCCAAATTGAAATTACTACTTTTAAACTGACTTTAAACTTTTTTTCTCTGAAAAAAAGTGAGTAAGATCCATTTTTGAGCATATGACTATTTTCTCCCATCGTTAATCGAAAACCGGGAGCCAGAATAGCCGGAATCGGTTTGTTTTGCTGCCTACTGATAATGGCTATCAATTTGAATAAGTTTTAGTCCAGTTTAGAATTTTTTTTATGGATTTTGTTTCGTCGCTTTAAGAGATGGTATACAATATTTAACACACTTTACAGTAATAGGGATGAAACCGTAACCGGATGAAATTCAGGAATTCCGCATGGGACCACGAGACGAGTTTGTGGAAATCAGCCAAACCATCGCTGAGAAGAGTGAGCGAGATTTATGTTGGAATATATGACCACTATTTCCGATGCTTCCGGAATGAGAAACCGTGAACCAGGAATAATAGCCGGAATAATAGCTACTGATTGATGTAGTTTTGACTCTTGTTTAGAGTTTTTTTACGGTTTTTGTTTCGCCGCTTTAAGTGACGGTGTACAATATTTAACACACTTTACTCTATAACTCCAGAAACGGAAGTCGGATTCGGATAAAATTCCGGAATTTCGTATGGAACCACGAGACCTTTCACTTGAATCCTAGTTTGTTAAAATCGGCTTAGCTATCTCCGAGAAAACCTAGTGAGATTTGGCGCACACAGACATTGCTCGTTAACCTTTTTATATAAGAAAGGAAAAAACTTTTTAATAAAATAATTTTATATATTTCTCGTTTTGTTGAATTTCCTAAAACGCAAAATTAAATCAAAACCAAAGTTGCTAGCATAAAAGCTTGTAACTATTTATACATTTTTTATTTATATATTGCAGAGTTTCTCACTATTTATCAATTTATTAAATTGTTTGTGCCAGTGTTGGTGATTGCCGAAAATTTCACAGAAGCTGCTATATTGCTATCTATATTGTATACAACATTTTCAATCCGATAGAAGATGCTACAAGAACTCCAGTCTCTCAATGCATGAACCGCGAGAGAATTTTTCTACATTCCTTCGCTCCACTTCATACTCTGAGTATTTCACGGCCCTTAAAAAAATTACAGTCTGATAATGATCGTTGCTGTGTGGAATTTCCCAAGAGAGAATCGCAAGTTGACAATTATCGCAGGAAATCGAGTCGTTGATTCAACTTCATGATTCTCATACTAGGTTGCAATATTTCAAAACCCTTGTGTGGAGCATTCACAGACATTTTCATAGACACCACTAATACAAAGGTTAATTGCACATAGTTAGAATAAGCGGCAATAGTGAAATGATTCTATCGCAATTATCAACTGCCTGTATAGAATCGGATCGCGAAACGAGAATAAGCGACCGTTTGTTCCTTCAGAGAAGATCCCCACAGCGGCGTGCTAACCTTTGATTCTCAGAAATGTCATCGAGAGAAATTCACTGGTGTCGATTCTATGTTAAATGATCCATGCCGGGTTTTTGTTGTTGCGATGATTTCCAACTCTCTTTGATGGCACTGATTCAATCGTGGAAGAGTTGCGAGCGAGCGTTCTATGATACGATAAAAGCCATCCTTGGTTTGTGCATTAACTAGTACAACATGAAGAATGTCATGCCATCCATTAGAAAACGAAGTGAGTTAACTATAATGAATTTTTTTTGCGTTTTTTGTTTCACCTGTTCAAGTGGCAGTATCCAATTTTCAACACGTTTTACCCTATAATTCCGGTACCGGAAGTCGGATCCGGATGAAATTTGGGTGTTTTATTTGGGCCTATGAACCTTTTCATTTGAGCTCAAGATTGTAAGAATCGATAACGCCATTTCTTAAAAAAGTGAGCAAGTAGTTTGAAATAGGTTTGTTTTCACTAATCACCCTGTAATTCTGGAACCAGAAGTCGGATCAAAATAAAATTCAGGAACTTTGTATGGGACAATTGTACCTTTCATTTGAATCTTAGTTCAGCCGTCTCTGAGAAAAGTGAGTGCACAAAAATGTTATATACATACATACACACATACACGTGTTGTCGTTTTATCGCTCAATTTTCTCAGAGATGGTTGAACCGATGGTAACAAGCTCAGGCTCGTTTGAAATTTACTATAGAACCATTTATCAAGTTCGAAGATCAAATGGCTGTCACTTCCGGTTGCGGAGATATAATCGCATAAGTGACGTAATAGACTAACTGCATTTTTATCATTAGCTCAAACTTCTCGAAGATAATTTAGATAAACTTAGGCTTATGACTTATGGCAATGAGGTCTCTGATCAAGTTTTTAAAATTATGTCAAGCATTCCCGATTCGAGAGATGTAATCATTTATATGACTTACCCGACAAAAAGTAGTGTTTTTCAGGGCGCTAACATTTCTCATTCTCTTCTCTTAGACACGTTTCAAAGTAACTATTGGGTTATTTGATAAGCTTACAGCACGGCCGTACCACACATAATTGTTCCATATTTTGTGGGATTCAAAGATAGATGTTTGGCCAATTGGTATCCCGGTTAAACATATATGATGTGTTAACGGCCCACGTTTCGCTTATGTCAGACTCGATGAGCTTGAATTTATTTGAACTTACAAATAATATATTTTATATTTAATTTCATTGCAGGTTGTGTCATCAGAAAAAATTTTAAAGAAATTTGTGTGAAAAATAAAATTGATGAGCCACAAACGGCAGATTAAAATCAAAACAGATTAAACCGAAACAAGTGAACAAACGTTCGTGAAATGTGAGTAATTATCCTGTTATTATACTTGACATAATTATGTCCCTAGTGTTGTCAAATGGGGACTGCAAAAATACACACCATTGTAAGTTCTATCGTCGCTAGTAATCGATATATATATTTCCGCAAGTCAAGTCGGGAGGGATAACAAAAGTGCAGATTCATGGTGATCTCCATCGATGGAAAAAATATTCATAACCATGTTTCAACCAATTTGTGGAAATTGAAAAAGTTAAAAGTCGATTATTCAACTGTCGGCATCGAGTCGCCCAAGGATTTATTTGTTCGGAAACAGAGTGAAATATTGTGCAAACTTATAAACCATACTGCGTCCCCATCGAAAGGCAGTCGAGCTGTCATCGACGATTACTGCGAACAAGCGGAAAACTTTTTTCTTACCAAGATCCTAGAAGCGATTTAATCCGTGTACGAATATTTCTTACCACACCTTCTTTTGTAAGTGCAGCCATCGAATGAAGCAGAAGCAAAAGTAAGATTTTACTTTCGCACCGGGATTACTTCATAAGTGAGTTAATTTACACTTGTTTTCTATTTCTCCAAAGAATCCGAACGCATTCCTGAACAACATTTTTTTTTGAGATTTCTCTATAACAGCCTATTATTGAGGCTTAATGAAAGCTCCATTATTTACCAGTTATCTTTGACTCCCGTTGGAATATGAAACATAACTGAAAGCTTCGAATAAAAAGAATCGTTAAATTATTTTTCTATACCAATTCAGGTTGGCGTGATCTCTTGTTGACAGCACTCGGTACAGACATACGATTCGGTACACCAAACGACTGTGGTAGTATTAAGTGAAGCGATTATGACCCCCTCGTCATGTGAACTTCCCTCAAAAGGGGAAAATTGTATGGTTTACGGTATGTGACCGTGTCAAACTGGTAAATCTCTGACGGTAAGCGGTCTAACCTCAAAAGCTTCCCTTAAGAGTATTTTACTAGGCGATATTTCATCTGTCGCTGAAAATCTAAATGAAGAAAGTAATCTGGTGGTTTGCGATTTAGAACAAATGGTAATCAGACATACACATAAAACAGGAGACCGACGTTTTGGTTTTTGGGGGAACCGGAGCTACGGTTAATGATGTTTTTCAGGGCCGTATTTTTTCGACCGTAGTTGAAAAGCTTGTTTGATGTAGCACAACGAAAAAGTATCAAGCACCGTTTGTCCTATAATTGTGAGGTTGTTGTCGTTTCATCCTTTATAATATGCACTTGCCAGGAGGTAGAATTCCAGCATATCACATAGGAAATAAGCTTTGATCCCTATTGCATTGTTTTGTTTTTCGGATGAGGATGGTGTAGACCTGAATGCGGTATTCAGTACTTTTTTTCATTCTGGTTTTTAAGCATATTTATTTTCTTTGAAATAATGTACTGTGATTTACCATTTTACCATTTCCTGAGCAGAGAAATGTCTGTTTTGGACATTTTTCGTGCGATACTGTATTGGCTTATTTCGCATTTCTTCAAATTGAGCAAATGAATTGTGTCAGAATCATAACCGGATAATGTGAATACGAATAGAACTGGTATGCTTACTCCAGTTTTTTCGCGGATTCCCGAAGTTAAGCGGACTTTCATGAGTTTATTTATACAGATTTTTTATTTTGATTTGCATTCAACCAAATGCGGTGAATATCTCGTGCACAAAATATTGTAGCACAATATATAGAAAGGATATAATCCGACTTTTGATCGGAGCCTGGAAGACATCTAGTGTTATATATCGTTCGACTCAATTCGACGAGATCGGAAAATGAGGGTATGTGTGTTGGCCTTTCAAAGATTTTTCTCTCTGCTCAGCTACCATGTAGATGGCTGAACCGATTCCCACAATCTTAGGCTCGATTGAAATCTACAAATCAGTCATTGATGACGTTGGAAGATTAAATGGCTATCGTAGTATAAGTGGTGCAGGGAAGAGATGACAATTAGTGCGCACTGAGCTTTTTAAATATTACAAACGGAATATTACTTTTCTCAAGATCGTAAACTGCAAACCTTGCTTTACAATATCCTCAAATGAACGATTACAATAATTTTATTGTTGACATGGGAGACACAAAATGGTCATGTTTTGTTCCTGATAGTGCGTAAGGGTAACGTAATAGTAATATAACCTTACCCTTGTAGAAAGGAAAAAAAAAGACTCAAATCGTCGGATGGGCACAAATCAACCCTTGGACACGTTCCATATAGATATTTTATGACAAAATTTACCGAATTCAGCGAATTTGAACAAATTCAGAGCAATTTACCAATCAAACCAATGCTATATTCACACAAAATGAACATTCACATTTTATAATTTGCATTTTAAACTCACAATAACGTTACAGTTGACGTTCATACCCACAATGACCACTATTTTTTTGAAGGATTGTGAACGAGTAGTATAAATGCTATCTAATTTTAGTAAAATCCTACTTCGGATTCTGGAGTTTATCGGCCACCTTTTAAAGCAGTTAATCGGAGAACAAATGCAATTTATCGAGCAATTTTCAAACAGCATTTTCAAGCAGTTTTGCGAATAGTTTTTTTCGAATTATCATGAAAATTGTTTGAGTAGTAGTATCTAGCTATAAAGACAATAAGGAGCTCTTGAACTTATGGGATTTCGATATTTTTAGATCAGTTTTTCGAGTATGAATATTGACATACGATTTATTGGTTAGTATAATGGAAAACGCGTGATAATACTCAGTAATGTAGCTAGAAATAATAAGGATCTTTTTGGTCAAGTTGGACTTGTTTTACTGGAGAATTTATGAAGTTTTTTCCACTTACTTTTTTTAAACTAACACTACGTACCTGTACAATTCTTCTACTTCACGTAGAATAAAAACAAATTTTCTTTCTATTTTTAACTATTTATTGGAATATGAGTTAAAATTAAATTATGAGGATTTAAATTGGGTGTTCAGCCACAAGTGGTGACTTTTCAACCCTATTATATATATATATATATATATATATATATATATATATATATATATATATATATATATATATATATATATATATATATATATATATATATATATATATATATATATATATATATATATATATATATATATATATGATTTGGTTATTACCATGAGGACATTATTTGCTTCCGCAATTCTGAGATTTTTGTGTAGGGAAAATTCTAAGCCTACTTGTGTTGTGTAATGGGGAAAAGGAACTTATATACTAACTT
This sequence comes from Malaya genurostris, assembly GCF_030247185.1. Classification (NCBI taxonomy): domain Eukaryota; kingdom Metazoa; phylum Arthropoda; class Insecta; order Diptera; family Culicidae; genus Malaya; species Malaya genurostris. The sequence continues at coordinate 15,456,280 of NC_080572.1, read as the reverse complement.
ACTAACTAATACAGAGAGCGAATCGATTCAATTGAAGATTGCATCGATTTTTGTCGGAATTTGCTTATAATATTATGTGACATTACATCTCATGGTTCTATATTTGTGAGTCTGTGTAACTCATTTGTACTAAACCAGGGAGGACGCTTCAAAATCATTTTCAGAATTTTATTCTGAATCCTTTGAAGCGTTTTCTTCCTGGTGGAACAACAACTTGACCAAATTGGTACTGCATAAAGCATGGCTGGTCTGAAAATTTGTTTATAAATTAACAACTTGTTTTTTAGACAGAGCTTAGAATTTCTGTTTATAAGAGGATATAAACATTTAATATATTTAAAATTTTCTTTCTATATGAAGGTAACACCTAATTTTGACAATATTTTTGCAAGAGAAAAAACAACAAACCGTCCCAGCAAACTTAACGAGTATTTCGTGCAGTATGTCGTTCAGCAAGCGCTCAACGACCAACAAAATAGAACCGCTTGCTGAGAGGGTGTCTTTCCGAGAAATTTCAAGCAGTTGTTTGAAGTAGTTTTTTGAACAGTTTTTTCCATAGGAAAGTTAAATAGGGTTGTATAACTGCTATTGGATTGCATTTGTATCCGCCTTTAGATTCCGGAGTTTATCGGGCTGGTTTTAAAGCAAAGCTAGTTGTTTTTCGAATAGTTTTGGCGAGTAGTTGTTTCCTTTATATTTTCGTGCACTCTTTTGGAGCAGTTTTTCATACTGTCCTTTTGAGTAGTTTTTTATATAAAAAAAATACTGGATATGGCAGTATTACTGTTAATGAATTTTATTGAAATCCGATATAATCTAGAGATTTTCGGGTAGTTCTTAAAGTTGTTTATCGGAGTTTTGAATCAGTCTTTCTAATAGTTTTGCCAGCAGTTTTATCGAGTGAGCTTTCAATCACTTTTTCAAATGTTTTTTTCCTTATAACACATACTGTGTGGTGTAGTATAATTGCTATTGAATTTTATTAAAATCCAACTTTGGATTCCGGAGTTTATCGTTCAGTTTTTCGAGTATGTTTTCGAACAGAATTTCGATTAGTTTTTCATGCTATCTTTCCGAGCAGTTGTTTGCAGTTTTGAAAGTACACTGAGGTCTTTTTTAATGTGTTTTTAACACGGATTTCCGAATTATTATTTTTACGCGGACTTCCGAATTATATTAAAGGTGTTATATAGGGCTGTCTAACTTCTATTAGATTTCATAGAAATCCAACTTCGGTTTCCAGAGTTTGTAGAGCAGTTTATCAGAGTTTCAAATCAGTTTATCAGAGTTTCAAAGTAGTTTATTTAACAGATTTTCGAAGGGATTTTGCGAGCAGTTATTTCCGACTTTACGTCAAACCACTAAAAATTCATAAATCGTATTTCCAGTAGTTTTTCGAGCAGTTTTTTTTTATATAAAAGGTAGTGTATAGGGTAGTGTAGTTGCTATCAAATTGTATTTAGTAGGATACTAAGGATATCGGAGTTTGTCGGATATCTCTTCATGTACAGGGCAACTTTAAGATTTACATACGTAAATTAGTCAACATTTTTACACCATAAAATTGCCTTCAAATTGTCTACTCACAACGACATTTTTCATCAAGTAGATTGAAATACTGAAAATAGTCGAAAACAGGACTGGGTACTCTACACTACACGGTAGAAGCTGTTTAAAAAATTTTGATTTTAAACAAAACTGCGATTTGAATTTGCATGCTTATTCTAACTTACACAGTCACGCATGAATCCAGATTTAATATTGAAGTTTGTCAGTCATGGCTGATAGTAGAGCAAAAATCAAAAAGAGATAGATGAACAACAGTGGACAGCCAAAACGAGTTGTATAAATGCTAAAAATTCTATTTACTTGCACAAAAATATTTAAAAAGACTGTTAAGTTCTAGTACTGCTGAGAATAAAAGGCGCATCTCATCGAACTTTCCTTTTCTTTCAGAGTAGCTTAGTAGGGTGTTCTAATTCAGTAGTCTGTAAGAGCTGGATTGTTCAAATGCTAACAATTCAAATCGATAAACTAAAATTACTGGATCTCATTACTTCATTTTGGGTATGACACCTCTGTAATGTTAGCATTATTGCCCAGAAAAACTGGGATTGTTTCGAGTCTGTGCAGAAAAAATTCCATTTTGTTGCATTTATGAAATATCAAATCTCGATAATTTACAGTAATTATCCGCTTTTGAGGTATCCACTTCCCTTCAATTCAACGAGACATGTATTTGTTCGAGTCTTCCTTTCGTGCCAAAGACTGTTTGAGATGGAAAATGATTGCTTCGACTCATTTAAAATATTCAAATTTAAGAAAAGCATTGCACTTTGTACAGAGTTGTATTACTATTTTTCACTAAATACTTGAGTATCATTTACAAGATCGTCATTAACGAGCCAAGAAGATAAACCCTAACGTTAATTTTGACAACGGATGTTCGAGACGCAAGTGTGTAAGAGTAATTCCATGCGAAATCAAAGGTCATTTTTTTCTTGTATTTTTTATTTGACTCAAATTTTACATATGCATTCTTTATGATCGAAAGAGATAATTTGCATCATAAGTTTGCCATTTTTACTCTAGCCTTACTTTTGAGAAGGGCGTAAGCAAAAATCCCTTGGACCCCGGTGGATCCGATAGATTTGGTGTCTTCTGCAATGTTTAGGATAATTATAAGGACTATGTAAAAAAATAGTACTGTTGACAAAATTTTTTTGTTTGCTTTTTAACGAACACTCCAAATTCATATATCTCAAAAAATGTATTTTTGTTAAACTGGTTTGAAAAAAAATCGAGAAATTTTTATTTATGTAACGATTTCCGGACGGTTATTTGAGTTTATTGAAAAAATATCTATAATCTTTATACTAGCATTACAATTTGAAAATGGTCTAATTTCGATTCTATCTACAGAAACTGGAGTTACGGAATGGTATTTTTGTGTTCCTTGAATAGTAATTGATTTTGAATATTGTTCATAAGGGGGTTGCTTGGTGTTTGTGTTAATTATTTCCTCTTTCGCTCTTGAACCCAATCGAATGATTCACTTGAGGTTGGGATGTTCACGCGCCTTAGCAAGACTTGCCCTTGGAGTCATACGTTATTTTGTTCCTCCTAAGGCATCACATGGTCCCTTACCATGCGATGTTGCGAAAAAATGCAATTCATCATCCATATCATAGTTATTCTTATATTGGTAAAGACTGGAAAAGATATCTCTATTTTTATATTGTGATGCAGCTCCATCGAACATGAAATAAATTTTGTTCACATATACCTGTTTTTCTAGTTGTATAAAGCCAATCATGTTTTAGATAAATAAGTTAACGGATATAGATTCGTCAAAAGTGTAGTTTTCTGAAAATTCACATATAGCTAAAAATTCTCCTTCCTGCAAGTTATTTTTTGTTTTTTTTTTTTCAAAAAAGTAGATTGCTCTTTTTTAATTAAACCATCTTTTGAACAAAATAGGAAACAAACTCTTCCTTCTGTTTTATAAACGCTTCTATAATTACCAATGGTAACCATCAGTTGTGGCCCATTGTTCAAAAATAATTTCATCAATGCATTTTTCATCCAATTCTTCTAATAAACTTTTTTCCAATGAGGCTGTTACATGTTGTTCTGTTACATTTTCGCATGCAAAACTATTTGTATACATTTTCAATTCATCAGATAAGCCATATATTTTAAACTATGGATGATGAGATTCACATTTTCGTGCATGGTACAAACACACACGTTGTGAGTCCCTGAGACTGTTAATAGTTTGCAGTTTTTAGACCAAAGTTGAGCAAATGATGCAAATCCAATTTGTATTTCAGTGTTCAATTCCTTAAATTGGTTGAAGGCTTCTCGTTAATTAGTGATCATTGGCCTTTTTAAACAGCTTGGCGTTTTTCGTTCTTTCTAATTGTTACATAATCACGTTGACCAGACATTGGTCGGCTAGTTTCATCATCCTCGCAAAATGGCATAACGGTGTCCTTAATATTTTCATCTAGTACACTAGTAGAATGCACATCGCTCTAATTCAGTAATTTTTACCATTGCCGTATATCGTCGTATCAGATTTATTTTCTCGGCTGTCCATGACTTAGACAGTACAGTTAAGAGTTGAAATTGTTTAGTCCTTGTCGTACCTTGACTGGAAAACTTTTCTTTAAGCTGCTTAATTATTTCATACAACTCGTCGATTCTTCCTTCTTCAAAACTAACTTCGTGATATTTATCCAGAATATGTTTAACATAACTAATTTTTGTTTTATCATTTGGGGTCATGGCAATACTCGAGATTGATGTATTAAAAATATCAATTTTAACTTTTTGGATGCATTCTGGAACGTTTGAGTCCGTTGTCTCTATTGCTGTTGCTGACGTCGCTTCTAATGTTGCCTGACTGAAAACAATCATGTTGGAATTTGTTGACTCTATTGGTGTTTCTGATGTTGCTTGTATTGTTTTTTGACTCTGAACATCCATACAAGCATCTTCCTCTTCATGACTCGATAAGTCATCGCTACTAGATAGAGCAGTTCGCTTGTTCAACTTCAAACGGCATGAATCGCAAGTTTTAAATTTTTTGCTAAGATTTTTTTCAACTAATTTGGCAATCCTTGTTACACAAATTTTCCAATATTACTTTCCGTGAGATTTTGGCAATTATTGGAACACATTTTGAAATCCACTTTTACGCAATCCATGTAGAAGAAGCTATTAATTTTTTATTTCATTCTTCAATTCTGAGCTGTTTCTTGTTTTCACTTGCTTATCACTTGGCTGTCACTCGTTTCTCACTAGCTTATTTATTACTGTGAATATTTTATGTATTAAAAACAATAACAACCAACAGGTACATTTTTGTAAGATTAGGAAAAATATAACAACATACTTACTAGGTGTTTTAATCCACCTAGTGGTGTAATGATCCTTTTCCAAATCAATCATACTATATTATATATATATAATACTTTGGTATTCTTCAAAATAATTTTCTTCGATTCTTGAAAGAATAACCGAATTCGGTTTGTTTGACCGTCAGCTGATAAAAACTATCGATTGGAGTAGTTTTAAGGCTGATTTAGACATTTTTCCACATTTTGTCGTCGTTTTTAGTGATGGTATAAAATGTTTAACGCACTTTACCCTATATTTCCGGAACCGGAAGTAGGATCAGGATGAAACTTAGGACTTCCGTATGATACTACAGGACTTTTCATTTGAACCTAAGTTTGTGAAAATTGATCAAACCGCCACTGAGAAAAGTGAGCGAGATACATTTTGGAATATATGACCACTATTTCCGGTACTTCCGGAACCGGAGACCGCGAGCCATTATGTTTAGTTGCCTACTGATAATGGCTATCGATTTGTGTAGTTTTGAAACCAGTTTAGACATTTTTTTACGTGTTTTGTTTCGCCGGTTTAAGTGACGGTGTACAACAGCTGTGCTTTTTAAAATCCGTAACAGCTGTGCTTTTTAAAATCGGTTTATCCATCTCCGAGAAAACCTAGTGAGATTATTCGACACACACAGACAATGCTCAACTCGATGAACTGAGTTAAATGGAATATGACACTTTTACATTTTTACTAGTTGGTTTTTCAAGTGAAGTGGTTCACATTCTTATATGAGAAAGGCTGAAAAACATGAGATATTTGAATTTTTATTGTTCTTTTTAAAATAAAAATCAAACAAAAAAAAATCATCAACAGTAGTAAACTTTTATACATACTCCTAATAATTACCTAGAACGTTGCAGATGACCCCAACTCGATCGGACCCACCGTTTCTGAAACATGTGTTATTGAAAATTTTCATGGGATTTTTGCTTGGTCCCTTCTCAAATGCAAAGCTAGAGTAAAATGGGTAAATTGATGATGCAAATTGTTTCGTTTGGCCATGAATAACGCTTACGCAGAATTTGAGCGAAATTAAAAAATGCAAAAATGGAATTTAAAAAAAAATCTGTCATTTGCGGTGCAATTGATTGTAAGCAAAATTTAAGAGTAAGCTCACTTAAATTACAAAGAAAATCACCGTTCAATGGTTTAGTGACGGATGAGTGGATTGCTCACTCAGTCCGACTCGTTGATCAGTCCCATATCAAAAACAGCAGGCTCAAATATTGTTTTCCAATTTTTTTTATATTTGGGTAATCGTTATTTGCAGTGCATGGGATTGATATCCGAGCACTTTTCGCATGGGACAGACATGAGTAGAGATTTAATTTTTCACATTTTACTGAACCAACCCGCAATTGTTATTGATGTTTCTGGAAAGTAGTGAGGGAGGACGTTGACTAGTTTCCACACCCTGTTTCCTATTACTAGCAGGTTAAGAAAGAACTACCAGAGGACCTCTATTCCAGGTTCCATGTCAGCCAACGTCAAGTCTCATTCAAATTATATGAAATTTACTATAACATGGTTCAATGGGGGAGTGAAAATAGGATCCGACAATAAGGAGCTGTTGAGCATATGGCATTTCGACTAATTGGAGTTGCTAGCGATTATCTTGTCTTTGTGAACATATGGTACCATGAAATTTTCGGAAAACTTGTTATAGTTTAGACCGAATTTTTTATGGCTCTGATTACAATTTTCTTTCATCGCCAAAGTTTTGATTTTTTTATGTACCAATCGTAGATTTTGTGTGTTATTAAATAGTCATTGGAAAATAAATGCCGATGTTGATAATTCGGCTTCGATTTTACTCTCCGGATTAATCAGGAATGGCGTGGATCAACTGATGTGAAGTAATCATCGGTTTGGTCATGGCCACGATGTGTAAATATACCGGTGGCGAGAAAAGCTATTATTGATTGTGTTAATAATTTTTTCATGAAATTTAGTAATCATTAGATCAAAATATGGCTCGGAATTTCATTGCACAATTACTTTGTGGTGTTTTCGGGTATATAGTTTGAATTTACAAGTTATGAAGTATATCCATCAAAGGGTCCGTTCATAAACCACGTAGACTGACAAAATTTTACGGGTCTGGCAAAATTTTATGTTTGTATACGAGGGGGAAGGAAGGTTTTGCCTAAAGTCTACGTTGTTTTATAATTTTTGCTTCAAGCAATTTACTTAGTATAATTAGCCGGCCGCGCGTTTCTTTCGATTGATCAAAAAGACCAAATGCATGATGCTTGAGAGCAGAATTGCAATTTGTCACGTCGAATAGTCTTGACAGACTGATTAAAAACATCGTCGACTGTCATCTGTATGTGAAAGTGATTATCAAATGAGATACTCCGTAGTTCTATGACCAAGTAGAAGTATACTCAAAGACAGGCGACTCTATTGTTTTTTCTTTCATTCTTCTATTCCCTATCGAAGTGAACAGCCCTCCTGGTTAATTGGAAGCAGCGTTTTATCTGTGTTTCAAATATATACAGGGTCCGCCATGCAACTTTTTTTAAACATGCAATAAAACACAAACTATTCATCCGATTTTAAAATAATTTTTTTCAAACTAAAGTACAACCCTTCCGGTTAATTGTGGAATATAATTTCATTCAAATGGCTGTCTCGACTGGCCTTGCAGTACGCCATGCGGTCGGTCCAGTTTTTTAGTACATTTTCGATTGTATGCAACTTTATTTCAGCTATGGCTGCACGAATGTTGTCCTTCAAGGCTTGAATTGGCTCTGGCTTGTCCACAGCCTCCCAAAGATAATAGTCTAACGGCGTCAAATCACATCTCCAAGGCGGGCAAACGACATCCGAATTTCGACTGATAATTCTTCGAAGACTGTTCGCAGAAGATCGATCTTAGCGTTGGCTGTGTGGCACGGAGCGCCGTCTTGTTGGAACCAAATGGTGTCCAAGTCTTCCTCTTCAAGTAACGGGAAGAACCAATCCCTAATCATGGCACGGTAGCGCTCACCATTGACCGTGGCGGCGACTCCTTCCTCATTTTCGAAGAAAAATGGCGCAATGATGCCCCCAGACCAAAATCCGCACCAAACCGTCACTCTCTGAGGATGCACCGGCTTCTCCATGATAACGTACGGGTTTTCCGTCCCCCATATGCGACAATTTCGCTTATTAACTTACCCGCCGAGATGAAAATGTGCTTTATCCGAGAAGATGATTTTTTGTCAAAAATCGGCGTCTTCTTCAAGCCTAGTTGGCGAAGCGATAACGCATCGGATGGTTTCGTATACAACCATTTTCGTTCAGCGGAAGGATAAAACTAAGTTTCTGTCAAATCAGAAGTGACATTAAGGTTACCAATGTCGAAATAACCGCTAGTTCAAAAAAAAGTTAGATGGCGGACCCTGTACAAAAAATAGAACGGCAGCGTATACCAGTTTTAAATTTGACAGTAGAACTGTTCGAATAAATAATACTAAAACGGCTTGCTGGGGATACGTTTGTTTCAGTTTCAGTTATATTATAGACCACCCATATGAATCCTTCAGCTGCTGAATTTACTCTTAGATGATATTTTGCACTCGTTTTCAGTATAGCAAATCATTTGATTAGCACGAATCAACTCAACTTTCAAAAAATGACGAATGTACTTTTTCATTACTCCAGTGAAATACTTGCGACAATATGAATGTACCTTTACAATATGAATGTACCTTTATAAACGAGATACTTTACTGAGTTTGCAAATTCAGCAAAGCAATGATTTTTGCCGAATATATAGACCGGTTCTCTGAAAGTAATTCTATTAAATCAAGCTACCAACTATGACAGGAAAAATAATGGTGTCTTAAACAAAACGAAATGTCTTTATCATTATATATATTTTTAGACACACACTGAGCCGTTTTTTCAACTAACACAGATGTTTCCAAAGACCTATTGACTGGTGCGGCTCTATAGTGTTTCACAATCAATAAATCGTTCCGGTGTAAGTATATCGGAAAGGTCAACTAGACGTTCCTTTATTTTGAAATCGAATAGTATCGTACGTTGGACTGGAACCGGAACCGGAAATTGCAAACGAAATCACTTTCCATTTTTAGCGGATAAGAAGGGAATCATGCACTGCCATGATTTTCTTAGCTAGACAACACTTAATATATCAGATTACGACATCATTATTTTTAGATAGCAGCTTTGAATTTCGTTAAATTACGGTTTCATGTCAGCTTTCCTTTGTTGCTATGATGATACTGTGTTATTTTACTTCGTTAACTGGAAAAATGTATTTTTTAAAGCGGTTCGTGGAGTGAACTAAGTCACTTTTGAAGATAGCAGACTTAAAACTGATACATTGATAAAGGTTGTAAAATGGCTATCGAAGTACTGGTATCTGGGTTTTTTACTATTTTGTTACATTAGTGAGAAAATAATGAAGAAATTGTGTATAGTAAAATTAACTGGAATTTATTTTCTTTAAAAGCGATCATTAATTGATTGTAAATTAATTAAATATTTGCTGTCGTCTTACTATTTCCGTCCTAGAAGTGGCACATATTTAGACGACATCTTCGGTTTCAAAATAAAAACTCTAAAGATAGACTCGATATCACCGAAAACTCAGTTAGGTAAATATTGAATAAATCAACTGGTAATCATTCGACTGTTGCCCCGCTTTCCAAGCAGAAAATCTTAACCGATTGGTAAGTTGTGATGGATGATAGGTAGAATCCAAACCGTGTTGCTCATGTTATGTTTGCCACCCACTAAACTACGCCCGGTCCAGCCATCATAGTGATGGTAGAACACTGACGAGACTGCCGACGTCGATGTCATGGCACGCGATTTCCTCTTGTAAAGAGTGCCGATAGGGAAAAACGACGAGTGAACGATGAGGGTCATCCTTCATCGGAAGTGCTGTGAAGTTTTCTATTCTTTTGTATTGCCTTGCGGCCGACTTGCAAGGGTGTCGATAGATACAACAACGGAAACAGGATAGGCGAATCGGTTTTGATTACTATACTTCTAAAAATGAAAATAAAAATGTGTGGAAGCTCTAGGAATAATGAAAAAAGCATTTTGATATGTTGTTCTGGAAACCATATCAGAATCTTCTCTATGACTTTTGAAAATGCTTGTGGAATTCGCATACAAATTTTAGATGAGCATATTTAACTACTTTCCTCTGTACAAGGCAATATGCCCATTTACCTTCTTCATATGCGGAATTCGATGCGCTTGTCATACCTTTTCTCGTAAGGGTAGTGAAATTGTTCGAGTATAATGTGTCTGCTCTTTTATTCCGGCACATCCCGTCCTCGTTCAACCGACCGGTGCCATACGGAACCCTACTGTGTTAGATGAAGAGCTGTTTGTGTGACCAGGATAATCTATTTGCTCTTTCAATGTGCTCATGGGTTCAAGGTAGTCCATTATCTTCATTTGCAACAGTTAGGAAAATTTCCTTGCTCAATGTTATAGATCCTAAAAACGTTTCCTCTTTTTGAAGAGAGGAGAATGATGTTTTGGAATTTACATCGATCAGTAGAGATATTTTTTCAATAATTATTCACATACCACAATCAAGCCCTGGCCATTGTTGCAAAATGCAAAAGCAGTTTTCTTCGCAGTCGTTGAGCGAAGATTTAGAAGAAAAATATCAATTTGTTTGAAAAATTTGTCTAAACAAACTTTTTTGTTATGTGGTGTTGTGCAGTTTTCAAAAATAATAATAATTATCAATTCAAGCTCAATATTTGCAAAGCCCCTATGAAGCGAAAAATGCAGATTAACTTTTACTTATAGAACGCATACAAACTTTTTTTGTGGAAGAAAAAATTTCTCTGGCTAAACCGCGGAAGAAAAAAAATGCTCTGCTTTATCCGCACTGGCTTCTAAGAAATAAAACTAATACGGTTAATTTGAACAGTAATCTTTATTTTTACGTTTCGCATTCAGCTCATCAGTGCGTCAGCAGTTTATGTTGAACTGCTAACGCCACCCAACGGTTCAACATAAACCGCTGAGCAGACGTAAAGTATTTGCTACTTACAAATAACTTATTGACACCGAAGTGCCATGTCTATCCTGACGTGCCGAAAGAGCAAAACAAATTGACGGCTGAATGCGAAACGTAAAAATAAAAACTAGTCATGTGCACTTTAGCGCAAAACGGTACACATGAGGTACCAAACCCCTAAATGACTACAATCTGTTGACGGCCAGTAGCCGTCAATTTGTTTTGCTCTTTCGGCACGTCAGGATAGACATGGCACTTCGGTGTCAATAAGTTATTTGTAAGTAGCAAATACTTTACGTCTGCTCAGCGGTTTATGTTGAACCGTTAGGTGGCGTTAGCAGCTCAACATAAACTGCTGACGCACTGATGAGCTGAATGCGAAACGTAAAAATAAAAACTAGTCATGTGCACTTTAGCGCAAAACGGTACACATGAGGTACCAAACCCCTAAATGACAGTAATCTATGTTAAATCATTACACAAATAAGGTCGCTGATTATTTGACCCAATTTTTTTCTTTATATAAAGATAAAGCAGAATTGAATTAACTTGGACAAAACTGATAACATCTAATTAGCCTTTTTTGACATGTAATAAATAGATTTGTTCAACAATAAAATTAGTATTTTTGGAATTAAACATGCCTTACTCTTTTCCATACAAGGCTGGGTGTTAATTTAAAAAAATGCAAAACTAACCGCGTTACTTTTTTCTGTCATTATTTCGAACGCTTATTTCTCAGTCATTTGTTGATGGATTTATATAATTTAACAACCAATCGATTCGAAACTTGACCTTATGAGGTAACGTCGTTTAAGTATTTCAATTGCATACCATTGAAAAATTGGGTTAAATTTACCTATGTTTTCACGAACCAATCACAGTCGCAGTCCTTGTCATCCTTTCATTCAATTTGCGAAATATAAACTATCGCACAAAAGGAAATCTATGAATATATGCCCGAATACATTTCTGCTTTAGTTAACCACTGGCTGTGAGCGAGCGTTTCTTGTCAGCTGGTGAAGGTGTTTGAGTATTGAGTGGATAAAAGGCTCGCTCGCTGGATAGTCGCTTTTGTATGTGTGCGATGTGGTCAGCATCGTATTGTTGCATTTTATTTTAATTCTCCGGTAACTAGCAGGCAAATTTAGAATTATCGGCGAAAGATTTTTCGGACCTAATTTGAAGCGCTTGAATCTAGGTGATTTGTTAATGAATTTGCCTCATTTTATTAAATCGTCAGCTTCAATATTGTACACTTAAAAATGTTTTAATTTCTTAACGGCTAGTACGTATACTGAAATCTCCATTTACATACGAACAAAACGGTGCGCAGTGATGCCTCTCCATACAAAAGTTGGCAAAAACTATAAATACGTCGATAAACGTCAGCGATGATTTTTTAATAATAATTTGAGGTCTCTAAAAATATTTACATCTTGATAATGTATGAAAAAATATTCGATCCACCCTAAAGTAACACGATGAACCGTTCGCTACGGACCGGAAAATGATTTTCTGATATGTTGTAACTTACAACTGATGAAGTTTATTGCACTATGAGTAAAGATAGGAGAGTAACATACGATTTTTTTTTGTTTTTCACTAAAATATTGATTTTTGGAAAATGCTCAACATTTTGCCTTTTTTTCAGTTTTTTGACTCGATTTTATGAAAGAACAAAAACTTTTCAATAAAAGATATACAAAATAGAATTTGGTTGAAAAAGTGCATGTGGTGGGATCAACTGGGCGCTATTTATTATGAGCTACTCAAATTAGGTGACACCATCACTAGTTCTATATATATCTTACACTTGCTGCGTTTGTACAGAGCATTGCTGTGTTTGTACAGAACATTGCGCAATATCGTCGAATCTGAGAAAAAGGAATTTTTCAAACGTGGTATCCAAGTCTTACCAGAAAGATGACATAAAGTAGTACTTAACGATGGACTATACTTTGAAAAACGGTACTGCAATGATACTCTCACTAAAAATCATGAAACTTAGCAGAAAAACGCGACTAATTTATTCCAGCGCCTGATATATTATAAATAGATTTATATAACGACATTTATATAGGTGTTTTATGCTTTATATGTTATAAATATTCTGATTTTATTTATCATATACCCAGTCACGTACACAGAGGGGGGGCCCGAGGGGCCCTGGTTCCTCCCGAAATCAAAAACAGATATTTAATTTTTAAGAAGATCTCAGACATGTGTTACAAAAATAACAAGACAGTAAACGTAAAGAAATGTAATACAATAACAGTTCCAGTGAAAAAGTTTAAAGTGTCTGTTAAAACACCCGTAAAAAGAACACCGAGAGTTAGGTACACCAGCAATCTTCAGTAACATTAGTTTTTTATCTTTGGGCCCCTCCCGAAACGATATCTTGGGTACGGGCCTGCATATACCCGTTTATTTAAATTTTACTCGCACCAATTTCATTTACAAAAGTATAATCCTTGTTTCTGAGATTTTTATTGTCGATCCCGCAAACAATTGAAATTAAGCTTTCAGGTGCAGAGATGTGCAGGATCGCATAGTGGTTTTTGAAAAGTAGAGAAAAAATGCTATAAAATCAAATACTATTGAATAGTGGCAACCCTTTCCTACCTATAAAGAACTCTAATCGCAAAACATCATAATTGCGCCATATATTTTGTATGGAAGAATGAAATAAAAGTTTACAATACCCTATGTTTGAGAGGATAGGGAGAGATTATTTCTAATTCAAAAATTTTTATATTTTAAACTGTAATCCTTCACTTATCTGAGAATTCAAAAAAATTAATACAGTACTGGAAAAAATAGTTTGTTTTTTTTTATTTCTGCCACCTTGACATCACTGTTCGGTGGTGCTCAAATGGATTCAGTATAAAGTTGCTTTATGATGATAACCATAGATACTTCTTTTTCATTAAATGTGGCTAAACACAATGAACTATCTCTCAGCATAAGCCATCAGACCTTATTATTTAACCAAACAATAATCGTGTATCCTAATTGAATAATTTGAATATGATTTAGTTTCATAAAGCATAATATTTTGTTCTAATCTCGCCTCCAAGAATCTCAAAGAAAGAATCCAGATTAAGTGTAACAATGCAATTTGAAGAAGTTGCTGTCCCACCAGGAATAAAACGCTTAAAAAGATTCACAACTTAGTACAAATGTGTAGCACAGACACACATATAAATAAATAAATATATATATATATATATATATATATATATATATATATATATATATATATATATATATATATATATATATATATATATATATATATATATATATATATATATATATATATATATAGGTATATATATATATATATATATATATATATATATATATATATATATATATATATATATATATATATATATATATATATATATATATATATATATATATAATTATTAGATGCAATATCATATAGTATTAAAGATAAACCCATGATAAGCTGATCAGCGATTTTACATGTATTACATGTACGACCCCTCGCTGAACTCGGTTCACCGCCAATTTCAGTTTAATTATCATTTACATCAAAACAACAAGCGTCTTATCACTACATGCGTTGTAACTATGACAATGTTCGTTCATAATTTGGTTGCGTATTTCATCAGAGCAGAGAGTTACGTCCAAAACCTCCTCTCCTCCAGATCTCGCAAAAGTTGGACGATTTCATAAATTGACTATGTGCAGGTTTGCACTGCTCACAAGTTCCATCATATCAGAGCCTCTCGAATGTATATCTGTGCTACCCCAAATAATATGGTGAGCATTGATGTCACTGCCGGTATAGTGGTTAATTACTTTTGCAGCGCTATGATACAACATTTTTGAAATCATAGCTTGGCAAAGGGTGGTTATGCGGTAAATATTCCGAACAATACACATATTTCCTGTCTATGCCATCAATAGTCATACCAACTGTGACAGCACAAATATCCCGAGTTATGAGATCCGATATGAGAGAAACATCGAGAGTACTATTTACAAGTATGCATGCTCGAGGCATTTCACGTGGATTAGTCATACCATTCTTGTTGAAGGCAACGAAGACTGGATTTAAAAATTTTCCAACGTATAAGTTTCCTTTTTGGAAATATGGTTCTTGAACCAAAGCTATAGAAGCTTTACCTTCTTGCAGAAGTCTGGATAGATTCATAGTTACTGTACGTTTATGCTAAAGATTGATTTATGCTACTCTAACCATAATCAATTAAAGTAATGAACACTTCCAACAACTAGAAGAAACCAACTATATTGTCTTATAATCGCCTATAACGAACCATGGAAGGGGTTTTTTAAATGCTTTAATCATTTGAGTCCCACGAGCTGCGAAGAATGAAATCGTCCACTGTGCCAGAACTTCGTTTAACACAGTAAGAGCAAAACCCAAGATATTCCGTTCACGATTGCATTGTTTAATCTCCTGCACTCATTCCGGTACAGGTACAGGTGGACCGTAGCGTTATTCTTAGCCAGCTGGGAAACCGCTACCGACACTACACGGCTATCTAGGCTGCTCAGAAAGGGAAGCTGACAATGATGATCAATTTCGGCCGAGCAGCCGAACAAAATTCATTGACTTTGAATCACTTCAATTTCTCTGGCCAAATGTGTCGATAATGAGCATTTGGTGTGAACAAGCCTTAATTTTTTTGTTTAGATGGTATGACATCTGTAAACATTTTGTTTTTATTGTAACGGCTTGAAAATAATCGTATCCTGTTATTTTCGGTATGAATTTAGTTCGATCCGATGTCATGTATCAAATTGTTACATAAGATCCTTTTCGTTACAATTTTCGAAGGACGGATGCGGGTTAATCAAAAAATTTAAAAATACTTTCTTCTGCTTCATTCAATATACCGTCACATGTGCATCGAATGTCAACCCAACTATCTTGATGCTTGATTTCAATTCCCTGAATGCAATCCCTGAACTTATCAAGGATTTCCCTGAACATATCGCGAACTGAACATCTGGTTCGTCGTTGATCGTGGTTCTTGAAAACCTTAGTAGTATTCGTCAATGCAGGAATCTGCCAGCGAGAGCAGCCTGAGAAGTGTATCAAGGAGCGTTATGTATTGACAGTTCTTATGTTCAAGTCAGTAGCCATTTTGGGAAATAGGGCACATAAAATTATCCAGGCAGTCACGTTGTGGAGTGAATTCCATGTTTCTTTGGGACCTATCCAGTTTCAATCTGTCGGACTGTATTTCGTGTTTCATCTAACGTGGATAGTTCCACAGCCTGCCTTTCGTCCGCACAACTTTAACAACTTCAAAGAGTTTTCCCACTCTGTTTGCTCGTAAAAAAGGAGCAATACTATTCATTTCTGCATCAACAGTGAAATCCTTATATTTTCTAGAAAACAAACCAACGATTTCAAATAAATTACCTTTTTGTCAACCTTCATTTCAGTTCAAGAGTTCGTTATAATGATGAAGGGAGAAGTAACATAATCATCGACACTATTTTTCTCGACACCATTATTCCAATAATCGAGACATCTTTTTATGCTTCAATAACAGCCTTTGTTCCTCTCAGATAGCGACAAATTAATACCTTCAGACTAGCATAAGTTTTCTTTCCATGCAGATAGAACGGTAATCAGCTATCGACGCAAAGAGGTGTGTGGTGGCAAGCTTCTCTGGCGGCAAATATAATTTATTATAATAGCTTATTTATAAACATGGCGCAGACATTAGACCTTGAAGTCTGATAATGATGGGAATCTGCATTAACCCGAAATGGCGCTAATTTGGTGGCATATTGCTTACGTGGAGACAGACAACGCTTAGTCGCAATTAGATTGTCTGTCTTGCAGCGCCATAATTCCTGTTAAGGGTACAAAGGTTGGTTCCAATGAATGATGTTCTGAGCTTGCGGCATTGTTCTGAAGCTCTAATAAAAAAATATATTGTACTGTCAAGCCGGTGTGGGTGAATATGATATTCAAATTTAAGTTTCTAGTTATAATAAGCGCGAACTTTTGAAAATATTTGTTTTGATCCACCTAGTGGTGTAATGATGCCTTTCTCATATTATTTATATTTTCATAAATATCATTAGACGATGCTTTCAAACAAAATTATTTGGAATTTGAATAAAAACTAGGAAGTTTAAATGGACATAATTAGTTAACCTTTAAAATTTGTAAAAAAGTTAACCTTTAAAATTTGTAAAAAAGTACGCCAAATAAAGTAGAAATCTCCCGTTTTTTGCAGCTTCACTCTAAGTGACGGTTTGAAGTTTACAGCACACTTAACTCTATAGTTACGGAACCGTAAATCGAATTCGAATGAAATTAAATTGCACTTTAAAACCGGATTCCGAGAATCGGCATGTCCGATATGAGTTTATGTGGTCTTCAAATTACAAGACCTGTTAAATAGAGGAATTAATTTACTATTTTGAAAAATTAGATTTTTCTTACATCTTTTTCTATGAAGAGAATCTTGAATTTGCAGTTTTTACCTATTTTCATAAATATAAAACCTGTTTTAATCCACCTAGTGGTGTAATGATGTCTTTCACATATCAATCATACTATCATATATAATACTGTGGTATTCTTCAAAATAATTTTCTTCGATTCTTAAAAGAATAACCGAAATCGTTTTGTTTGACCGTCTACTAATAAAAACTTTCAATTGGAAAACTTTTCAGGTTGATTTAGAAAAAAATTTAAGGTTTTTCCCCATTTTCAGTGATGGTATACAATTTTTAACCCACTTTACCCTATATTTCCGGATCCGGAAGTCGGATCCGCATGAAATTCAGGAATTAAGTATGGCACCACAGGACCTTTCATTTGAAACTAAGTTTGTGAAAATCGGTCGCGCCATCTATGAGAAAAGTTAGAACATATATTTTATTTTTCTTACACGTTTATAACTCCCGAACCGGAAGTCGGATCCAAATAATATTCAGGAATTTTATATGGGACCTTAAGACCTTTCATTTGAATCTAAGTTTGTGAAAATCGGTTCAGCCATCTCTGAGAAAAGTTAGTGCACTTATTTTCACAATTTTTTGCACATTTTACCCCATAATCCACAGTGATTGCATAACCTTTCTATATGAGAAAGGCAAAAATAGGTATAGAATTCACTAAAACTTTAGAAAAATTTTCCGAGGCCCGAAGGGCCGAGTGTCATATACCAATCCATTCAACTCGACGAGCTGATCAAATGTCCGTGTGTGTATGTGTGTTGTCAACTAAGAGGTCGAGATCTCAGAGATAACTGGACCGATTTTGATCAAACTAGTCGCAAATGAAAGGTCACCCCGTCACCCAGAACGCTATTGAATGATTTTGAGATCGGATGTTCACTTTTTGAGTTATACGAAGTTTTATGTCAAAATTTTCATTTTTGTGACAGTATCTGTCACACTTGACCTTGAAACACAATTTTTTATACTGTTACATACAATTGTTTCTAAGTACTAAAAAGACTGTGTACAGCATCCTTTTTCATGACAATTCGTCTAGGACCGGTTTTGGCAGTAGTTCGTTTTTTGCAACATAATCGTTCGAATATGACATAACCAGATGATGGCAGCATTTTCGAGTTGAAAGCAATTCCATAATTATATTAATTTAAACTGCTTACAGCAATAAATGCTGGAGGAACATAACATTCATATATCATTCGAATCAGTTCGTCGAGATCAGCAAATACGTTTACAGAAAATTTTACTCAATTTTCTCGGAGATGGTTGAACCGTTTTCTACAAACTCAGATTCATATGAAAAGTTTTCTCGTAGATGACTGAACCGATCTAAGATTCAAATGAAATCTAAGAACTATCTAAGATTCAAATGAAAAGTCTCAGATCCTATAAAACATCTTGCTTTTTAGTCAGATCCGACTTCCGGTTTAGGAGATACAGGTTGATTTGTATAAACATGTCTATTTCACATAAATTTATCGTCTATCGTTTATCGAGTTTGCAGATTTGGATAGTCGATAACCAAATAAACTTATTTCAGTTATAGTGGTAATCAGTTTTCGATTCGGAAAGTATTCAAAAATTATATCGCGCTACGATTTCTCATAGATTCTGCTACACTGATTTTCAAACAGTTTGAATCAAATGTAAACTATACAGCTCATGAGATGGATTTAACTGACTTCGGTTACACCGATTTTAGAATTCCGGTTCCAGTATCGAATCGTTTCTCAAAAAGGCCAAATCGAATTTCAGAAACAAAAATTCAAATTAAAGGATTTATGGTCCCATACAAATTTAAGAATTTTATTCGATTCTGGAATTACAGGGCGATATAGAAGATGACAATGCAAAAAAGCTTCAAAGTTGGACTCAAAACTACGGCCATACGAATCGGTCTCGGTTATGCTGGTTTCTCAATACCGGTTCTGGTAGTACCGTAAATAACTGTAAACTCTAAAGTGGAACTTATTTCGACATCTCATGGAATGTTTAATCGATTATTACACGTTTAGTTTCAAATTCGATCCGATTTTCAGTTTTGACATTACAGGGTTATGATTGAATAGAACTTTAAATTTCCGCTTGAAACGACGGTAATTGAAATAATGTCATAAGAACTAAAGCACCGAAGAATATTCATGCAAAAGACACATGCCGACGAAAAAAAAGGTATCATCTCACCACTCTGTAATTTCGGAATCGGAAGTCAGATTCATATGAAATAAAAAACATTTATATGGGGCAGTAGTGCCTTTTATTCCAGCCTAAGTTTGTGAAAATCGGTTCAGTGCATATTTTCTGAAAATTTTCGCACATGTTTCTTTGTAGCTCCGGAACCGGAAGTCAGATCCATACCAAATTTAGAGAAAAAAAACCTTCTTAATTCACCTAGTGGTGTGATAATGCCTTTCTTTTACTTAAAAATTGTCTCATGAAATTTTTGTTTATCTCTTTATTATATTAGTTTTTGGTGCCAATTTTGCTCATTTTTGACACCAATTAATTTAGATTGATTCGAGTAGTTCACAAAAGCATGCTTCAGTGTTTATGTCACATACGTATTACGTAAAAAATTTACGTATTTTGTTTCGCCGGTTTAAGTGACGATGTACAATATTGAACACACTTTACCCTATACCTCCGAAACCGTAAGTCGGATCCAAATGAAATTCAGGAATGCCGTATGAAACCGTAAGACCTTTCATTTGAATCTAAGTTTGTGGAAATCGGTCAAACCATCGCTGAGTAAATTAAGTGAGATCCATTTTGGAATATATGACCACTATTTCCGGTACTTCTGAACCCCCGGTCTCCAGAATAGACGGACGTTGTTTTTTTCTCAAAACAAACTTATAAAACCGATACACTGAAGAAGGATGTAAATAACATTCCGAAACACGCGTATCTGTATGGTAACGTTTGTTATGCTTCATTGAAGTGTAGTGACTTTGTGAAAGTGTAATAACGTGACAGTGAAATAGTGGAATTAAATGGTACATAAATAGTGCAACTATTGTATATATTCCGCTAACAGCTCCAGGTAAAAATAGTGAATCTAAGTTTGTTAAAATCGGTTTAGCCATCTCCGAGAAATTTGCGCGGTAAAAAATCAACGTGTTTTGTCGTTTACGACACTTATACCATCATATCTTCGGAACCCAAAGTCGCAATCATTTGATCTTCGAACTGGATTTCTTAGTGTTTTATCAACAATTCAAGCGTATGTATTCATAATGAACAATACTTTTGAAAACTATAACATAATACATTTTCCTCACGAAAAAATAGTTGATTCAGAATCTTATAAAAATTTCCAATATCAATCGAAAGCTTGGATTTTAAGATTTTTAAAAACGAATATAAATTGAAATGAAAGTACTATTAAAAACTATCTTGCAAATTAGTTTGAAAGAAATCATTTTATTCTTAAAAACGTGCAGTAAACAGTGAGATGGTATCTTTTTTTATCCGATCCACATGTTTTCTGCTTCAATATTCGTTTGTCTTTAAAAAATTGTCACAAGCAAGAATGGTAATCGATTGCTTTGTTGAAATGGTTGAAATACATAGGACAAAATATTTATCAAAATAAACAGGACATTTTCAATATATATTTTCTTGAATACATTTGAGTGACTTTAATATTTCGTTTTTTCGATGGTAGTAGTTGAAGACCGTTACAGTCGATTTAGTTATGTATAGATTATCACTTTGAACAATTATGTTGCCAAATCAAATGTTACCAAAGAGATATCTGAAAAAAATCACCTTAAGACCATCGTCCAAGTACTATGCGCGAGGGTGGTTTTAGGACATTTTTGATGGAAATTTTGAAAAATTTGCCGAAACCAAACTTAGAAAACTTTACAAAACAAACATCATTCCGTTTTTAAATTGACTTAGCATCGTTGCAAAATTATTTTTATATCATTTAGTGCTTCCAAATCTTTTAAAGCGTAAGGTTTTCCAAAAATGTGTCTTAATGTAATCTTTGTAGCCAGCATAAAATTTATTTGGAAAAAAATTGTCATGTCATCGCATTATTTTTCCAAAAAATTGTGAGAAATCACAAAAACACTCATTTTTCTGAGCTATTTGTGATAAGACTCGGAAAATCCTCTGAATTTTCCAACCATTTTTACCCTGCAGATAGATAAAAGTTTTTCCAAGGTCTGTACGTTTTTGGTTTTGGCAAATTTTTCAAATTTTTGATCAAAAATTTCCTAAAGCCACCCGCGCGCATGGTACTTCGACGATGGTCTTAATAACTCGGGAAATAATCATCTGATTTAAAAATTGATCTAAATCATGAATACTTCCAGGAAGACTTTTTATTTGCAATCAGTTTGGTAAAAATCGGTCCAGCTATCTCTGATAAACATGCCTCCTATATTCGCACACACATACACACACAGAAATTTGTTCAGTTTGTTGAGCTGAACCGATTAGTATATGACCCTCGATCCCTGAAATAAAAAAATGTTTGTAAAAAAAATTTAACCACACATCGGTCGTGCAGATGTACATATAAGAAAATTATAGGCAACTGAATTACTTTTAGATCTATGTTTCATCGCATTTTAAAAAGTTTAATTAGTAAAATAATTTCCCTAAATAAGAGGGAGCTGTCTCGTTGCCGTGTTATTTTTCGGAAATTTTCATTTCGGCTATTTTGTTTCATCAGTCATTTCCCAATGCTTTCATTGAATGCTGAAAAACATTCAACTGTAAATCAGTTACACGTAAAATCGCACTCTTACATACATACTAAGGATACATTTCAGTGATAAGCAATATTCGTAATGTGAATCCTTCTTCTATCAGAATATAGTAACGTCAAATCCTCTTCTTGTATCATCACCAACTCAACTTGTTATACCTTGTCAAATAAATTACAGTGTACTCTATTAATTCAGTCTGATTGGTTCAGGACTTCCAATGGACCGTTTAGATCGATGAGAGTGAATAAGGATGTAGAAATGCTATCACCAGCAGATGTTACGAAATTTTAAATTTGAGTTCGCGCTTCTCACTTGATGGCGCTCGCAGAAGGAAAAGTTTTTCGCTTCCAGGTGCCGATGTGATGATATCCGAGAGGTATCAAAACAAGTTTTGGTAATTGTGTGCTGACGAACAGTTTGGAACATTGTTTTGATATTTACACATACGCGACACATTCAGGGAAAACTCGATGGCTGTTAGGTAAAAATGCTACCTTTCAATTTACTTAACGCGCGACTATGCTGTGTATTTAAAAAAAAAGAGAATGAATAATAAGTACAAAGAGGATCACAATATTGGATTTCGCTCACATAGTGCTTGTGCTATTTTTATATACTCTTGTTTATTTGCGATTATTCAGGAAGCTTTCACAAAATATGTTATGTTACGTGAATACACAACTGAATGATTGTCTTAATTTTCCTTATTAGCAATTCTTTATTAAAAGTGTTTCGTGCAGCAAGCAGCTTTGATTTATTTATTTTACAAACCAATGAAGAGATTTCCATAAATAGAATAATTTTAACAAAAACTATAAAATCCTAATCTAACTGAGACTTGTATAAAGCATTTCACTAATTCGATAATTCCCCCTATTGGAGCAACTTGCTCAACCAATGCTTCCGTTGTATCACAAGAATTAATGAATTAGTCGTACGTGATATAATTCACTAACAAAACTATTCATGTATCATGCGGAATGTGCGAGTGAAAGGCACCGAGACATGAGGACTTGTTCGTACTATCATAGCAAAATGGAAATCTGCGTCTACGAAAGGAAATACATCCATAGATTCCTGATTCATATTCCTATGCCTGAAATTTAATCTGATTGAATCACATGACACATGACTGTCAATATTTCCCAATCAGTTATGTTTCTTCAGTAAGCCCTATCCTTTTCGAAATCTCAATCTCGCTAGAAGCAAGAAAATCCATTAACCAAGGTTTTGTTTATATTATATTCATCGTGATCTGTTTGGGTATTGATACATTTAGATGCCAGCCTGTTATAATACACACTTTCCAGAACTGGAGTAACTCTATTTTTTGCTGGATTTTTAGAATGCTGCCCATTTCCTGTTTCGAGCTCAGGACATCAAAAAATTGTTTTAGTTCAAAACATTCGCTTCCTTTCATACAAGAATCAATCACATCCTCGGATTTTTTTCTATCCATTCACATAAAATGACATGACTCAAGATCCCTAAAATTTAGGCGGCTTTTCATTTTACATTGAATATTAATAAAATTAATGAAAACGTCATTAATGAAAACGTAATTAGAATTTTAATACTTTTTCCAAGGAGATCGAGGTTTTGGAGCAGTTTTTTTCAAAAATCGCATCTTCGTTTATTTTTTCGTAGTCATTGATGCTGTTATTTTTATTGATGATTTTACTGTTGTCGGAAATGTCATTGCATGGCTATTTTGTAGTGCTTGGAATGTTGAAATCCTTTGTAGTATATGTTGCAAAAGTCAAGGATTAATTATATTTGCTCGTCACATTGTTATTTACTTTTGTTAAATTTACTGGGTTCACTAGTTACTGGTACTGAACAGTTTTACTTGCCTTTGGTTATATATAACGGTCGCATTTTTTTTTTACGAAAAACAGTCCATTTGGCGTAAAAGTCAAGAAAATGCAGTACATCGACTTTGAAAAAAACACATTTCGTTTAACAGTACACATTTTTCTAGAAATAGTGAATAAAAAAAAGCAAATAAATTTGCTACATGCAGGGTAGCTTAAGTTTCAAAACGATTTCGCCGGATAGGAACTAGCTACGGGTTCGAGTCCTATCTCTGCGGTAGCTTTTTCACAGTTTTCATCACACAGTTGTATTCGCATATCATTTTTTGAATCTGTTTTCCTCGTTCGATACTGATCAAATGTAAAACTAGCTCAATACGGCTCTACGTCTTGACAAGACTAAGCAAATCATAAAAAAAAACAAATAATTATCAAATGATTTATTTTCATAATCTCAATATTTTTATTTCCTTTTTATGGTAATTCTAAGTTCAACAAAATGTAAAAAAATCACGAATTATTCATCAAAACATTTTTTGAGAAGCGGATATTTTTGTTTTAGTGTATTTTTTTTATTTTTGGTAGAGGCAGTTTTCTTTTTTGTAATCATCAAAATTTCGCTAAATTGTTGTAGTGTTGTCATTGTTTTTTTTTAAATAACTATTTATTGGAATATGAGTTAAAATTAAATTATTAAGATTTAAATTGGGTGTTCAGCCACAAGTGGTGACTTTTCAGCCCTATTATATATATGATTTGGTTATTACCATGAGGACATTATTTGCTTCCGCCATTCTGAGATTTTTGTGTAGGAAAAATTCTAAACCTTATATACTAACTTACTAACTAATACAGAGAGCGAATCGATTCAATTGAAGATAGCATCGATTTTTGTCGGAACTTGCTTATAACAGTTCGGCTGAAAAGTTCGTATTGTTTAAAAGAAACACACATTTTTTTGCCAAAATTCGTTTTTATTATTCAACATAATTGCCATCAGAGGCGATACAGCGATTATAGCGATCTTCCAACTTTTCGATACCATTTTTGTAGTACGATTTGTCCTTTGCCTCAATATGGGCCTCAGTTTCAGCGATTACCTCTTCATTGCTTCTAATTTTTTTACCAGCGAGCATTCTCTTGAGGTCTGAGAACAGGAAAAGTCACTGGGGGCCAAATCTGGAGAATACGGTGGATGAGGGAGCAATTCGAAGCCCAATTCGTTCAATTTCAGCATGGTCTCATCGACTTGTGACACGATGCATTGTCTTGATGAAACAAAACTTTTTTCTTTTTCAAATGAGGCCGTTTTTTTGAAATTTCGTCCTTCAAACGCTCTAATAACGCTATATAATAGTCACTGTTGATGGTTTTCCCCTTTTCAAGGTAGTCGATGAAAATTATACCATGCGAATCCCAAAATACAGACGCCATAACCTTACCGGCCGATTGTTGAGTCTTTCCACGCTTTGGGTTCGGTTCATCGCGTGCAGTCCACTCAGCTGACTGACGATTGGACTCCGGAGTGATCTGATGGAGCCATGTTTCGTCCATTGTTATATATCGACGAAAAAAATCGGTTTTATTTCGATATAACAGCTCCAAACACTACTCAGAATCATCAATTCTTTGTTGTTTTTGATCGATTGTGAGCTCACGCGGCACCCATTTTGCAAAAAGCTTTCTCATATCCAAATATTCGTGAATAATATGTCCAACACGATCCTCTGATATCTTTAGGGTGTCAGCTATCTCGATCAACTTCACTTTACGGTTAGTTTTGGAGAACACTTTACATTGGGTTCGAATTGGGTAGGGACGGTTATTAATTTTCAATGGGTACGAGTCGGGTTCAGGCTTAAGAAATTCTTTCTACAGAAACCTGACTGGAATACGAAGCGAAAAACCACCATAGTTCTCCTTCAGGCCCGCGTTGGCAGTTCAAAGCATAGGAAACTGGTCTTACAAACCAGTTGTCGTACGTTCGGACTTCGACCTGGAAGTATTCGTAGTGTCAGTAGGATCGTATTACTAGTCATTGAACGATTCTGTACGCTATAAATCAGCTGCGAAGGCTGTTGAAACAGGAAGGCTAAATTCTAAAAAGGAATGTAATGCCCAGGCTTTGCTTTGTTCTCTTTCGACGAAAAGAATCACTACGTACGACGACGGTGACATGCGGTGAAGACAATGAGCACGCACTTCTTCAGCTCCGTGTTCTACGAACACAAAGATTGTGTATTTTACGTTATCATATTTGACACTGTTCACGTCGTTATTAACCGAGGTGAATGTTATTGCATAACGTTCGCGTTCCCCCCTTTCCCCCTTATTCCAATCTTCCGTTCTTCCGTTCTTCCGTTCTTCCGTTCTTCCGTTCTTCCGTTCTTCCGTTCTTCCGTTCTTCCGTTCTTCCGTTCTTCCGTTCTTCCGTTCCACCGTTCTTCAGTTCTTTCATTTTTCTGCCTTTTTGTTCTTCCGGTTTTACAATCTTCTATTTTTTCTTAATTCCGGTTCTTCCTTCTTCCAATGATTTGTTCTTCCATTTTTCCTTTTTACTTCTTCCTTACGCCTTCTTTCTTATCTCATGTTTTTTTTATTTCTCGAAGGTCATTCATACATTACCAGTGTTACGATATAACCGACACTGAGTATCCTTTCCGGTTGGACTCGATCATACACACTTCTTAATAACCTTGTAATTTTACATCTTATAAGATGCACATAAATGGAGCGTCGCAGCTCACGCCAATTTACGTACAAGAACATATAATATTGTGTAATTGAAAAATTCCATGACATGAAATTTATTGGAAATAAACTAAGAACAGCGACTTGAGTCGAGAAACTTTGGATCACAAAAGACATCCGTTGATAGATTGAGCTTCAGAAGCATACATCTGCTTGGCTGGTAAATGATGGATAGAAATCCATAAAGTCGAACTTGCTAGCCGAATGCCAATTAAAGTCGGAACCAGTAATACTCATTCAAGCATTAAGCCATCGCAAATGGAAATTTTCATCATTTGACAAATTAGGTCTATATGAATTGCATTTATCAATTGCAATTGTATGTGGAACCAGTTCACCTGCTAAATTTTTTAAATTTCTGTTGTATGTAAGAAATTCGTTTTGTGAAACACATTTTCTACACGTTAAAATAAAATAAGATGAGTTTACTCAATCCCGAAAACGAATAACTGACCGCGAACATAGTTGACTGTACAACCTCATCAGTGATGCCTCTGGAGTACTTCAAGGAAGTCATCTTGGACCGTTTAATTTTTTTTCTATATCTCAAGGGTTTAAATTTGACTAATTTGTTATTTAGGGGTTTGGCTAAAAGCTGTTGAACTGTTTAAGATTTTGCAATAAGCAGTTCAATTTGAATTTCAAATTAATTCTTATCATCCAATCAACAACTGACACGGATTTCTTACAACAGCAGATAAATAATTTAATTGATTAATATAATATCTGTCTGTAATGAAGTTTGTCTGTAATAAAGTTCGACTATATTATTTCCAAACTGTTTTTGTTTTCTTCATGCTCCATTTTTCTATGTCAGGAGGACTTGTTGGCTCAGGATCATTGCACCGAAAGTCATTTCGAAAAATGGGTCATTTTGCCAAAAGAAAAAATTATCATGCTGTGAATTCCCATTCGCCGAATCATACCATTGTCGTAGTGCCGTATTGGAATTCATTTTATATAAAAACAATGAAATTTTACAGCGTTTACGTCTGTTTTATTAAGCTGAAATCGTATATCGGAAATATTTCCGTGTTTAATGGTACGAATGAATTCATTTTTCCATGATTAATTCAGAGAAAAATCTCTTTTGATTAATTTTTTTTAGAATGATTTATTATCTTCAGAATGTAATTTTCTGGAAAATGAATTGACTTTATTGATTACTAAGCATCGAACCATATGCTAAAGAAACATTTTTTTTTATTATTCTGTTAAAAGTGGTAAAAATCAATTGATAGAAACATATTTTTCATAACAACCACATTGTCAGATTCTACATTTGCGTTAGAAATAATGCCCCAGCAACCGTGTAAAACAAAAACCGTTATGTTCCGAAATGGCAATGCATTACGCCCTTTGAAATGGTAAAATAGACCAAAAGCAGAAATAGACATATTATTTGCATGATCCACTAATTGCAATTGGGAATCTACATTTTCAATCTATGCTTTGTTTCAAAGATTTATAATAGTATAAAATAATATTTTGAAACGAAACACATTGTTGAATCGAGAGTGGGCACTATGTCCATAGAGTGACTGTTACGGAAAAACACTAATATATTAAAAGATATGGCTTTGTTTTTTTGCACGTTTAAACCATGAATTAAATCGATTGCAATTTTTATCATTGCAATAGAATGTATCGTTGGTATATTGATATATATTGATTAAAATATCCATCCTTAAACAAAAACTCAAATAAAAATTTTAAACATCTATCCGCTTAAAAAACAATTTTCAATTAGTTAGATCATATGAATGTATTTTTGTGACCGACTCCCGGTGAACGACCGGTGAAGATTAAAGCCGGGTTTATATACCTTCCAACTTGAGAAAAGATGCATTTCGTTTAATCTGAGAAATATAAAAACGATTTATTTCAATAAATTAAATACCACCAAATGAAACAGAACTAACGAAACATACATAATAATCAATCTTAGACAATAAACACTAATTGGACTGTCAATAATTGTTGACACCGTTTACCCTGCCTGTGCAAAATTATTTCTCGTCGACTACATTTCGTTTATATGCGGCGTAAAATGACGACTAAATCAGGTGTAATTTATCAGGAAAAGGTTCAATACAAATTGGCTAGTCAGTCAGTCTTAATTGCGAGGGAAGCAAAAAAGGAATTGAAACCAGTCAGACAGGCGAGGCGACCAGTTCAGCGCGAGTGAGGTTTCATCACTCAACCTGTATTGTTTGTAAATATTCATACATGCACCTTCGTACACATACCTAAAGAAAAAGCAATGCCACCGCATGGTCCCTGTGACCCGCTAGATTTTCCGCGTTTTTATTGTAACATCGAAAGCGTGAAACTCGGAGAAAACAAAAACTGTCACCTTCAGCAGAAATACAATTCCAATTAGGCCGTGCAGTGCTTCCGTACCACGACCTCCGGCAACTTTTACAATTTTGCTGGTCGGCTGCCCATATGATGAGTGAGCCTTAGTTCATTTTCATTGTATAAATTGCGCCTGAGTAGATGCAAACATTAAGGCATATCCCAGTTGCGTACTTCTGGAAAAATGTTTCAGAATAAAAGTATTTCCGGGAGCGCTTTAAGTTGCACATTTCGCATTTAATTCATTTTTTAAGTACTCGTACAACAACGTGATAGCCAGTCTCCAGATGGGAATTTGAATTCAGCATAGCTAGAAGCTCTCGGAGGTAACTTCATTTGTTCATGTGAAGCAAACTTTCTTAATTTGATATAAAGATTTCGTTTAAAAAAAACGGCCAATTGATGCATCTTGATGCGTAACATAGTCGGAGAATGGTCGAGTCATTGATGACTATTTTTATATACTAGTATTACACATCCTTAACTACATACTCCAAATACACATCGTTGTGCATTTCTATTACTATTATAACTCTACTCTACCACAAAATGTTTAGTTTCCAACAAGCTACGAGTAATTCTACACATGACTTATGATGGGTACGTGATTTTATTTACATCGTTATACAACACCTCAGTAGTGGTTGAAAATCTAGATGAATTGTTCCGTTGATGCGGGAACTGTAGCGTTCGGTGAATTTGTGTTGTTTTGCACGTTTGTTTAACATTTAACACCACATAGTGCAGCAAATGTTGGATGACGCAGTACGAAGAAGAAAGCAGGAATCATTTTTCTCATTGCGTAGTTTCGTGGCATAACAGAGATGTTCCCACAATTCACTTCGCTTTACTTTCATGATTTCATCAGTCACCTACTCTTATGAATTTACCAACTCCACAAATATGAAAAATCTATGAAAAAAAGTTTCCTGTATTGAGGTTAATTCAATGTGAATGTCACGATCTTTCCGAAATAGCACACTATTTTTAGTCAAGTTAAATTTTACCCGATAACCCCACATTTTCTCTCGTAATGTTACAAAACAGGTGGCATTTTTCGAAGTTACATCCAGAAGAACAAAAAAAGATTAATATTTCATACATACGAAATTCCAACTTTCCAAGCTGCGTTGGAAGGCAGCAGTTCTATATTTTAAGCAGTTTTTCGATGGAAAATAAAAATTGAATGATCATTTTGAAAACAGAATAGTAAAAACTGGTGTCACTCATTTAGCAGTATATTTGCACAGGTGGAAAGCAAAGTGAAATTTTCATTACCACAGACATGTTGTTCATTGTTCAATGAAGCGTGATCGCATTGCATAAGGCTAGTTAGGTGCATTATGTTCTCAATCCACATGAATCCATTAAACTGCCTTGCACTACGTGAGCCATGATGAAGCGAGAACTCAGAAAGACCAGGAAATAATGCAATTGAATGTAATGCTAGGGAAAATATAAAAACCTGTTTCAGTGAACCTAGTCATGTGAGGATGCCTATCTCATATCACTCATATTCTCATTATTTCATTTCATTTATGAAAATCAAATCATTAAATCATAAATAAAAAAAAAAATTTGCTCGTGCGTATACGTACGTACATATTTCAACCGTTTAGAATAAAATTCGGAAAATTTTTCTCTTTTTCCCTTGCTCATACAGAAAGGCTATCCAATCGACTTTACAACCGAGGCCCGTGCGTGCGTGTGTGTGTGTGTGTGTGTGTGTGTGTGTGTGTGTGTGTGTGTGTGTGTGTGTGTGTGTGTGTGTGTGTGTGTGTGTGTGTGTGTGTGTGTGTGTGTGTGTGTGTGTGTGTGTGTGTGTGTGTTTGTGTGTGCGTGCGTGCGTGCGCGTGCGTGTGTGTGTTTGTGTGTGTATGTATGTATGTGACAAACAATGTCACCCAATTTTCTCAGAAATGGCTGAACCGATTTTCACAAACTTAGATTCAAAAATAAGAAAAAAAAGTCACACACGTTTCTCAGAGATGGCTGAATCGATTTTCACAAACCTTGATTCAAATGAAAGCTCTTATGGCCTCATATGATTTTCTTGAATTTCTTCTGGATCCAACTTCCCGTTCCGGAATTACAAGGAAATATGAGCAAATATATTAAAGTATGCGCACTCAATTTTCTCGGAAATTTCTTAACCGATTTTTACAACCTAAGATGCAAAAAAAGGTCTTGAAATTATTAGAAAAGTCTCCGAAAATTTTATCCCGATCTGTCTTTCGGTTCCGGTATTACAGTGTGATCAGTCAAAATTTTCAATTTCATGAGTATTTTTTCACAAACGATGGCTAAATGAGGTGCACATTTTCATAAAACTTACTGCTAAATCCATCTACTTGGCAGACCTAGTTAGTTAGAGAATATATAAAACTACTTTGGGACTACTAGTCCCTGGTTTCCGCTTCCGACAGCACTGATAATGGTGAAGAAAATCTCCAAAAATGGAACTCACTTCGATTTCTCTACAACGGTTAAACCGATTTTCACGAATAATGATTCAAGCTAAAGCTCTCATTGTTTTCAAATATGCTGTGCAATTTCATCCAGATCCGACTTCCGGTTTCGAAATATAGGACATTGAAATTTTCGTTCAATGACGATGCAGAACTGGCACGCGTCGGTACGTGAGGCTTTGCTCCGTTCGTAGTGTGCTTTGTTCAATTTCGTATAAAAAGTAGGGTTGCCACATTTAAATTTATACCTTATAGGTGAAAAATATGCAAATTTGGTTCTTTTTTGATCATAAGGTATGTTTCTGTGCGTGTATGTATGTGTCAAATAGTGTCACTAATAAAATAAAAATCTCGTAGTCACATAGGTTGCTATTGAATTTCATCATGCTTTCATAGGGTAAAGTGTGCTTAAAATTGCACACCGTAATTAAGAGCGACGATGCAAAAAAGGTAAAATTCTTCTAGATTAGGCTTAAAACTGATTCAATTTGTAGGCTATATTAGTAACCTACTAACCGGAAGTTCCAGGTTAGAGAAGTACCGAAAATAGTGGGCAAAAAGTCTAACACGAGACTCACTCAATTTTCTCAGAAATGATTGGATCGATTTCCACAAACAGGCTCCTATAGTCTTATAGGTTGCTGTTTAATTTCATTCGGGTCCGACGTCGGGTTCTAGAACTATAGGGTAAAGTGTGTTCAATCATTTACTGCGACAATACAAAATAAAAAAATGCTTATTAACTTGACATAACTGCAAATTGAAAAGCTTATGTTAGTTTCTCATTTTATTCAAGATTGAAAAACAAATTTCTTCACAGATTCTTCTAGTGATATTTTTGAAAATATTAGTAATATGAAAAAAGCATCGTTACAACACTAGCTGGATTGAATAAGGTTTTTTGTATCCCTTCGCTAAATGACGCCGTGAAATGTTTTATGTTTTAACACACTACGCATTGTTTTTCCGATTTTTGGTTTTTTAACGATATCAAACTAACTATAGATTATAAGATGAGAAGGAATATGAAATTTATAGAGTACATAAGAAAGAACAACGATATGAGGATAAAGATCATTTAAGTAAGCAGAAGGCTTCTCGCAACTAAACTAGTCTACCAGAGGAGTCGAATTGAGACATCTCATCAATGCAAATCATCCGTGTCTCTGATATGTCAAAAATTAAAGGAAAAGATCATTTACAATATACTATTCTATATACATATACTATATAGATCCGAACCTCAAACCTGTCTTCCGGAATCAAAAGTCAGATACGGATGGAATTTAACAGCTTTCATTTGAGCCTAAGTTTGAGAGAACCGGATAGTTTGTGTTAGTGTAAGAATACAAGCTTTATTTTTTTTCAACTACGAACCCAGTTGCAAGCTTCGAACTCTGAGGCGTTCGGATGTTTTTTTTTTCAATCTCACAACTCAGAAACGATATTGTAACATGTCGCCTATATTTACATAATATAGGAGTTGTTCATCTGAAGACGATTCCAGGAGCAAAACATGAAATGCCATAAAATTTTGTGTTCATCCAATGAAATCTGAAAGACATTCGGAAGAAAATTCAATGGCGCTTGTCACCCAGCCCCGCAAGATGAGCTTTGCGACTGCCGGGTGAAGTCTGACAATTTTAAGACACGGAGTGAAAGAAATTGAATAACACAGCTGGTGACAGCAGACATATTCGCACAATAACAAAAATAGAGACCAAAGACTCAAGCGTCGGCTCAATATACTCCCACATGTGATAGATTGTCCCTCCGCCGGCAAGCTTAAAGCGCACATTCACATCGATTATCCTGCGGTTTGATGATTCACTGCTTCTAGTTTCGGTTCATCTACACGAGCCTGCAACTACAATATGGAAAAAAATCCAAATTAAACCTTTTGTTCAATAGTTTGCCTGATAGCGGAGACAATAAAAATCAGTAATTTCCTTGGCCTTTGAAATAATGATCTAATATTTAATTAATTTCTGAATACAATCGAATAAGTCCGATTATATAAAAATCATTGTTTTCCCAAGTAGCAAACATTGTTCTTGCATTGTATTTCTCTAAATTTCTCGCAACGATTGTGCGATTGGAAAAGCGCACTTTGCTTGTATGATGTGCAACAAGTTGCAACTATGTAATGAAAACCGCGAAAGTGTTACCGCAGAGACGGGACTCAAACCTGTAGCAGGCTCCTATCCGGGAAAATTGTTTTGCCATGAAGAGACAGCCTAGAAGAAGAATCAAGTATGCTTTGCTTTACTTGACCGCCACAGCAGTCAACAATAGTCCTATCTTTATGGAATTCTATGCAATAGAAAACAAACACAAGTCTATCTTTGCTATTCTACTTTGCCGTCGGATATTTTGGCATGACCATAAGACCTTTCATTTGACCCTAAGATTGGGAATATCGGTTTTGAGTCCAGTTTAGAAAATTTTTTACGGTTTTTGTTTCGTCTGTTTAAGTGATGATGCACAATATTTTACACACTTTACCCTATAACACCAGAAGTCGGATGCAAATAAAATTCAGAAATTCCGAGAGACCGGGAACCAGGATAGTCGGAATCGGTTTGTTTAGTTGCCTACTGATAATGGCTATCAATTTGTGTAGTTTAAGTGACGGTATCAAATTTTTAACACATTTTACCCTATAATTCCGGAACCGGAAGTCGGATCCGGATGAAATTTGGGTGTTTTATTTGGGACTATGAAACCTTTCATTTGAAGATTGTAAAAATCGATCGCGCCATCTCTGAGAAAAGTGAGAAAGTAGTTTGAAATAGGATTTTTTCATTAATCACCTTGTAATTCCGGAACCGGGAGTCGGGTCAAAATAAAATTCAGGAACTTTGTATGAGACAATTATGGCTTTCATTTGAATCTAAGTTTGTGAGAATCGATTCAGCCGTATCTGAGAATAGTTAGTGCACTTATATTCACTTTTTTGCACATATCACCCTGTAATTTCGAAACCGGAAGTCGGATTCGAATAAAATTCAGGAATTTGTGCGATTACAAGACCTTTCATTTGAATCTAAGTTCCGAGAAAAGTGAGTGCAAAAAAATGTTGCATACATACACACACATACAGACATTTTGCGTACTCGACGAACTGAGTCGAATGGTATATGCCACTCGACCATACGGGCCTCGGTTCAAAAGTCGGTTTTCATAGTGACAAATGACAAATGAATGGCAAAATGTTAGCACGCACAATTTTGTATTGTGTAGGTACGTAAATAACTCCTTTTCTTACTTTTAAGTTTTAATTATTTTAGACTTGGTTTCGTAAGAATTAGTGCACTTTTTCAGCTTCATTTTTTCTCCACCATAGTATGCGCTAAAGTTTCTTTTTTCCCTCCTCCAATGCTGCTTTTATTTTAACACATAGACAAAATGTATTTTCGGTAAAGCCTAAATTTAGTCGTAACTTACAAACAAATTGAATAGCGTTTCCAAATTGGATTCGGCGAGAATCAAGAAAGAGAAAATGGACAGCAGTGCCAGACCTAGCCTCCGATTAACTTCGCGTCATAAAGCAAATGCCGCTTCTGGAATTCAGCTCATGGTTTCCAATCTTGTGGTGCCTCCGAAAATAGCTGCTCATCACGAGTGAATCGGGCGAGAAATGAAAGAATTTTCTCAGTGAAAGATAGTAGCATCACAAAAAAAACAGTGACGGAGACCTAAGATTTCTTATCATGTTTTTATGGTTGTTTCCCCCCAAATGAAAAGATTTAGGTAATAAAGTTACCTTCAACTCACTTCCAGGAAGGTGTTTAACCATTGTGGCGGTAATCGCGATTCGCCGCAAAAACTGATTGAGTATTGCACATTTTTTAACGATTCAGAACTTTTTCAACGAAAGGGTTATATTTGGACAGCATGTAGCAAATATTAGTATGTACGAACTAACGCATTCATATTCATTGAATTACTTTTAGTTTCCATTTCAAAAATCGTTACGCCCTTACGCTTTTTTGACAGAAATTATTGAATTTTGCATTGATTGAATAAAAAATGCTTGTTCGCGACAATATCTGGACGCCTCTCAATACTTTTGTCTTTGGAAATACTTCATCAACGCGTGAAATATGGCGCACACTGATGCACGGGCGATTTGTAGGACGTATAGGATTTGATTGAAAAAACACAAAAAAATGAGAAAATTGATGAAATCTTTATTGGAATCGATAGAACGATCAATATAATTTAAAGTTTGAAGATGATGCAAATTCAATTTTGGCACACTCTCTCCAACATATTGGCCGGTATTTCACGAATAATGCAACCGACCTATAATCCACACCGAACAGTGACTTACTGGAGATGCATTGGTAGCTCTTGTGCTTCTTTCTGACTGGTCTTCACTCCAGATGCGGCAATTTGCTTGTTGACGTATTCATTCAACCAAAAATGAATCCATTCTATCCATTCGACACTTAACACAATTTTTCGATAAAAAAGTGGATCAAACTCCAAACCAAACGACGATTCATGATAAAATATAGACCAAACTGATCAAGTATGACAATGACACAAGACACGATTCACACGTGATCTTTCAAAAGCAGTATTGCAAAAAGATACTAGCAAAAAATCACCCTTTACTATAAGCTTTTAGGTCGAAGATGGCGTCGAAAGAAGAAAATGTCTCCAAGTTTCGTGCATACTTTCAAGCACCGGTAAAGTATAAAGTCGTTCAAAAAGAAAAATGTACCGAACCGTAACAATAAAAGGAATGCGACCCGGACCCGGACTCACAAGCTGAAAAATAACTCGGACTCGTAAGTTGTATTGTGAATATTTGACGAAGGTTTTCTGCGTGATAATGGACGATGAAACTTAGGAGCTGGAAGACTTAAAGGGCTGAGGACAGTACCGTAAAGTGGTAGGTTTTTTGCTATTTTCCCGTTTCAAATTAAATTTTCTTGGAAACGGTGCAAAATATAGAAAAACCCACCTGACAATGTCTTCGAAATTTAGTTGAGAATATTCTGTGAAATTTTCAGAATGATTCATTGAGTTTAGCGGTCGTGTTGTATTTTTTTCTGACTGAAGAACTGCTGAAAATTGGAACGCTCGGAAATGCATACCTTCACTTGTTCATCGAATATCTCGGCTTTGAAGGCTTGTATCATAAATCTACCGTGACAAAGTCTAGATAATTTAGTTTAGATGCGATTAGTACATAAAAACATATATGTTATCGCGATAAAAATAAAGTCTTGTATTTTTCTGTGAAACAAAGTCAGTTTAATGCATCCGCCATTTTTTTCGCTTTGGTTTCCTGATAGCATTCTGAAAAAGGAGAGAGAAATAAAATTGGCTTGACAAGGCTGCCAAACACACAGACATTCAATCTTTGTGAAAGTTGAATATTTTTTCATTGTTCATTGGAATCCATGTAATGTCCAACCCATACGATAGATTAATGTGATAAAACTTCTCATCAAAATAATAAAATGTATGCTGGCAACCCGGTACACTTTGCTCATATACGAGAGAGTACAAGAGAAATACGATGCGCAAAGGGAATTGAGCGAGCCACGTGGTCGATTTAAAACTCAACACGTGACCCTCTGTCCTCAGACCCTAAGCAGCTTCCCAAAATGTCTTTCTATACTGCCATGTAACGGAACGGCGTAGAGGAACATTTCAGAACAAATTACGCGTAGAGGAACATTTCAGAACACAGAAAAATGCCAAGTTTTCCAAAAAATATTTGGTTTGACAGGCAATATCCAGCTGTGGTCAAGCAAGTCAAAGCTTCATCACCACAGGAACAGTGAACAAAGAAATATACAGTGATGAATGCCTAAAGAAGTGATGAATGCCTAAAGAAGCGACGTTCCCTCGCTATTGACATCTTGTCACTATCTTGTCACTACGTCAAAGAAATTTGGGAACGGCGTAAAGTGAATTTAGTCCGTTTTGTAACATTGTCATTGTAGCTGTAAATAGTTTTAAGATGATTAATAATGCACAACTAAATGAAAAACAAATGCATCTTTTATTGAACTAACAGCAAAGTTGTTTTATTCCAAATTTAATCTACACA
The DNA here is from genome assembly GCF_030247185.1 of Malaya genurostris. Lineage (NCBI taxonomy): Eukaryota > Metazoa > Arthropoda > Insecta > Diptera > Culicidae > Malaya > Malaya genurostris. The sequence continues at coordinate 15,418,694 of NC_080572.1, read as the reverse complement.
GATTTTGTCGCGAATAAGTCTTACTATTTAGACCTAACAACGTTCAAAAATTCCTGGAATTAGGAATTAATCCAGTTATGGGTTTATTTTTTCCATTTGATACTGTTAGTTCCGGGTCTCTGTGAATTGAGTATCAGGGTATCGAAAGATTATCAATTGTAAATAACGATGCACCTTAGTGCAGATCTTTCCTTGGATTAGTCATATTGTTTCGTTCTACTCAACAGTTCTACTCAACAATTCGTATGTTTGGAAGAATCGGACCCATCATCATTCAGAAATCAGTATGAGTACATTTTGGTTGCTACATGGGATGTTTCAGGAATCGAATATCGAAGAACCTTTTGGCAATTGAAGTTTCGGTTGGTCATAATTCATTCTAATCTTTTTTGCCTTTCTCATATAGAAAGGCTATGCAATCACTGCGAAGACCGACCATTCGAATAAGTTCGTCGAGTACGTAAGATGTCTGTGTGGGTATGTGTGTGTGAGAGAGAAAAAATCACAATTTTAGACCCAAACGAAGGTACTATTGTTTCAAAGATTTTTCTAAATTTGGCATGAATCTGATTTCCGGTTCCAGAATTATGAAAAAAAAATGTACGAAAAATTGCTCTCATTTCGCTCCGAAGTGGCTGAACCGATTATAACACACTTAGGCTCAAACGAAATACACTACTGACCCATAGATTTTTTTTTAATTTCATGCGGATCTGATTTCCGGTTCCGAAATCACAGGCAGAGATGTGCATCTCCTCTGTGTGACGAAAAGCAAGTATAAATTCTCCCCTCGTACTGACAACATCAACGAGAGCTCTTCTCTTTCACATATATACACCACTGTTATATAAAGTGTGCACGCATCATGAGAGCGAGTGTTTATTTTCTATCAACTCTAGCGCTGGATCACACCAAATTTTCTGAGGTGGATGAATATATTTTCTCCGAAGTGTGCACGCCGGTGAGGACTCTGGTGTACGCCTCGCATAAGAGAAGCGTGAGGCACGCATATTCAGCAAAACCGCAATTTATCATTAAAATTTAGTTATTCCTTGCTGCGAAAAAGATTGTCATAGCGAGGTTACCGATACCTTCTATGAAATTAAAAATTAAATTACAGAAGAAATTACGCTCACTAGCACGCACCAGTGGTCACTTGGGTGTATTTAGGCGAGAGCGATTCATGCGAAGAGAATGTGTTTTACTCGCGCCAGCTGCTTTAACCACTAGCACACGCTCAAATTCTGTCTATTCGACTTTTTGTGTGATGTTCGCTTCTTGCATCCCCTGTGTAGACACGAATCTTACACCAGCGTGTATCACTCACAGAAATGCCATCACTGATAACAGGGAATTCAAAAGTTTGCATTCACAGATAAAGATGCAAAAACGATCTATTTTTTCAAAAATAGTAAATTAATTCTTCGAGTTTACAGGTCTTATATGTTGGATAGTGGTTTCCGGAAGTACCGGAAATAGTGATCAAAATTTCTAAAATGGACTAACTCACTTTTCTCCCCGACGGCTGATCTGATTTTCTCGAACTTAGAATCTGTCTTAGATTCAGGAATTAAAGGGTGATGAGTGTTTGAATTTTCGTATAGTGCGACGAAGTAAAAGAGGCTATTTATCCAGTAATGCTCAACAACTTCCAAATCCAGATCCAAAATTGAACTCAAATAAATATGGGAGAATGATCTATCATTTGATCCAATCCTTCGGGCTGCTCTTTTCGAAACTTTACGGAAGCTGGTATGGATATATACATAAAACCCGCCGAGCCTCGGTTGACTTAGACAAGGAACTTAGTTAAATAGGGACCCTTGATTTTCGAAATTGATGTGAATGATACGAAGGATTCTGATCGTTACGAAAGGGCTATCCGACCGGATGAATGAAAATAACTACTCAGAGATCATACGATGAAATTCACAACGTAATCGAATAATCTAGGCTCGAAATGAGATTTCTTCTGGCGTTCTGTGAGTAGAATTCTATGTCGAAGAATACAAGAAGTCTTAGCTAAAGTTTTCCAATTATGTAATGGCGCATTCATTAATCAAAAGAGAAAATGACAGCTGAAACTCATTGGTTCCATGTTCCAGTGATAGAATATGTGAGACATTATTTTCTTTAAGCTATGTACACATCGAAAAAGTTTTCAATAAAGACTCTAAGATCAGTTTCAACATTAATTATTTGATACTACAGGGCGTGTAGTTGGATTTTGGGTTGATCACTTCGTCGTAACTTAGCACAAAAACTAATGCATTTTTTTCCAAGTCTCAAATTGGAAATTTTAGCTGATAATCTGTAGATAATTTGAGTAAAAACCTAGTTGTAATGGGCACTTTTTTCAATTTCCAATAAGTGTTCGGCTTTACGATTTAGCTACGAGAACAATTTTTTTAATGATCTGAATAGTCAAAGTACATGACAACTCGACAGACATGGTAGGAAGTCACAATTATTTTATACGCAAACCCGTCACCAAAATAGTAATCAAATTGTAATTAGTTTGAAGGATTTTCGTTTCGGTTTTTCACTGATTGAAAGTTATATGTCAGAATGAGTTTCTTAAATAGTACTTTTGATGTATGTACTAATCGAATATTCCTTGATTTTCTTAATGATACCGATACAATATGTAATGGTCGGCAGTAAAAGCCATAAGTTTTGTTTGGAGACATGTAACATAGCGATTTGTGGTTGCGCTAAATTACTTTGAAAAGTTCCGCGTGAGATTGAAGCATTAGCAAGAATCTTTTTCAAGCAGTTTTCTTTAATGTGAGTTTTTAAAGTTACGTGAAGTTATTGAAATCGATACGTAGACATAATTCCGATCAGTTACTGAAATAATATTACTAATTGAAACAAACTTGAATGAGCTGAAAAGCTTAAATCCTAACCACAGTTTTGTACCTATGTAAAAAACCGCATAAAAAATAAACCTTAAGCATCATTAGCTGACGTCTTACTTCCGTTTAAGAATGTAATGGACTCCATTCGCGATAATATCCTTGATTTATGATTGTAATCATGCGTATCTCACCCCGGAGGCTGTTTCTCGAAAAGGACGAACATTTTCCATTGTTCCATTCCGCATCTGATTTTTTTTACTTATTGCAAGAATGAACACTACTTAACTTCCGCTGCAAAGGCACGACATACTCCCATTTAAGGAATGCTTTTGTTGGCGTCTGAACAGCAAACATGAAAAAGGAAACGTTTCGGGACTGAGTCCGGTTATCACAATTTTTGAAGCTTTCAAGAAGGGAGAAGCTATTTCGGTTTTGGAATGCTAGGGTCTTAGGTTTACGTCAGGCTGTAATAGATTTGTAGCAATCAAGAGGAGGACGAAACGGTGAGTTAATTTACGAGAGATGATGCCTTTCAGATATCTCGGGTAGCTGAAAATATCTCTTATTATAGAATTTTGATGAATGGCTTTTAAAGCGCTTTCAAATTACACACCGCGATTTTCAGAAGCACTTTCGGTTGAAACAGTTAGATAATAGAAGAAAAAAGTGCAACCTTTATTTCAAATTAGAATCTTCTTCAATTTATCTCTCGATCTAGCTCACTTTTTCATTATTTTAACAAAAAAACAGATTATTTTCTGATATATGGTCTTGAAAATAACATGTAATTTTTTGCCTGTGCCTAAGAGATAGGTCACAATTTACATAAATTACTAGTTAGTTTTACTTGTAAATAACGTGTGATTACACAAATAAATTCAGTACAGGGACACTTTTATTTGTGTCCCTTTGCAATATTCATTTTTCTTAAGCATGTACTTCAAATGTTGCACGGAAGCGTAAAACTGTCTAGTATTGTGTACTTTCCTTTCACGTTTGAGGTTACGTTCAGTATTCGAGCATAGGTAAGTAGGCTCTTGATGGATAACACAGAATAATAAACTACAGCTACCCAGTTATCTCTGTCTTATGTGGATTTGTTTAGTGGTTTATGTTGAACTACTTAGTAGCACATTAAAGGTTTGTTTTGGTTTACAGAAAAAGTCATATTAATGGGAAAGTTTTATAAAGCGACCCTGCTAGCCAAACACCTCCCCAAAACGATTGTACTTTTCACTTACATGCACATAATTTTTCGAAAAATTAGTATTCTCGAAATCTCGTGCGTTGTGTACTAGTTTATGATATATATCTTTAAAAAACCTGTTTTAATCCACCTAGTGGTGTAATGATGCCTTTCTCATAAAGGATTTTTTTATAGGACCGCAAGACCTTTCATTTGACCCCAAGATAAGGAATGAGAGAGAGAGAGAGAAAATGTATTTATCCGGTTTTGGCATTCAAAATTTTTACCGACTGTCGCTGTGGACGAAGCATGGTAAGCTTGTTTGCTGAGGGCAACTTGATCTAAGCTGCGTTCCAACAGCGGCAGTTTGTAAAATTTTTGAATGCAAAAACCGGATAAATACATTTGTTTTGGAAGAACCGGTTAAGTTTTTGTCCGGTTTTTGCATTCAAAGTTATTTTGTCCGGTTCTTGCAGAAAAGATGTACGATACTTGCATTGCAAAATCCATGTCCGGTTTTTGCTCTTAATGTTTTTATCCGGTTTTCGCATTCAAAAATACTTAAACGTGTTTTCCAAACTAAGTTTCATTTATCCGATTTTTGCTTTTAGGCGTTCATGTGAGTTACATTGAAACAAATGTTCCGTAATATTTTTTAGATTCACTTAATTTCAGTAATTTTTTGATAAATTACTGACAATTAGATAAATCTTAGAGTTCGTTCAGTAAAAATATTGTTTGCCTTTCTTATATATAAAGCCTATACAATCACTGCAAAAACCGACTTGTGAACCGAATGTCATACACCATTCGACTCAGCTCGACGAGCTGAGCAAATATCTGTGTGTGTATGTGTGTGTGGGTGTGACAAATATTGTCACTCACTTTTCTCGGAGATGGATTAACCAATTTTCACAAACTTAGATTCAAATAAAAGACCTTATGGTTTCATACAAAGTCCCGGAATTTCGTTTGGAACCAACTTCTGGTTCCAGAATTACAGGGTGATATGCACCAAAAATGTGAAATAATGTAACTCACGTTTCTCGAAGATGGCTGAACCGATTTCCCCAAACTTCGATTTAAATGAAAGGTCTCAAGATACCATAAGAATATTCTAATTTTCATTCGGATTAAACCCCTGCTTCCGAACGTAAGGTGCTTAGTGTGAAAATGTCAGTTTCAAGAATGTTTCTGAATTTCTCATATACCAAAATCGGTATGAAAAGGCTGAGCCATCCTAAAAAATAAACACTTAATTGCTTCACGACTTTGCTTGCAAAAAGTATCTGCCAACAATGGTAACCGCACTGCAGTAGATGCAAAACAAAAACACTTCAAAAGGCCCGGCGTAGTTTACAGTGGGAATCCGCTCCACTAGTTGGTAGATGACAAAGTAGAAATAAAATAAACAGCAAATCACCCCTTACATCCGACAAAAAAAATCTCACAACGAAACTCTATTTATTTTATGCTTATGGATGGATAGACGTTGCATACAAAGTGGGGAAGAGGAACATACAGTAAAGTAATAACGTTTTCTGCGGTTTTGGTTTGTGCTAGTTTGTTGATGCTTTGTACTGGACTTGTGAGCAAGTTTTGAGAAAGAAAGGGATTGAAGGTGAGAGAACATATCGAACATGGAAATAAGCTCGCATTTGCATTAACTATTTTCATGCTTTTTAATAGTATGAACGCTTTGGGACGAGGCATAGTCATTCAATTAATCAGATAAGGGAATGTTTTTGTTTAAGAATATAACCAAAAATATTGAACACTGCAGGAGCAACACGCAAAAATCCGTTCCTGCTTTCATGGTAATAATAATCATGATATAATTTAAATCAAATCCTTTCGCTTTTCTTGAGATCGTGATCTATATACCAAATGCATAACTTGTTATATTCAAATGCAAAACTACCACAAAAACCCTTCTTAATCCACCTAGTGGTGTGATAATGCCTTTCTCTTCTTTCACAACAGTCTCATGAAAATATGTTTCATACATTTATTAAATAATTTTGGATACTAATTTTGACACCAATTGATTCAGATTGATTCGAGTAGTTCACAAAAGCATGCTTCAGTGTTTATGTCACACAGTCAGCATCATTTTTCCAAACTAGTGCTTGACATTTGCGTTGCCTATTTGTATGAGAACAGTGATGCTAATCTAAAATCCTATTTAAATCCACCTAGTGGTGTAATGATGCCTTTCTCATATTACTCATTACATCATAAATATAATCGTGAAATTCGCAAAAACAACTGTTTATTGAATAGAAATAGGATAATTTTTTCGGATCTAATCTCACAAACTCTATAAAACCTGTTTACCCTGTAGTTCCAGAACCGAAAGAAGTATCCACAACAATTTAAGGAATTCCGTATGAAACTGTAAGACTTTTCTTTTGAACCTATAAGTTTGTGAAAATCGATTTGTCCATCTCCAAGAAAAGTAAGTGAGATCTTTTTTGCAGTTTTTGATCACTATTTCCAATTCTTCCGAAACCGGATTCAGATAAACGGAATAGCCGAAGTTGGTTCGTTTACTACCAACAAATATGACCTACAAATTGGAACAGTTTTGAACGTGGTTAAACCTATACTTACTATCTCATGCTCTATTTCGATTAAACCAATTAAACGAAGTCTAACAAACGAAACGAACCTGCGTTTCTGTTACTTCTGCATATGTAAGTCAAGCTGAACAGCATAAAACATGTAATAGGATTATTATTTTTATTATTATTATTATTATTATTATTATTATTATTATTATTATTATTATTATTATTATTATTATTATTATTATTATTATTATTGTTATTATTATTATTATTATTATTACTATTATTATTATTATTATTATTATTATTATTATTATTATTATTATTATTATTATTATTGACATCATTACACAACGTGTACGATGTCATACACGATACGTGTACGTTTTCTTCTTCTTTCGGTGTTGTACATATTGTCACTCTATATGGCGATTTGAAAACTTTGACACTCATCGCCCTGCAACTGCGGAACCGGAAGTCGGATCCGGATGAAATTTCACAGTAGGTTTAAAGACAGTATGAACTTTAATTCAAATCAAAATATATGAAAAAATATCAAAAAATCAAAAAATATGAAAATAATAATAGAATAATCCCAGAAAGTTGATTTTTTCAAAAAAATTTTTTTTTGAGATGACACTAAATTTCGATGTTTCATGCAGTTTTAAGAGTTTCGGCATCAAAAAAATTTTTCGATTCTGGAAATTTCATGTACTCCCCCCTATGGTGCTTTTTCAAGATCGAAAATTGTCAAACATTTAAACCTTTACCACCGGGCAGCACCCCTTACGCATGTCCGATTTAGCTCAAATTTTGCATGAAGGCTTTTTTGAGGTGCTTAAACTTTTGAGCACTAGAGCTTAACGGAAATAGAGGTGATCCTAAAATTTTGGCACTCTTATATATATATATATATATATATATATATATATATATATATATATATATATATATATATATATATATATATATATATATATATATATATATATATATAAGAGCGGTAAAAATCAATGTGTTTTGTCGGTTACGTCACCTATACAATCATATCTCCGGAACCAAAAGTCACAGCCATTTGATCTTCGAACTTGATCAATGGCCCGACAGTAGCTTTCAAACGAGCCCAAGTTTGTTAAAATCGGTTCAGCCATCTCTGAGAAAATTGAGCGCGTTCAAATATCTTCGAAAAGTGCACACACACACATACACACACACACACACACACACACACACACACACACACACACACTCACAAACACACACACACACACACAGACATTTTCCGATCTCGTCGAACTGAGTCGAATGGTATATAACACTATGGGTCTCCGAGGCTCCGTTCGAAAGTCAGTTTTTCCAGCAATTCTAATATCTTTCTATAGAGAAAGGCAAAAAGCCTTCTTAGTCGACTTAGTGGAATTTTCGTATATCTTGAAAATTCACCATAGGGGGGAAGTACATGAAATTTTCGAAATCGAAAAAAAAATTTTGATGCCAAAAGGCTTAGAATTGCATGAAACGTCGAGATTTAGTGTCATCTCGAAACAAAAAATTTTTGAAAAAATCGACTTTTTGGGACTTAGAAAAAATATCAAAATTTTTCTAAGTCCCAGAAAGTTGATTTTTTCAAAAAAAAAATTTTTCGATGTTTTATTCAGTTTTAAGAGTTTTGGCATCAAAAAATATTTTCGATTTTGGAAATTTCATGTACTCCCCCCTATGGTGCTTTTTCAAGATCGAAAATTGTCAAACCTTTAACACCAGGTAGCACCCCTTACGCATGTCCGATTTAGCTCAAATTTTTTCAAAAAAAAAAATTTTTTTTGAGATGACACTAAATTTCGATGTTTTATTCAGTTTTAAGAGTTTTGGCATCAAAAAATATTTTCGATTTTGGAAATTTCATGTACTCCCCCCTATGGTGCTTTTTCAAGATCGAAAATTGTCAAACCTTTAACACCAGGCAGCACCCCTTACGCATGTCCGATTTAGCTCAAATTTTGCATGAAGTCTTTTTTGATGTGCTTAAACTTTTGAGCACTAGAGCTCAACGAAAATAGAGGTGATCCAAAATTTTTGGCACTGTTATATATATAAGAGCGGTAAAAATCAATGTGTTTTGTCGGTTACGTCTCTTATACCATCTGGAACCAAAAGTCACAGCCATTTGATCTTCGAACTTGATCAATGGCCCGACAGTAGCTTTCAAACGAGCCCAAGTTTGTTAAAATCGGTTCAGCCATCTCTGAGAAAATTGAGCGCGTTCAAATATCTTCGAAAAGTGCACACACACACAGACATTTTCCGATCTCGTCGAACTGAGTCGAATGGTATATAACACTATGGGTCTCCGAGGCTCCGTTCGAAAGTCGGGTTTTCCAGCAATTCTAATATCTTTCTATAGAGAAAGGCAGAAAGCCTTCTCAGTCCACTTAGTGGAATTTTCGTATATCTTGAAAAATCACCATATATATTTTGAGTTGCGAACTCGAATTCATAAACTGGAACAATATGTCAAAATTTTAAGTAGATTTTACTCAGGCCATGAGTTCTCTCGCATTTATACAAACATTAAAGTAAGCGTTGAGTTTTCAAACATTTGAGTGAAAAAAAAAATTTCTTGCAATTCAGAGCGTTTTCGTTCACGGAATATTCTTATCGAATTTAAGAATGCAAGAATACGTCGTTGTTCATTGCCGTTTCTAGGTCCGGTTTTTGTAACCATGAATCATAATCATAGGTATTTTCAATAGAAATTTTGTGGTTTCAATTATGCTAAGTGAGAAGTCCAACATAAGGACATCAAAATCGTTTCATTTTGATTCCAAACCGGTCAAAAGGAAACGGTTATAAATCACTTTTTTGAGCTTCCCATTTACCTTATGATCAAAAAAGAACCGGAATTTTATTAAAAAACGCAAAATTTCAATTTTCAATAAATTTCTTTATTATCGCCTTCAAAGTACTCTCCTCCTGCGGCAATACATGAATGCCAACGCTTGATCCAATTTTCCATACAAGTTTTATAGGCCGCCGAAGGTATGGCCTTTAGTTCACGCAGCGAATTCTCTTTTATGGTCTCTATGGTCCCAAAACGCGTTCCCCGCAATGGCAATTTGAGTCTGGGGAAGAGGAAAAAGTCACACGGGGCCATATATGGAGAGTACGGTGCTTGGTTGATGATTCAAAGCCGGTCTTCAAAAACAACGAAGGGTCTGCTAAAACGACAAGAATTTGAAGGTATAGGAAATCGAAACATCAGTAAAATTCAAGGGTTTTTAGTGTCAGAATTAACGGGTTCATAGTGTCATAGTTTCAAAAGCAACACTACGCTATGAATCAACTGCAAATATGTGTGAACAGAATGGTCCAATTTTACAAATGAAAACATTATCAAGACTTTGCTTTGCTGCGATTCGTTGACATTAAAGTTTAAACAAAGTATTATAATAAGTTACCAACAACCTTCACATTGTGGTCCTAAGACGAGTTTTAGCATGTTTTTGCTCTGCAGTGTGCAATATTTTTTACGTTATATTTGACTGCTACCAATATACCAAGCGAATAAGAATCAATCGGTCGCATAAAGTAAGTTACGCTCATATTATCGCAACAACGGTTCCTTTTCAGAAGCCCATTCTATACAAACAGCACAATCGAAGCTTCCTTTGAGTGTACAATAAAATCTGCCCCCGTTGGCAACAAGTGCTAAAATCGAAATGATCATCACACCTCTCTCTCTCTTTCTCTCTCTATCTCTATGTGTGTGTGGTTATCATTGACATAATCCGGGAATATGACCAAAACTAGAGCTTCCAGTATCGTTATCGAAGCAAAGTTGTAATGCTTGTCACGTTTAGGTCTACTGACTTGATTTCCGTCCGGTCCGCTGTTGAACCCTCCCGGTCGAATTCAGGTTGACTGTTTGCACACGACCGGCCATAAATCACCGTATAACTAATAAAGAATGCGGTTGGTTTTCGGTATGTCGTTCACCAACGACTGAGTCCGGGGCGGTGAAGCTATAGATTGATTCATGTGTACCGATTGGATACTACTTTGGGTGTAGATTTTACCATTGTTCTCGTTGATTAGTTCGGAATTAGATGTGGGACTTGCTTTGCTGTTTTTGTTCAACACATGTAGGGGAAGATGAGGTAAAATGCACCCCCTAGGGAAATGTTGCTTAACTTATCTTAACTAAAGAAAATGAAACGTGAAAGTTTCATGCACCTTCAGTTATCATTTTTTCTCATAATTACGAACAAATACTCGCTGTATACATTGGAAAATATATGCAATGACTCATTTTCCGAAACACTTAAAATATTTCTTTTGAAATATATGTGGGGTAAAACGTCCGATCATGAAAAACATGAATAATATACGTCACGGGGCTATCTGAAAAGGGAGGATATATATTCAACAACGGATCAAAACAACAGGACAATGCGCACGACAAACAACGGGGGAAATGCTCACTCAAAAAGCGTCTTCTTCAAATAAAATAAAGTCTTTCTGTGTAAGAAATACTTTTCAGTTGGATAATTGTTCACTATTATTCATTAAATTGACATTTCATACATAATTTTTGTAAGCGAATTCGTAAGCATTTTGCACCACACAATTCGTGTCATTTTGCCCCCGTAAAGAGGAGGTGATAACTTTGACGATTATTAAATGTAATTGCAAATACATCATCTGTATTCGAATGAAATTTTAAAAATCTACGGATTGGGCCCAAAGTTCTGTGGTTACATAATTGCTTTTATTATTCAAGAAAATTACTGTGCAATGAACTCCAAAAACTACATATAATAACGACATATTTATTTTTGTTTTTCCAGAATTAATCCATCCACAGATACCAAATTTTTTTAGTGTTGGACTTTCAATTTCTTTAAAATTTCTTCGAAAAAATTTGATATAAAAAAGCAAAGTGTGCGTTTTGTCTCGTGGATACGTTTTGCCCCATCTTACCCTACAATTTTCTTATCGATAGGCATTGAATAATCACTTGAATTCGAAGTAAAATTACTGAATGCATATTGTTTTCATGATATTTCGTTGTCGTAAACCGTGAAATTCTTATGAATCCACGCGTTTATTGCTTTTTTCATAAATACGTTTATTTCATAAGGCAATATACATCAGTTTTCCTTCGTTCTAGCATCCACTATGTACTTTAAACCTAATATATTTTGAATACAGTCACAATGGTTAGTATTTAATAAAACATATTATTACTAGTTTCCGTACATATCATATTAGTATATCGGTATTTATAAATTATTTCCTCAAAAAACCTTTTTTATCAAATGATTATCTGTTATAAATTACATTGAAACATAGCATTTATTTATGTATATACTGTACATGATCTCGTAACTATTTCAGGTTTGTTTGTATCAGTACATCACTTTTATTCAACGTAAGATAGCTGACTATTGGTTGAACTCATGGGAGATGAAGGACTCCAATGCTCTTGATGGGATGATAAGAAGGTCACGACAAGCAAGAATGTCGCGATAAGAATGTATGATAAGAAGGTCACGACAAGCAAGAATGTCGCGAACTGGGACATTGGATAGTCTACCTTGGTTACGCAAAGAATTTATTAGTTGAGACCTGACATCACGATACTCCATGCATGTACAAACGACATGATTTTCATCGCGATAACCTTCGCCACAAGCATAACGATTAGTCACGGTGAGTCCAATTCGGAGGAGATGTGCGTCTAGCATGGAGTGATTGGACATGAGTCTAGACATGAGTGCTAGGGGAAGATGTTCGGTTGCCGGCAGTGTTTGGTTGCCGGCAGTGTTCGGCAACTTTTGACAGAAAGCAGATAACGTCATTTTGACAAATGTCATGTGTGTAAGAGCAATACGTTCTTTTTGTGCCGAATACCAAAGCAAACAGACGCTTGTACTTTTTGCTGCGTTATTCAATACCAGATGCTATCAAAATTTTCGCAACCAAAGTTTTTTTTGTCATTTTCAAAATGTTTACCGATTTCGGTTACCGGCATCCTAAGGTGTTCGGTTAACGGTATCTCATTTTTCATTGCCTATTGCCAGTGATATACAGAGATGCCAAGTCTGCAAATTTGTCTGTAAATTATCAAATTTCTTAGTTAACATGTAAACCTTATTTTGTCTAAAGATTTTTAACAAACTTTTGAAACTTCGTTTGTTTGCAGACATTCGTCAGAAATTACAGACTTTCGCAAATTGGCGCGATCTTTTATTTCTGCTAGATAAACTTTTTATATTACTGGTGATATGCAACACGTGGACAACTTGATGGCTTCAATACATCCGTCATATAAGTAAAAACTTTGGTTCTCTGGTTCTGCTATCCATGGCGACTTCAAACAAATTGTCCAAGTCAAGGAAAATAAACTTGAATGCACTGTTTAATGTCATTAAACGTTGCTTAGTGGATAAAAAATCAATAAATTCGACTGCAGCAATCACACGAAGCCGGTGGAAGACCGACCAAATCAACACCACCATCCAAATCATCGACCAAGAGAGCCAATGCGAGGCTATCATCAGACGATGAAGACTTTTATCCAAAACGCCTCCGAAAAGAATAAATTCGGTTATTTCTTTGAATAAATTCAGTCTTTACTTATATTTTTCCATTTTTAGTGAAATTTCTTGGGGTGCCGATAACCGAACTCCTTATTTGAAATAGACAAAATTTATCACTTTACTAAATTGAAGCATTATATTAGCTTAACATAATATTCTATTACAATTCGTCAATAAGTTAGCTCTTTGTGTATTGACCTCGACATCGCGATGAATATTGAGCGAGGCTAGACCATTTAGCCGGTCTTCAAACATTGTCGACCTGGTAATTCATGAACAATCTCTTCGATCATGTACATGGAAATTTATCTTTTGTTTGTTTGATGATAATGTTTGCTTTTAAGTTGTAACACAACCCAAATTTTAGTTTAGAAATATTGAACATTCATTAACATCAACATAAAATATCCCGTATGGTCGAGCCCCGATCTGATAGGATTCCTACCCAGGTAACTAGTGAGCACTAATAATGGCAATAAATTAGCCTTTTATGAACACCAAAATCGCTTAAAGCTTTATATCTGCAATCTGAAAGCTCATCTGTTGTAAATCAATCAGAATTCAGCCTTTAGAATGCACACCAGCCATAAATAAGCTTTATATGTGAATAGCCGTATATTTGGCCAAAGTCGGTCTGAATTCAGCAGCGGTAGTGTCAGTAGGATCGTAGCACCAGCCATGCAATGGTTCTGTACGCTATGGCTTTGCTTAGCTCTTTTCTCTAACGTTCCCTACGTGCGGCGTCTTACCGTGAGGTGTGGTATCTCACACGGATTTGAATTTTTTATACAAATATATATATATATATATATATATATATATATATATATATATATATATATATATATATATATATATATATATATATATATATATGTATATATATATATATATATATATATATATATATATATATATATATATATATATATATATATATATATATATATATATATATATATATATATATATATATATATATATATATATATATATATTACTAGGTAGATCACCCGGAGTTGCTCGGAAATGTTTTGTGAAGGTAAGGCCGCAAAAAGATTCTAGAAATTGTCCTGCCCATTGAAATAGGGTCCGCGATGTAACTTTTTTTAAACATGCAATAAAACACAAACGGTTTATTCGATGTCAAAATTTATTTTTCCATATTAAAGTACAAACCTTCCGATTAATTGTGGAATATAATTTCATTCAAATGGCTGCCTCGGCTGGTCTTGCAGTACGCCATACGGTCGGTCCAGTTTTTTAGTAGATTTTCGATTATATGCAGCTTAATTTCAGCTATGGCTGCACGAATGTTGTCCGCTTTAAATAAAAAAAAATGTTCTCCTTCAAGGCTTGAATTGTCTCTGGCTTGTCCACATAACACTTATCTTTGACAGGCCACCAAAGATAATAGTCTAACAGCGTCAAATCACAGCTCCGAGGCGGCCAAACCAATCGCTAATCATGGCGCGGTAGCGCTCGCCATTGACCGTTGCGGCGACTCCTGCCTCATTTTCGAAGAAAAATTGCCCAATGATGCCGCCAGACCAAAATCCTCACCAAACCGTCACTCTCTGAGGATGCATCAGCTTCTCCATGATAACGTGCGGGTTTTCCGTCCCCCAGATGCGACAATTTTGCTTATTAACATACCCGCCGAGATGAAAATGTGCCTCACCATTTTCATACGTAATTTTCGCACACATTCCGCAACATTACCATGATTTTTAAAGTAAAACTGCACTATTTTCACGCATTCCTTCCTTTATAATGAATGGAAATTTAGAACAACGTGCGTGCATCAAATTTTGTGTTGCAAATGGATCTAAGTGTTCCGAAACGTTGAAAATGTTAGAAAAGGCCTTTGGTGAATCGTGTCTAGGAAAAACACAGGCATATAAGTGGTATAAACGCTTCAAAGGTGGTCGTACAAGCTTGGATCATGATGAGATCCCTGGCCGCCCAACAAAATCTGTTACTAAAGAAAACATTGAATCGGCGAAGGAAATCGTGTTGCAAAATCGTTCTGTACTGATTAGATAGATTGCTGTGTTGTTGGGCATCTCTTATGGATCAGCCGAACTCATTTTAACTGATGTTTTGGGTTTGAAACGCTTCGCTTCTCGGCTGGTGCCAAAAAAGCTGAATTTCATTCAAAAACAGCGTCGTGTTGATGTGGCCAAAGAGATGATTTCCAACGCAGATAGTGACCCCACATTCATCGAATGCATCATAACTGGTGATGAGGTGTGGATCTATGAATATGACGTCAAAACCGCACAACAATCGACCGAATGGCGCTTCGAAGGCGAGCCGTTGTTCTAAATTTTCATCCATTATAAAAATCGCCACACGAAAATTTTTCAACTTCTTTGTATAGACGCCAAACAAAAACTAATCGTACGATATGCGTCAAAATTTGACAGAATGTGTATAAAAGTGTTGCCAACGTTGAGAGAACAAAAGTATTCCGATTGGACAAGCGCGGGAATTTTAAAATGAAAATTCCGGTTCTTTTTTTATCATAAGGTATTCCCGTCAAATCGGATTATTTTTATGTTTGATCATTTTCCTTGAGAACATTTTAACCACCTTTCTCTGTATAAATACCTTCTTAGTAACCTCTGAGATCCAAAAAAATGTGCTTGTAACGTACTTGAATTAACATTCCTCGTCACATCCGATCAACAATCTCCCGTGGTTATAAACACCTGCTACTCTCTTCTCGTCATTAAGATTGTTTATCATAATAATTACATTCGTACTATAGAATAATGATTCAGTTTTTACAAATGTTGTCGTAAATACATTTCCATCACCTTGGGATAGTCTCCTCCATTTACATAAAAAATATAGGGTTACATGCAAGACACGACCGAGCATAATTACATTAAAAATGAAACAATTCAAAGGTTCCCATAATAAATACAAAAATAAAGATGACGGTGGATGCACTAAACTAAAAACTTATTCAAGTGATCAATTAGAACCTTAATCTATTTTGAGCGCTTAGATTATTTACGAATGATAAAATTGACAAATGTATTCTTTCATAATAATTGATATCTAATGTCCCAGTTCGCGACATTCTTGCTTGTCGCGAGCTTCTATACATGAAACCTCTTCACGATTTCATTAAGACCATTGGAGTGTCAAGATCAATTTTCATTTTTTTAAGCTAGCCTCCTTCCTCTTCCATGAGTCCAATTGCCAGCTATCATACTTTGAATAAAAATGGTGTACTGATACAAACAATCCTGAAATAGTTATAAGATCATGAACAGTATATACAAAAATAAATGTTAATAAATACTATGTTTTAGGTTTAAAGTACTATATATGGTGGATACTACGGCAAAGAAAAACTAATGTGTATGGGATTATGAAAAAAAAAGTTATTTATAAAAAATTGATGACACATTTTTGTCAGGTAAAGGTTTTGATATATATGCTTTAGCTGGAAGTAACTGATGATGATTTCAAAGTTAGAACAATTTTAGATACGAATAACCTCAAGATATAAACCTGGACAAAAAAAACTATTTAATATTATGATGATAAATTTCGAGAAAGAGAATTTTGATCAAGAAATGTTGAATCAGTAACCGTAAACCAGTAAACTCAATAATAGTGTAACAGATCGGCTGAAAAATTCGTATCGTTTCTATGAGAGGGCGCCACTAGAATGAAATCCATATCATTTTCAGTTAGTACCAAGCTTCAAAAGATACGTGTATAAATTTGACAGCTGTCTGATTATTAGTTTGTGAGATATTGCATTTTGAGTGAAGCCACTTTTGTTATTGTGAAAAAAATGGAAAAAAAGGAATTTCGTGTGTTGATGAAACACTACTTTTTGATGAAAAAAAGTGCCGCCGATACCAAAAAATGGCTTGATGAGTGTTATCCAGACTCTGCAACGGGCGAAGCAACAATTCGTAATTGGTTTGCAAAATTTCGTACTGGTCATATGAGCACCGAAGACGATGAACGCAGTGGACGTCCAAAAGAGGCTGTTACCGATGAAAACGTGAAAAAAATCCACAAAATGACTTTCAATGACCGTAAAGTGAAGTTGATCGAGATAGCTGACACCCTAAAGATATCAAAGGAACGTGTTGGACATATTATTCACGAATATTTGGATATGAGAAAGCTTTGTGCAAAATGGGTGCCGCTGAGCTCACAATCGATCAAAAACAACAACGAATTGATGATTCTGAGCAGTGTTTGGAGCTGTTATATCGAAATAAAACCGATTTTTTTTCGTCAATATATAACAATGGACGAAACATGGCTCCATCAGACATCAAGAGAATGCTCGCTGGTTAAAAATTTAGAAGCAATGAAGAGGTAATCGCTGAAACTGAGGCCTATTTTGAGGCAAAGGACAAATCGTACTACAAAAATGGTATCGAAAAGTTGGAAGATCGCTATAATCGCTGTATCGCCTCTGATGGCAATTATGTTGAATAATAAAAACGAATTTTGGCAAAAAAATGTGTGTTTCTATTAAACGATACGAACTTTTCAGCCGAACGTTAATTTGATTGAGCCTTCGTTATAAAGCGTTGATAATCTTCGGAAAGTGTCGCTAAATACTATGGTTACAATACAAGGAAGAGAACTTGTGAAACAGTCCGCACAACATATTTTGTTCCTTCCATTTATTTTCACTTTTGCATACTAAGAATTACTGAAAACATATCAAAATTCGGCAATTTCGGTAATATCGTAACTTGATGTTAATTAAAAACACATGAATGAACATTGTCATAGTTACAACGCGTGTAGCGGTCAGACGCTTGTTGTTTTGGTGCAAATAATAATTGAACTGAAACTTAATCGAGTTCATCGATGGTTTTTATTCAAATGATGTAAAATGTGCAGTTCAGCCTATTTTAGATAAACTTTGATACTATATGTATGATATTGCATTTGATAATTCTCTAGATGTGATTCTATGCATCTCATTTGTACTAAGCCGAGGAGACCGCTTTAATTTAACTTTCAGAATTTTATTCCGAATCTTTTGAAGCGTTTTAGTCCTGGTGGAAAAACAACTTGATCAAATTGGTACTGCATAACGATTTATTGTGCTTGTTACACTTAGTTTGGATTTTGCTGGATCTGACCATGTCGGTTTCTAACCATTCAGTTAGATTACATGATTGTTGGTCGGTTCAATAATAGTAGTTATGGGCTAATGCTAAAAAGTAATTGTGTTTTTTTGCCATATTTTATAAAAAAAAATAAGTATCTATGGTTATCTTCATATCATTACTTTTAACTGAATCCATTTGCAAGTCACCGTTGACAAATGAATTCATTTTTAAGCGCACAATATCGAAGTAATGTTTTCGAATCGAGTTAAATGTTGCAAATTGATCAACAAATCACCGAGATACAAGCGCTATGAATTTGGCCTGGAAAATCTATCGCCGAAAGTTTGAAACTGACCTGTTAATCTCCGAAAGATCAATATCTATTGAGGATCCTGGATCGCACGTTCCGTGGTTTAATTAATATTTATGTAGAAATCGCAAAATGAATTTTCAAATTCGAAGAAGTGATGTTTTCAAATTTTCTGGGAACTTTTCATTTCGCCACTTTATTATTTTTATAATAATCATTTATTTTACCCCGGCTTTAACCTTCTGGTCGTTCACCGGAGGAAATTCGCCACTTTCGTTGAACATCGGGGGATTTTGCGAATCAAATCATTGATCGAGTAAAACTGCCGGTATACAACATCACAAACCAGCTCAACGTAAATCACTTAAAAAACTTGGCTACTCAAAAAAGCATGGCAAATACTTTAAAATTAAAGGAAACTAGCTCATCGCACAAAAATATCTGCGGTTCATTGCTGAAACGTAAACTGATCAGTTTGAAGCAAATTTTAGCTGAGGATGAAAAATGGATTGTTTTCAATAACGTGAAGCGAAAACGAGCATGATGAACTACCACATCAAAGGTCGATATTCATCAAAGGTAGGTAATGTTGTCCGTTCGGTGGAATTACAAAGGTACATGATGCCACGGAAATGTACTACCGTCAGCTAACAGTAATTAGACACAGAACTTAAAAAAAGAAGCACTTCTGACTGGTGAATCGCAATGGAGTCCAATTTTAGTAACACATCAAAAATTGTTGACAGAAAATTGGGAAGCTACAATACATCCGCCAAGAAGCTCCGACCATCTGAACATTTGATTCATTTTAGGATGTCAAACCACTCGGTTCAGTTTTTTGCTAATTTGGCCCAGAAATTGAGTTGAGAAATGCTTCAATTTATTATCAACGTTTATATCTACGGGTTTACTAGGGGGCATAATAAGTGATGAATGCTGCATGATGCTGCCAAAAACAACCTTTTATGTGGGATTGGAAGCGATTGCTAACAAATTTCGGACCGATTCTCTTACCACCGTTTGGGTTTATACTGGAAGGCTCATAGGCGGTTTAACGCTGTATCACCAATCTATTTTCTCATTACAATAAGCAGAAGCAGCAGAAATGTGCAGGCGTTCGAATTCACATAATAAACATGAATGTGTTGTTACCTCTCCCCCTCCGTATCAGTGTGTCCAATCTGATCAAACTTAGTGCTTCTTGTTCACTCAGTTAGACATTGATAATGGTATTGGTTTTTTGAGGGTTGAAATGAAACACAGTCTGCACAAGTGACAGTGGCGACTCAGAGGCTAACTTCAGTCTCGCCTAACTACAAGACATTTCCACATCTGTATGGTAGCTCGAAAAAATGTTATGATAGGATTATTAGTAATGGTGGCTTGATGATTGTAGGATGCTTTATCGGGACTACGGGTCCTCAGGCAACAATATAACAACATATGGGACGACATTTGATATTATTTTTATTTGCTGCTGACAGGCACGTACGGTTAAGACGATTTGTTACTGTTGATAAAATTATCTATCAAAACGAAACGTTGCTCGTGGTAACAAGTTTTTCCATACAAGCGTTCCATCTGTTTTCATTCATGTGTTAGTTGTAGAAGTGAATTTTCGGCATTTTTTCATAATTTAAAGTGTTATGGTGAAAAATGTGGAAATTTGTAATCGGAAACTGTTATGAACAATGACCGAGACGGAGATCAGTGGTTGCCAGGTGGAAGCAGCACTTCAAGCGACTATTAAACGAATAGAATATATAGAAGAGAGCACGAGCATAATGAGGATTGAGGATGAAGGCCAAGCAACGGACACGAACTTCTTGAAGTTAAAAGCGAGCGACTGTACTACGCTTTCCACCTAGTGATCGGAAAGATCTACGAAGGAGAGAAAATGCCTTCGGACTGGCTGAAAGGTCTCATTTGCCCTATCTACTAAGGCACAACACTCCTCAATGCCGCCTACAACTGCGGACTCATCATCTGTTTGTAGATTTCAAAGCAGCGCAGGATTGAAGCAGGGCGACTCGCTGTCAAATTAATTGTTCAATATAGCGCTCGACGATGCGATACGAAGATTCGGCATGCAGAGAAACGGAACCATCATCAATAAGTCTCACATGTTTCTTGGGTTTACGGACAACATTGATATTATTGGTGTGGATCGTAGAGCTGTGGAAGAGGCTTTCGTACCCTTAAAAAAAGAAGATGCGAGAATAGGGTTGATGATAAACTTTATCAAGACAAAGTATATTACAGCTTGTAAAGAACGGGGCAGCCCAAACGGTGTAGGATTCCAGATGGTGATTGATGGGGTACGATACGATGTTATTGACGAATTCATATACCTTGGAACACTAGTAACATGCGATCATGAAGTTAGTCGCGAGGTAAAAAAACGTGTTGCAGATGCTTATTGGACATTTTACGGACTCCGTAACCGGCTGAAATCCAGTAGCTTGCAGACACAAAACTTCTTCTATACAAGTCGATGACACTACCTGTTGCCACATACAGATATTCGAGTACTCGGCGTGTATGAGAGAAAAATCTTGCGCTCAATACAAAATGATGAAATTTTCACGTTATGTAAATCAAGAGTAATATGAAATAGATATCAGTTCAATCGAAATTTCGATTAGAACCCATCCTTGATTTCAAACTAAATTCGATTGCATTGATTTTTCATTGAATAAGCCTGTATTTTCAAAATAACGCATAGTTCTACTTTAAATGTGTATGGTAAAATAAATAACTGTGCCGTAATCCATAATAAATTCCCAGCTCCAGGATATATTTACGTAGTAACACTTTTTGAAAATTATTTCTAACGGATTTTCTACACAGATAGAAAGATTTTGTGAATTTACATCTATTTTCATGCACATATTTGGAGCAGGAAAATAAACATAAAATTACTTTACAATTCTGTAGGTTTCAACATAATTTAATCGTAAAACTAAGCGTTAATTGAAAGATACAGTTATATTCATTGAAAATTCAATGCAATCCAATTTAGTTTTGCATTGATGAATGTTTTCAATCAAAATTTCGATTCAATCAATGTCTATTCCATGTTACTATTGATTTACATCTCGCGTGAATTGCATTATTCCTTTCTGTGTATACTAGCTTCAATAATCAAGGAGGAAATCCGTGTTTGACCCAATTTTCTGTTCGATGTAATATAAATGTCGGAACATTTATTTACATGTTTACTTCTCATCAATTTTCCATGCAACTTTCATTTTAAAATTAATTAAACGAATTTGCAGTCTACCATTTGTATTTACATCATTACTGATTGATTTTTACACATTTCTCATGTAATTTTTAATATGAGCAGCACTCGACTAGCAATTGTAACTTTACAAACTTATATGTGCCATTTACATTTCTATAAGATATGTGCTTCAGCAGCTGAAGCGATAAACGTTTGTCTGTTGGGATCAAATATTTCTCGATTCAAGTCCCAGTCGCTTCCGTTTCTTTTCTTCTTTTCATGTTTAATTCTGTTATTTAGTTAAAGCTGTGTTAATGGAATTTTACTATTTTTGAGGATGAATAGAATCGATCCTTGATCTTTTATTAATCTATTAAATTCATCTAAATTAACTGATAAGTTAATAACATTGTTCATTTTTACATGCTTTGGACTAATAATGTTACGCTCCGTTTTGTGTGCATAGGGACCCAAATTTATACGTTTTTTTTGTAATGTGTAGGTCAGACAGTTTTTCCAACGAGCACAACGTGGTATATTAATAATTTATGTTTTTAACACACAATATTTTGTTACCATCCATAAAAATACGGCATGCATAAATTTATGTCAAGTGTACACAGCTAAAAAATATTAAATTTACCGATAACCCAAATCCCCATATGACTCTTTCATAAAAAATTAATTTGGATTTTACAAAAATGATTCAAACCTTTGGCAAACGCACTTAGTCTTCCATGCAGATACGTAAAATTATGTGCTCCAAAACTTGTAAATATGTATTAAAATTCACGAGTCTTGTGTTAGGTCAACTGTAAAAATGAGCCAATTTTGACGCTCAAATATGTCGGTCTCAGAAGATGTAAATTTTTGACGGACGGGTACTGATTATGGGTCAGTCAATGCTTTTCACGCAGCCCACTTGGGTTCGATTCCCAACCCCACACACAGGTTCAGAAAATGTTTCTGTCCCGATGGGGCGTATGGCTTTAAGGTTAAAACCTCTATAATCGAAACAAAAAAAATGTAAATTTACCAGATTTTTTCTAAGTATGTAAGTTTCATTTTTCTAAGAGTGTACGTCAAAGTACATGAGTCATAAATCGTGTAAATTTGCGACATTCGAGCGACAAAACCTACAGTTGTTTAACCGCCGGGGCGGGCCCCCGGGGATGTTGCCCGCGGCCGACAGTTGGAACAACCCGTTGAAACCCATGATTTCAACAAATTTCATAATTTGATGCTCTGTATGTATATAACAGCTCTATACCTATTTCAGGATTTCTAGCAAACAAAAAGTTAATTTGATATATAATTGTATTTTCAAACACGAGTTCGATTGACATATTTTATCTATTGATTTTTATTTACAGATTACATTATAATGTGCACCAATCCTCCATCACAATAGGGTGAGTTTGTGATTTCACTGATTCAAAAACAGGGTCCAAAGTATTCGAATACCACGTTTATTTATAGTATAATATGCATAACATATTATTTACAATATTTTTAACTCAATTTTCGTTCCGATATGCGACACTAAGTAAATAAGAAAGCTAGCTTATATTCTGAAGCAAGATATCTATCTCGTATCTGTTTTAAGAAAGGATTCTTATTACAATTTTAGGAAAACCATAGTTAGTCTTATTCTCTTTTAAGTTCTCTAATGAATAGTTTTCTAACAATATTGACCAATTGCTGATTGTTGTAGATGACCAGCGACTTAACTGGGTAATCTGTTTGTAAACCAAAAATCACATAAGATGATGTAGACTTTTTTAAGTCCATGTATAGCAAACATACGCTGATAAGGATACCGGGGAAAATACTTGCATACTTCCAAAAACCTGAGCCAAAAGTCGAATGTTATGCACAGAGAGGATAGTTTAAGTAAGAATGAATTGACACTAGAGACATACTTGAGGAAAAACGTCTTTTGAGTAAGTTTGAGTGCTTATGGATTTCCTCACACGATTTTTTCTGACGAAACAAACCTGACCAAGACTAAGAAACTGTTGCAAAAGCCAGCACTGATAGTATACGTGAGAACAAACATTACCTAATCCAGTAAGATTACTGCGTATAATGCTACACAATGTACCACAAATGCTCCATACAATAGATTGTACACAAAACCACGGTGACACAAATTTGGAAGTTCGAAACTTGTTAGTCTTTATTGTCCAAACACTATACACTAAAACTTCAATTTATGCGAACTTAATTAACGCATATTTAATTTACGTAACTTTTGTTACGTGTATGATTTAAAATAACGCGACTTTTTAAAAAAGGTACGGAGGGCCAAATGTCATATACCATTCTACTCAGCTCGACGAACTGGGCAAATGTGTGTGTGTGTGTCTGTGTGTGTGTCACGCGTCGCGTTTTTGATCAACTATTCAAAAACTAGAACGATTTTCGACAAACTAAGAACACTTAAGTTTTCGCAATTAAATTTATCACAACTAAGTATTCTTAGAGTTTTGAAATTTTGTTTTACCGAGCCGTAATTGGTTTTTGAAATGTATAAACGGTTACTGTTTCGTTTCACGGGGATGGTTTAAGAATTGAAAAGTACTGTTTGTAGCAGAATTTCACAAAGAATCTGAAAATGCATTTCAAATTTAATAAACTTTAGCCAAAACAATCGGAATAAGTAAAAAAAAATACATTAACTTTTCCCGATTCTGCTGACGGCTACTGAATGAAATGAATACAAGCCAAGTATTATCGTCCATGTAGAACATTTAAAAATATAACATTTATATAACTTGGTGCCAGTACCAGAATTCAAAAATATCTATGTTCATGGAAAATGTATCATTATACTGAATAGAGGACCAGAAAAAATATATTTGGCACAATATCCATGTAATTGTATTAGATAATAAAAAAACACGAATAAACGTCGTCAAGCAAAACGATGTCTTGATATTACATTAATTGTGGAATTCGGCCCTTCAGTTTCAATAGAATTCGCTGCTGATTCATAGCATAACTTCGATTACATAGCTAGTGCTACGATCCTATTGACACAAAGAAATATAATAACATAACTACTTTCTACTTATTCGAAGATGACAATGAAAGTCAATTAGAATTTAATATATTGGCAGTAATTCCAGTCCAGTAATTTATTTTAACAATGTTGTATTCGATAAGGAAATTCGACCGAGAAATTCAAAAATCCATTACGCATCCATGAGTCTTTTTTACAAGCCAACAAAACTAGTGGTAAGCCCACTGCGCTCAATCTCTGGAAATACTCCTGGTTTCTATGTGTCGTTTTTTTCTTGTTATGCTTTGTGGGACGATTCGGTCAACTCAAGCGGTTATAATTTCTCGCACCTTTTTCGAGACTTCATTTCACCTCAAATAAAAAGTCTTACGGTCTCATAGCATGCTATTGAATTTCATTTGAATCCGACTTCCGTTTCAGGAGTTACATGAAAATTAGAGAAAAAGTGTGCATTCAATTTTCTTTGAAACGGCTCAACCGATTTTCACAAACCAAGATTTAAATGAATGGTTTTATAATTTTCTAAAAAATTCATTTTTACACTCCGAATACCAAGGCGGTAAAAAGTTACGCGGGCTACCAAGGGTACCAAGAAAAGTGGGAACGCCAATTTTGACTGACTATACAAGGTGAGATGAAAAAACTGCAACAAAGTAAAACGCCATAATTTTTTCATTTTTTTTTAAATTTTATTGAATGAAAGCAAAAAATGTCGGAAATAACATCAAATTTGAGAATCGGTTTAGATTTGTTCGAATTGGCCACCTTTGGCACGAACTATGGCCTTCAAACGGCCAATGAAACCATCACACGCTGCCCGAAAGTGGCTCTGCGGTATTTTGTCCCATTCTCGGCGAAGCGCTTGCTTGAGATGATCGACACTTTGGTATTTTTTAGTGCCAACCTTGCTTTCCAAAATACCCCAGGCACAATAGTCCAACGGATTGGCATCCGGAGATTTTGGTGGCCATTGTGCGGTGGAAATGAAGCGAGGAACCTCATTTCTTAACCATTCTTGGGTGGCGCGTGCTGAGTGCGATGGTGCTGAGTCCTGTTGGAATGTCCAAGGTCTGCGGCCGAAATGTTTGCGTGCCCAGGGCTTCAGAACTCCCTCCAAAATATTTTCGCGATAGATTTGCGCATTTATTTTGACCCCACGGTCGATGAATACGAGCGGCGAGCGACCATCGGCTGTTATGGCGGCCCACACCATCACCATGGCCGGCTTTTGAGTTCTGGTGGCCAACCGAAGTTGCAAATTTTCAGCTGACCTCTCTGGCAAGTAAACACGATCATTTTGTTTGTTTACAAACTGCTGGATAACGAATGGTTTCTCATCGGAGAAAACCAAATTCGGCAGTTCACCACTTTCGGCCAAGCGAAGCAACTCTTTAGCTTTTTCGAGTCTAACTTTTTTTTGCGCATCAGTAAGATCTTGCACTTTTTGGAACTTCAATGGCTTTAGTCCAAGCTCATTTTTCAATATTTGCCGAATGGCATATTGCGATATGTTCAGCTCACGAGCCATTTTTCGGCCACTGCGACGCGGATTTCGTTCAATTCGCTTCTTCACTTTTCGAACCATTTCTGCCGATGTTGCTGTTTTTTTTCGTCCACTTCCTTGACGTCGGGCTACGCTACCAGTATCACCGTAACGAGCGATGGTACGAGACACAAAAGATTTATTCACTTTTAAATGCTGGAGGGCTCTAACGATAGCCACTTGTGGTTTTCCAGCCAAATGCAAAGCAATCACACTATCACACTTGAATTCCATCACAAATAACTTTTTTTCTGAAAAATTCCCACCAAAATGCTTTTGTGCGCTTGTAAATAATATAATGAGCTGTCACTAGAATAAATCTGACAGCTGTGGGACGAGCGGTTTAGAAATGACAGCAGTCTGAAGTTGGTTGCAGTTTTTTCATCTCACCTTGTATCTTAGCCATTTTTGGACCTTTTTTATCATTTGAAAGATAAATTCATTCGGAATAAAATCCATTTGTAACGATGGAAAAACGAATATTCTATTCAAGGTTATTATAAAAAGTTCCGGCTGTAGTCTGTTCGGAAGTGGGAACGCTTACTTTGGCTAGCCATATCTCAGCTGTTAGAAGTCCGATTTTTAAAATTTGTTTTCTCATTAGACAGATACGTATATCACAACATAAATGGAACAGAAAATTTTCCAATTACACTTTGTTAATGAAAGTTATGATAAAAATATGTAGTTTTTGTAAATGATGTAAATATAACATTTTACTTCTAAAAGTTTACACGTTGCTAAGTTCATTGAGTTGGTAAGCAAAATTTCTTAGACGTGGACTTACGTCAAAACCACGTAAGTGCCTACCATTTCTTCAATTTTAAAAACTTCTGTGAAAATATCGATTTTTTAAGATTTTTGGTAAATATAAAATATAAAATTTTTGAAATTATAGCTGAAAGTAAATTTAGTCGGTTAATACACGAACATTCTTGAATGCGTGCTTAGCTTAGTCACAAAAACTCTAAGATTCAAAAGTTTCTGTAAAAATACAAAATTTCTAAAGAATTTTAGTAGTTATGATAGAATTTCCTGTTTAAAATTTGAATTGAAGAAATATTCAATCGATTGGTGATCTACATTGCCTAAATGTTCGATATGAATTTCATGCTAAGTGTCAAACAGGTTTAATTTTATTTTAATTTTAACATTTTTGTGAAATATCTAATTATTGGATTTTCTTTAGTAAATTTGAAACTATTTTTTCCCGTACATCATAGCTGGTTTTTCTTGGGAAAAATAAAACGATAACTGATCGACATTTTGAATAATTATTATCAAGTCAGCATTCCAGGCAATGAGAGAGCCGATACTTTAGCCAAACGTGGTGCTATTGAGGGTGAAATTTATGAGAGACCGATTGCTTTCAACGAATTCTATAGCGCGTCTCGCCAAAGAACACTTGCCAGCTGGCAAGCTTTTTGGGATAAAGATAATCTGGGTCCATGGATGCACTCAATTATTCCTAAAATATGGACAATGACATGGTTCAGGGGACTGGATGTGAGTAGGGATTTCATTCGTGTGATGTCCAGACTCATGTCCAATCACTACACGTTCGCGATATTGATCATGTCGTTTGGACGTTAAAATTTAAAGATTTTAAATTTTGCCATCGTACTCTGAACGACGATTTAAATTTTTGTTGTATCTGAAAATATGCAGTAGTTTTTGGTAGGTCCATAAGACCTTTCATTAAAAATTGGGAATACCGGTTTTGAGTCCAGTTTACAACATTTTTTATGGTTTTTGTTTCGCCAGTTTAATGCCATCGTCCAAGTACCACGTGGCGCGGGTGATTTAAGGAAATTTTGAAAAATTTTCCAAAACCAAAAACATACAGACCTTTGAAAAGCTTTTATCTATCTGCAGGGCAAAAATGGCTGAAAAATTCGGAGGCTTTTGGGATTCTTATCAAAAATCGCTGAAAAATGAGTTTCTTTGTGATCTTTCACAATTATTTAAACAAATAATTCGATGGCATGATTTTTTTTTTCAAATAAATCTTATGCTGGCTACAAGGATCACATTCGAACACATTTTTGGAAAAACTTTTCACGCTTTTCATGGAAAATCAACGAATTTCATATAACCGATTTCGTTGAAATTTGAATTCTTCAACCATTTTTGCCCTGCAGATATAGGTCATTTCGCCGAGAGGGTTATATCTCCTGTATTTTATGTCTTCTGTATAACTCATGTGGCGCAGCCACATAACCGAAGTCAAGATGGTTTGGCGGCACAAAGCCGTAATGCGTAGCCGCATTAATTTTTTTTTTCATTTTCACTTAATAAACGGAAACACCACATATATTTGCCTGGTAGATACACCTATGTAATTGATTTGATGCTTAGTAGCAAATAGTCAACAAGTTTTCTTGGGAACTCCGTTCTGAGATTCATGAATCAATCTTTATTCAAGAGTACAAGAACCAATCTTTATTCAAGAAGTACAATTGAAGGTCAACAAAACGGGCGTTAACGCTACAATCTTCCATTTGTCTTTATTTTAAATCAATTTCAATTACATTCAGTAAAAACCATTCAAGCGAAGAGGTTGTGTTTCGATTGTACTGGCTCGTGAGTTAACGGCTGATACCGAGACAATTCTAAGCTTCAGGTAGTTAAACTGCCCATAGCAAACGTAATATTCGGGGCGTTTCCCGACTGGAAAGCTAGCAACGAAGGCCATCCCGTTCATACGCACAGAGGTGTAGAAACACAGAGGTGCGAGAGCATAGAAGTGACGAGTCACAGAGGTGCCATCGCATAAAGGTGCGAAGACGAAGGGGTGCAAAGGCACAAAGGTGCTAAAGCAACCCAGTGCTGATCTACCAGGTACCAGAAATTGTACGCTGCGTAGGATCAAAAGAGACGGCATATATCGCGAGGTGCTACACTGCAAGCATCGCATTTGATCGCCACCAAGAGCAAAAGCACTGTACCTGGGGTCAGGTACAGGCAGCACAGCAAGTGCAGTGGTGTTCACAACGACGGCAGAGCAACTGAGATAGCAGTAAACGACAGAAGACTGCCAATTGGAAACAGCAGAAGACTGCCAATTGGAAATCGTTGGAAGAGCTTCACGTCGTTCTTCACGATAAAGGAACAGAGACATCAGCTACAAGGTAGATTTAATTTAATTTATTTTTTATTTCTTATATCTGAAATTTTACTAAACATAAGTTTTTATTTTGGTATTATTAATTTACAAAAAAATTTAATGTAATGGATGATCTTATGGAAGATCATTCGAATCCGATTCCGGATACTAGTAAGAGTTTAAATACTCCGAGGGCTAAACATTATCCACAGGGTACCACTGGGCCATGGATAGTCTATCTTCGAAAAAAAGAAAAGATTTTAAATTTGATGCAAATTACCAAGGATTTGACATCACATTTCTCTGAAGTTAAAGAAATATGTAAAGTTAATAGAGATAAAATTCGAGTTGTTGTCAATGACTTGAAACAGGCGAACGAAATTGTAACCTGTAAATTATTTTCTGTTGAATATCGAGTTTACATTCCATCGAAGGAGGTGGAAATTGACGGTGTCGTGACTGAAGCAAGTCTGACGGCCGATGATTTACTTAAAAATGGAGTTGGTCGTTTTAAAAACTCCATGCTTGAGGGAGTTAAGATACTCGAGTGCAAGCAATTGTACTCAGCATCTATTGTCGATGGAAAAAAGTCGTATCGTCCCTCAGATTCGTTTCGTGTAACATTTGCCGGATCTGCGTTGCCTAGCCATGTCTATATCGATAAAATTCGTCTTCCTGTTCGGCTTTTCGTACCGCATGTTATGAATTGCACGAACTGTAAAAAATTCGGGCATACAGCTACTTACTGTAGTAATAAGTCCAAATGTATCAAATGTCAAGGGCCTCATAAGGATAATCTTTGCGATAAAAATGTTGAAAAATGTGTTTATTGTGGGGAGAGACCTCATGATGATCTTTCAGTATGCGCTGCATTTAAGTTGCGTAAAGACAAAATGAAGCTTTCTTTAAAAGCACGGTCTAAGCGCACATATGCAGAAATGCTTAAAACGGTCATACATGTCTCCCCCTTGGAAACCGAAAACGGTTTTTCAAATCTTATGGAGCCAGAGGAATCTGACTCCGACGGAAATAGTGAAGATACCTCGTTTGTCACTCCTCAAGGGTCTGTTAAGAGGAGATTAACAAACCACAAAATACCTAAAAAGACACCTAAAATTACATCTTCAAAAAAAGATCCCCGTGTTAAAGCTAAAAAGCCAAATTTAAAACCAAAAACTGTGCCTCCTGGTTTGTCAAATTCACAAACCAATCCAGAAACTAGCTCAAGGAAAGACAATAATCCAGTGGGCTCCGTTTCACATTCACCAACAGGATTACTTAAGTTTTCGGAAATTGTAGAATGGATTTTCGCAGCATTCAATATTTCTGAACCTCTAAAGACTATCATAACGGCATTCCTTCCAATAGCTAGAACTTTTTTGAAACAGTTATCAGCTCAATGGCCAGTTCTTTCAGGTTTTGTATCATTTGATGGATAATTTATCATCCGCCGCAAATGATTCAATCACTGTCCTGCAGTGGAATTGTCGAAGCATCATGCCAAAACTTGATTCATTTAAAGTTTTGTTGCATAGTCAAAAATGTGATGTATTTACTTTGTGCGAAACATGGCTTACATCAAACATAGCCTTAAGTTTTAATGACTTTAACATTATACGTCTCGATAGAGACTCTCCGTATGGTGGAGTGCTTTTAGGAATTAAGAAATGTTATTCCTTTTATAGATTAAATATTCCTTCGACTTCTAGTATAGAAGTTGTTGCTTGTCAAATAAACATTAAAGGAAAGGACATTTGCATTGCTTCAGTATATATTCCTCCAAGAGCTCAAGTTGGACAACGACAGCTTAATGAAATTGTCGAAGCCCTTCCTGCTCCACGTTTGATTTTAGGAGATTTCAATTCGCACGGAATGATGTGGGGTTCCGTTTACAATGATAGCAGATCATCCTTAATATATAATATTTGCGACAATTTTAGCATGACGGTACTAAATATGGGTAGCATGACACGGATCCCAAGACCTCCTGCACGTCCAAGTGCATTAGATTTATCTCTTTGCTCGACTTCAATTCGACTAGATTGCACCTGGAAAGTATTTCCTGATTTACACGGTAGCGATCATTTACCAATCATCATCTCAATTAGCAGTAACAAAGGCATTGCTAATTCAGTTAATATTCCATATGATTTGACAAAAAATATTGACTGGATTAAATACCAAAGTAATATTTCAAGTGCCTTAACTTCAATGGAAGAGCTCCCCCCACTTGAAGAATATGACTTCCTCGTTTGTTCGATTCTGGAGGCCGCAGAACAAGCCCAAACCAAACGATTTCTTGGTCCATCGTCTAACAGAAGGCCTCCAAACCCTTGGTGGGACAAAGAGTGCTCAGATGCTAAGCACGCGAAACAAAATGCCTTCAAGATGTTTTTAAAACGAGGAGGAGGAACTCCTCAGAATTTTGAAAAATTCTTGACTTTAGAAACCAAGTACAAGAGCATACTTCGGGCCAAGAAATGTAGCTATTGGAGACATTTTGTCGAAGGTTTGTCAAGAGAAACCTCAATGAGCACTCTTTGGAATACGGCCAGACGAATGAGGAATCGTAACGTAGGAAATGAGAGTGAGGAATACTCGAACCGATGGATATTTGATTTTGCGAGGAAAGTTTGTCCAGATTCTGTTCCTACGCATAGCATTATTAGGGAATCTTTTTCAAATAATGGTTCCATTGATAGCCCCTTTTCTATGATGGAATTTTCCATAGCACTCATGTCTTGTAACAATAACGCTCCTGGGTTGGACAGAATTAAATTCAACTTGGTGAAGAATCTGCCCGACCTCGCAAAAAGACGTTTGTTGGAATTGTTCAACAAGCTTCTTGAGCAAAATATTGTTCCACCTGACTGGAGGCAAGTGAAAGTTATCGCCATTCAAAAGCCGGGGAAACCAGCTTCCAATCACAACTCATATAGACCCATCGCGATGTTGTCCTGCATCAGAAAATTGTTCGAAAAAATTATTCTACGACGTCTCGACACTTGGGTCGAGACGAACGGTTTGTTGTCAGATACTCAGTTTGGCTTCCGTAGAAATAAAGGGACGAATGATTGCCTTGCATTACTTTCGTCTGACATCCAAATTGCCTTCGCTCAAAAGCAACAAATGGCATCTGTATTTTTAGACATTAAAGGAGCATTTGATTCAGTTTCCATTGATGTTCTTTCAGACAAGCTTCACCAACATGGACTCCCAGCGGTTATAAATAATTATTTGCACAACCTTTTGTCAGAGAAACGCATGCATTTTTCACATGGCGATTTGGTAACATTCAGAATTAGCTACATGGGTCTACCGCAAGGCTCTTGCCTCAGTCCGCTCCTCTATAATTTTTACGTAAATGACATTGACAGCTGTCTAGTATCCCCATGTACACTAAGACAATTGGCAGATGATGGCGTAGTTTCAGTTACTGGACCCAAAGCTATTGATCTGCATAAACCATTGCAAGATACCTTAGATAACTTGTCCGATTGGGCTGTTCATCTTGGTATCGAATTCTCTGCGGAGAAAACAGAGTTAGTCGTCTTTTCAAGAAAGCATGATCCCGCGCAGCTTCAGCTCCATATGATGGGAAGAATGATCCAACAGGTTTTGACTTTCAAATACCTCGGGGTGTGGTTTGATTCCAAATGCACGTGGGGAGGACACATTAGGTTTCTGATAACAAAATGCCAACAAAGAGTAAATTTTCTTCGAACAATAACCGGATCTTGGTGGGGTGCTCATCCGGAAGATCTAATAAAATTGTATCAGACAACGATACTTTCAGTGATGGAATATGGATGCGTTTGCTTTCGTTCCGCTGCAAACTCTCATATTATCAAATTAGAGCGAATTCAATATCGTTGTTTGCGAATTGCTTTAGGCTGCATGCATTCGACACATACAATGAGTCTTGAAGTTCTGGCGGGAGTTCTTCCATTGAAGGATCGTTTTTGGGAGCTTTCGTCGCGACTGCTAGTAAGATGCGAGGTACTGAATCCCCTAGTTATTAATAACTTCGAAAGGCTAGTTGAGCTTCAATCTCAAACAAGATTCATGACTGTATATTTTAACCATATGTCACAGGAAATCAACCCTTCAAGATATATTCCTATCCGTGTCAGCCTCCTAAATGTCCCTGACTCAACTTTATTTTTCGACACATCCATGCAGCGCGAAGTGCGTGGAATTCCGGAACACCTACGCTCGTTGGAAATCCCAAAAATATTTACAAGTAAGTTCAGGCATATCGACTCTGAGAAAATGTTTTACACGGACGGATCGCGAATTGAAGAAGCGACAGGGTTTGGTATGTTCAACAATAATGTTTCGGTCTCCTTTAGGCTTCAAGAACCTGCATCTGTTTATATAGCAGAGTTAGCAGCAGTTCATTATAGTTTGAGTATAATCGTCACATTATCTCCAAACCATTATTTTCTTTTCACAGATAGTCTGAGTGCAATTGAAGCCATTCGCTCAAAGGCTGCTGGCAAAAATGAACCTTTTTTCTTGGGCAAAATAAAACAGTGCCTGAACGTCATATTGAATAATAATTATCAAATCACAATAGTTTGGGTTCCGGCTCATTGCTCCATTCCAGGCAATGAAAGAGCCGATATTTTAGCCAAACGTGGTGCTATTGAGGGTGAAATTTATGAGAGACCAATTGCTTTCAATGAATTCTATAGCGCGTCTCGCCAAAGAACACTTGCCAGCTGGCAAGCTTCTTGGGATAAAGATGATCTGGGTCGGTGGATGCACTCAATTATTCCTAAAATATCGACAAAGGCATGGTTCAGGGGACTGGATGTGAGTAGAGATTTCATTCGTGTGATGTCCAGACTCATGTCCAATCACTACACGTTAGATGCACATCTCCTTCGAATTGGACTTTCCGAGACTAATCATTGTGCTTGTGGCGAAGGTTACCGCGATATTGACCATGTTGTTTGGACATGCGTGGAGTATCGTGATGTCAGATCTCAACTAATAAATTCCTTGCGTACCCAAGGTAGACTATCCAATGTCCCAGTTCGCGACATTCTTGCTTGTCGTGACGTTCCTTACATGAAACTTCTTTATTATTTCATTAAGTCCATTGGAGTTCCAATTTAAATTTTATTTTATGTTAGATTGTTTTCTCTTCCATGAGCTCAACCAATAGCCAGCTATCTTATATTAAATAAAAGTGATGAACTGATACAAACAAACCTGAAATAGTTATAAGATCATGTACAAAATAAATGTATTTCATTCAATGTAATTTATAATAGCAACTCGCTTGATAAAAACAGTGTTTAGATTAACTAATGAATACCAACATACTAATAGGATATTCGAAATGTATTAGGTTTAAAGTACTATGTATTGTAGATGCCACGGCGAAGAAAAACTTATGTATATTGCCTATGAAATAAACGTATTTATGAAAAAAAAAAAATTTCAATTACGATCTAAAGACGGTTTCAGGATTCGACGAAATGACTCTTTCGGCGAAATGGCCCATTCGGCGAAATGTTATTCGGCGAAATAATCCTTTCGGCGAAATGACCCTGATCCGAGTGAGATCCATTTCTATTATTTGACCACTATTTCCGGAACCGGAGACCGGGAACCAGGATAACCGAAATCGGTTTGTTTAGTTGCCTGATCGATTTGTATAGTTTCGAGACCAGTGTGAGAATTTTTTTTCGGTTTTTGTTCTGGATAAAATTCAGGAATTCCTATGGGACAGTGAGACTTTTCATTTGAATCTAAGTTAGTCAAAACCGGTTCAGCCATCTCCGAGAAAACCTAGGGAGATTATTTAAAACACACACACACACATACACACACAGACATACACAGACACACACAGGCATACACACACACACAACACACACGCGCGCGCGCACAGACATTGCTCAGCTCGATGAACTGAGTCGAATGGCATATCACACTTTACCCTTCGGGCCAATTTTTACTAGTCAGTTTTTTAAGTGATTGCATAACCTTTCTATATCAGAAAGGCAAAAATATAAAAATGTGCACTCAATTTTCTTAAACCGAAAAAGTATGTTTACGGCTTGACCAAGTTTCACAAACTTAGCTTCAAATGAGTGAGAAGAAATGAAATACTTGAATTTTATAAATCTTTTTAACAAGTGACGCTGTAAAAAGGAGAAAACTCCTTAAATCCGGTTTACAGTAATCCCCAAGATAATCCCGGTAAACTTTTTTTATGCAATTGCGAATTTGGTAAATGCTTATAGTGCCCACTTTACTTCAATTAAAACCGCGACGATATCAATAAGTGTAGTTTTGAGAATGAAAATGAAACGTGACAAGTGTCAGTTACTTTCTTTACCATATGGAATATGATTTTTTTATGTTGACCATACTTATCAATCCGTAAATGAGTCTGGTCGTCAACTAACCAGGTCAACAAATTGGAATAATGTTGCCAGCAATCTTGATGATGTCTACCTTGGTTTTGCGTCATTAGCCATATTTAGGTTGGAAATTTTTAACAGCCATCATCTCACAATTTACAAGACCTGAATTTTGGAAGAGTTTTGAGATCAGATTTGAATATTTCATTACTTTTTGCTTTCTCATATAGAAAGGCTATGCAATCGCTGTGAAAACCGACTTTACAACCGAGTCCCGGAGGACCGAGTGTCATATACCATACGACTCAGTTCGTCGAGATCACAAAATGTCTGTGTGTGTATGTATGTATGTGTGTATGAGACAAATAATGTCACTCAATTTTCTCAGAGATGGATGAACCGATTTTCACAAACTTAGATTCAAATAAAAGGCCTTAAGGTCCCATACAAAGTTCCTGAGTTTCATTTGGATCCGACTTCCGGTTTCGAAATTACAGAGTGATATGCTAAAGAAAAGGAAAAAAATTAAACACACACGTTTCTCCGAGATGGCTGAACCGATTTTCACAAACTTAGATTCAAATGAAAGGTTTTTATGGTCCCATACAATTTTCTTGAATTTTATTTAGATCCGACTTCCGGTTCCAGAATTACAAGGAAATATGTGCAAATTTATTAAAAAATGTGCACTCAATTTTCTCGGAACGTTCTTAGCCGATTTCCCAAACTAAGAAGTAAATGGAAGGTATTAAAATT
Organism: Malaya genurostris; assembly: GCF_030247185.1. Lineage (NCBI taxonomy): Eukaryota > Metazoa > Arthropoda > Insecta > Diptera > Culicidae > Malaya > Malaya genurostris. The sequence goes on along the minus strand of NC_080572.1, from coordinate 15,382,021 downwards.
ATTTAAAAAGTCCTCGAAAAGTTTATCTAGATACGACTTCCGGTTCCGGTATTACAGTGCGATTAGTGAAAATTTTCAATTTCATGAGCATCTTTTTATAAATTTATCTAGTTGGCAGTTCTTGTTAGTTAGTGAATATATAAAACTACTTTGGGACTACTAGCCCCGGCTTCCGCTTCCGAAAGCACCGATAATAGTGAAGAAAATCTCCAAAACCGGAATCATAATTCAAATGAAAGCTCTCGTTGTCTTTAAATATACTGTGCAATTTCATCCGGATCCTACTTTCGATTCCGAATTTATAGGGTGATGAGTGTCAAAACATTCAAAATGACGATGCAAAACTAGTACGCGACGGTATGTGCGGCTTTGCTCCGTTCGCAGCGTGCTTTGTCCAATTTCGTATAGAGTGTCAGGTTTCCACATTAAAATTTATATTTTTCAGGTGAAAAAAATGTTAATTTTTAATTTTTTTATTCAATTTGCCTTTCTCATATAGAAAGTTTATGCAATCACTTGAAAAATTGACTAGTGAAAATTGGTCCGAGGGCTAAGTGTTCTATATCATTCGACACAGTTCATCGAGCTGAGCAATGTATGTGTCTGTGCGTGTATGTGTGAGTATATGTCATATCATGTACTAGACGAACCGACTTCGGTTATACTGGCTCCATGTTCTCGGTTCCAGGAGTACCGGAAATAGTAGACAAAAAGTTTAACACGAGACTCACTCAATTTTCTCAGATATGATTTGATCGATTTGCATAATTTCCAAGCTCAAATCAAAGTTCTTATAGTCTCATAGGTTGCTGTTTAATTTCATCCGGGTCCGACTTCCGGTTCCAGAACTATAGGGTAAAGTGTGTTTAACAATGCAGTGCGAAGATGCAAAATGAAGAAAAATTCTTATTAACTTGACACAACTGTTTACAAATTAAAAAGGTTGTGTTAGTTTATACCCAAAGAAAGTTACTTGTTTTATTCAAGATTGAAAAAAAAAGTTTCTTTACAGAATCTTCTAGTGATATTTTTGAAAATATAAGTAATATGAGAAAGGCGTCATCACACCACTAGGTGGATTAAAAAAGGTTTTTTTTAGCTTATACATGTAAACATATAGTTAAAATCATTAAATTACAAAAAAAAACTTTTATTGAGAGTACGTTATTTTATGATTCGTTGTTTTCTTAAAATTCCAGAAATTAGAGATTCAAAATCTTCACGATGGATGTAATTATTGCTGTCACAATGCACTGAACTTTCATCCAGAGACAAGATGATTACAGTGTGCAATGGAGCCATTCCATTTGAATTCAAAGGATGTTTTTTAGTTTTTTTGTTTCGACTTAAATTTTACACAAGCATTACCAATGCCCCAAAAGCAAAATTTGCATCAATCGCAATTATCGCAGAAATTCTCATACTAGGTTGCAGTATTTCAAAACCCTTGTGTGGAGCGTTCACATACATTTTGATAGACACAACTTATACAAAGGTTATATGCACATAGTTAGAATAAGCGGTAATAGTAAAATGATTATATCGCAATTATCAACTGCCCATATAGAATCAGATCGCGAAACGAAAATAAGGGACCGTTTGTTGCTTCAGAAAAAATTCCCACTGCAAAGTGTTAACTCGTTATGCTCAGACAGATCATCGAGAGAAATTCGCTCTCGGACTGGTGTCCATTCTATGTTAAATGAACCATGCCGGTTTTTTCGTTGCTGAGATGATATCCGTCTCTTTTTGATGGCACTGATTGAATCGTGTGAGCGTTCTTTGATAAGATAATCCTTGGTTATACTTCTTGAATTTCATTAGATTATCCCAAACACAACTGTGTTACAAAAAGTACATTCAATTTATAAATGAAATAAATTTGGAGTGTAATGCGAATATAGGGTAGGGTAATGGAACTCCCTTTCAGCTCGACTCCAGTAGTCATCTCATATACGAAAACTAATTGTCAGACAGTTTTCCGTTTCGCGTTTAGCTCATCAGTGCATTAGCAGATTATGTAGGACTGCTGATGCCACATATTTACGGCCATAAAGTCGTAAATTCGTTTTCGCCAGAGACGTCAGGGTAGATATTGCACTTCGGTCAAAAACAGTCATGTGCACTTTGGCACAATCTAGTACCCACAAGGTACCAACACCTAAATGACTAATGGTCATTTGATATCTACCGTCTCTGTTCGATAGATTGACTTTCAGGGTAAGTTGGAAATAGGCGCATTCGCTTCAAGTTTTCGCGTCGCTATAACAGTAGTATTGAACAATTTTCGAACTATTTCTGTCTGTTGTACTGCTTCTTGGAGTCGAAGCAAAGATATTGTTTCCGATTGATTCAATGAAGGTCGAGCAATCGTCAAAATAATATGGCGACTCCATCGTTGAATAAAAAAATATATGGCGATTCTTCTAATGAGATGACTATTGGTACAATAGCCCTACATAAGATCATAATAACTGTTACGAGTAAGCGAAACTTCTTTCAAATATTGCCATTTTCAGTCAAATACATTATTAGTAAATTTATTCATCTTCAGTATAAATAATGGCTTGAAACCTTCGAAAGACGTTTTTTTAGAGATTTTGTGTGTATTTTTTCTAAATGACCTGCACATTTTGTGTAATGCTTCAAATTTCAAGTACGGTTCATTCGAGCCAAAACGTTTTCAATTGGCCCTGACATGATCCAAATTCTATCAACCCATCTTTTTGAGCATATTTTTCTCCCAACATCGTTCGAGCATATTTTTCTTTCAACGCTGCTGCTAAGTGCATAGTGTACATAGTACCTGATCACGATGATCGAATTAAAAGCAATTGTTAATTCATTTTTACAGAACATGAAAAACAAGGCTTCACTGTGCGCGATAAAACAACTATTATTTTTTTATTTTACTGATCGCGAGCAATCATGACAACGTTCTTCTGAAATCAAGTTCTACATAGGACGTTTGATTGTTCTGATTTTATGAGCGCTCGAAATAATGTCCATCAATATATGATTTTTGAGCGATACGAAGTTCGCTGGGACTGCAAGTACAAAAAAGGGAGGAACAAGGAACAAGTGCAGAAACTGCAGGAACAAGTGGCGAAAGTACAGCAATAAGTACAGAAAACACATAAGTAAATGCAGAAAAAAAATTCAAAGTTAAAATGTTAAAAGCAAATGATATATGCCTTTCTGACAGCTCATCTACAACTACAAATGTAAATGAGATAGGTTTGTTTTTATCAGGAAACGCCTGCATTGAACACGATTCAGACAATCAATCAACTTCGGTCGACGTCAAGATTAAATTGATAATATGTTTAATCGGATATTACTCACGTACCGGACGTTCCATGGAATAGGCGTTGTGTGCCTCCATAATAATTGCTCACAAATAATGTTGTTGTTCCGTAACCGTTTCAGGCCGGTGATAGTCGCCTGATGGCCTGTGTGAATCGTTCTTACGTATTGTTTTGTTTTCATCAGAGAATATATTGGCCATCCATTTTCCACAACCATCTCACTTACAACCACAAATGCAAATGAAATTGGTTTGCTTTCATCAGGTAACGCCAGCATTAAACACGATTCAGACGATTAATCAACTCAACGGTCGAAGTCAAGATTAATTTAATTTTTTTAGTCGAATATTGCTCGCATATCCCTCATATGAATAACTAATTACCGTTCCATGTCGGTGATAGTCGTTTGTTTGTTCTGACATTTTATTTTGAGGAAAGTAGAAAATCGATGCGTTAAAGATTTAAAACTCTGTAGATAATTTTTTATACGAAAAATACGTCACATTTTAATTGGAAAATACAGTGCAAATTCAAATACAGTGCATTTAAGGGTGAAATACAGTACGAAATATTTGAGCAAAAATGCAGTACAATACTGTGAAATACAGTACGGATTTGAGATTTAGCTATTATCGAAGTCGGTTCGAGAAAAGTGAGTGAGATCCATTTTTGAGTATATGACTAAAATCTCCGGATGTTAATCGAAAACCAAGAACCAGGAAAACCGAAATTAGTTTGTTTGGCCGTCTACTGACAGTGACTTCTAATTGGAATAGTTTTGAGGCAAGTCCAGACTATTTTTACGTTTTTTGCTTTGCCGCTTAAAGACACACACAGACATTAATCAGCTCGACGAACTGTGTCGAATGGTATAGGACATTTTCTACTTTGTATAAGTTATTACATCACCTTATTATATGAGAAAGGAAAAATATTCTATGACCTTGTTTTAATTCAAGTTGGTTGATTTACATCTCATGCACTATTTCCATTAAACAAATTAAACGAACGAAATCCTGCGCTTGTGTAACTTTCAACAATATTCCCGGTGCTTCCAAAAACCGGGGACTGCTATAACCGAAATCGACTTCCTTGGCCGTCAACTAATAAGACATATCGATTGGAATTGATTTGAGCCCAGTTTTGAAATATACTTTCGTGTTTTGCATCACCGCTCTGTATAACTGTATGAAATTTTCAACACTCTACTTCCGGAACCGGTAGTCGGATCCGGATAAAAATCAGGAGTTTTGTATGAGACTATGAGAACTTTCATTTGAACCTAAGTGAGGGAGTGATTTGAAATTGTAACCTGTACATTAATCCTGTAATTCCAGAACCGGACATCGGATTGAAATAAAATTCAGGAGCTTTGTATGAGACAACTATTCCTTTTATTTCAACCTAAGTTTGTGAAAATCAGTTCAGTGAGAAAGGCAAAATAGGTTCATAACCCCTAAATTTCTTTGTGCTGGTTTTGATATTGAAATAATTCATCTGTGTATGAATGTGAATGCTGGTAAAATGTCATCTCATAGCGTCAAGGGTCTATGAATTCAATAGAATGCAGTTTACCGAAGAAAATGTACATGAACTCACTATCTTTCATAACCTACTAGCCTATTATCTTTGCACATGAAATGATTCCAATAGTAATATCGAAAACGAAATCGTCAAAACATTTGAATGCGAAGCATACCATCATCAAATGACTCCAAACAGACAGAAATACGTGAATACACCTCACCCTCAGATCGTCAAACAAGTCGATCATATCGAGTTCAAAGAAACTCACTGGTCAAACCCCTGTGACGCCAAATGGCCAAAACATGACGACCAGCTGTGTGACTACGAACATTCAGTAGAATGTGCGATGGTAGCGCGTGTCAAAATTCATGACGAGACGGACGGATGGCTATGTTCCACGCGCTACTGTGCGGAGTGGAGAACATTGTGGGTGAGGTGTAACTGCCGATGAAAAATCCCAGCGGGGTGTTTTATAATAGTGTACGACCCAGCGAATTGTAGACGGCGTCCGGCGGCTGTGAAAATTGCACATATGACAGCCATTGCATTCAAACAATCGTCTGATATTCTGTGTTTCATGGCAGCGGAATGTGCTACGCTGGAATACGAGCCGAATTGTCAATGAAGTTATTAATGGCTTAATATGACAATGTACAAAATAATTCACATTGGTCTGTATGTCGACGATTCCGGTTCTGATCCTGTTTACATACAAATAAAATTAAGTATCGCAGAAAATCAAACAAACTATTTCTCTACTATTATCTACCGAACTAAATATCATGATTATATCATAATAGTGAGGTAATATACCTCGCTACGGCTGCAAATCGAGTGAACATACACAACTTTCCAAAAACAAATTAACGTATTTACTCACTTTGGTTGCTGTGTTATTCGTAGCAATGAAAAACACCTTCGCCGCAGAGGAAAAAGTAATGAGTTGAAACAAATCGATTTGAGGTAATCGGTAAATATTGATTCGAATTATTCAAATTAACCTATTTGATTCAACTCATTCAGCAGACGTAAGCAATTCGTCTCGGATCATTTGCAGATCCTAAATAAGTGAACCGTTGGTAAAATAGGGAGATATCTGTCATCATAGAGAACAGACTTTGGAATATTACTGCAATTCTTATTGCATACTAGTTAAAATTATAACACATTACGATGAGAATTTCTACGGTAATTTTGGAAAGCTATTGAAACAGCTATTTTTCATTCGTTTAATAAAAAAGTGATTTTAACTGTGACCGAAAATTAATTTCGGTTTCAAATGGTGAAAATTTGGAATTGTTTTCCGCTCTGCTGGTCAATCGGCATTCATTTTTTTCAGTTGAGTCGAACTGACTTTAGAATGGTAAACGAAGAACCCATCTGTATTTACTACCGTTTTTCGGAACTGGGTGGTGAGTTGTAAAAAACAAACTTAGAATCAGCTTGTAGTGAAAATACTATGCAAAAAAAAAACAAAACCCTTCTTACTCCACCTAGTGATGTGATAATGCATTTCTCTTCTTTCATAACAGCCTCATGAAAATATATTTCTTACTTTTATTAAATAATTTCGAATACTAATTTTGACACCAATTGATTCAGATTGATTCGAGTAGTTCACAAAAGCATCATTTTTCCAAACTAGTGATTGACATTTGCGTTGCCTATTTGTATGAGAAGAGTGATGCTAATCTAAAAAACCCTTCTTAGTCCACTTAGTGGAACCTCATATATCTTGAAAAATCACCATAAGGGGTGCTGCCCAGCGGTTAAAGTTTGAAAATTTTCGATCTTGAAAAAGCATCACAGGGTAAAGTACATGAAATTTATGAAATCATGAGGACTTTTTTCGAGATGCTTAAACTTCTGAACAATAGCGCTTTACGAAATTAGAGGTGATCCCAAAATATTGGCACCCTTTTATATATATATATATATATATATATATATATATATATAAAGGGTGATTTTTTAAGAGCTTGAGAACTTTTTTAAACAATAAAACGCATAAAATTTGCAAAATCTCATCGGTTCTTTATTTTAAACGTTAGATTGGTACATGACATTTACTTTTTGAAGATAATTTCATTTAAATGTTGACCGCGGCTGCGTCTTAGGTGGTCCATTCGGAAAGTCCAATTTTGGGCAACTTTTTCGAGCATTTCGGTCGGAATAGCCCGAATTTCTTCGGAAATGTTGTCTTCCAAAGCTGGAATAGTTACTGGCTTATTTCTGTAGACTTTAGACTTGACGTAGCCCCACAAAAAATAGTCTAAAGGCGTCAAATCGCATGATCTTGGTGGCCAACTTACCGGTCTATTTCTTGAGATGAATTGTTCTCCGAAGTTTTCCCTCAAAATGGCCATAGAATCGCGAGCTGTGTGGCATGTAGCGCCATCTTGTTGAAACCACATGTCAACCAAGTTCAGTTCTTCCATTTTTGGCAACAAAAAGTTTGTTAGCATCGAACGATAGCGATCGCCATTCACTGTAACGTTGCGTCCAACAGCATCTTTGAAAAAATACGGTCCAATGATTCCACCAGCGTACAAACCACACCAAACAGTGCATTTTTCGGGATGCATGGGCAGTTCTTGAACGGCTTCTGGTTGCTCTTCACTCCAAATGCGGCAATTTTGCTTATTTACGTAGCCATTCAACCAGAAATGAGCCTCATCGCTGAACAAAATTTGTCGATAAAAAAGCGGATTTTCTGCCAACTTTTCTAGGGCCCATTCACTGAAAATTCGACGTTGTGGCAGATGAAATTATCTTCAAAAAGTAAATGTCATGTACCAATCTAACGTTTAAAATAAAGAACCGATGAGATTTTGCAAATTTTATGCGTTTTATTGTTTAAAAAAGTTCTCAAGCTCTTAAAAAATCACCCTTTATATATATATATATATATATATATATATATATATATATATATATATATATATATATATATATATATATATATATATATATATATATATATATATATATATATATATATATATATATATATATATATATATATATATATATATATATATATATATATATATATATATATATATATATATATATATATATATATATATATATATATATATATATATATTAGAGCGGTAAAAAACGACGTGTTTTGTCGGTTACGTCACTTATACCATTATAACTCCGGAACCAAAAGTCACAGCCATTTGGTCTTCGAACTTGATCAATGGTTCGACAGTAGCTTTCAAATATCTTCGAAATGTGCACACAGACATTTTCCGATCTCGTCGAACTGAGTCGAATTGTATATAACACTATGGGTCTCCGAGGCTCAATTCAAAAGTCGGTTTTTCAGCTATTCTAATACCTTTCTATAGAGAAAGGCAAAAATATCGAATGCATCAATTTTACATAGACCATAAAGCCAAATTAGCAAAATAAAAAATAATTACCAACAATTACCATAACGATGTACTTGTATTATCCATCTCATACGGAGTTTGATACAGGCGGTCAGAGTAAGATAAAACCACACAGCAAACAAAACATAAGACTAGATAATATTACTCAGATAATGAGTCTTCTCATTGAGTATTTAAATTTTAATATATCGTCTCACGCATTGCATCAACGTCTTCGTGATCTTTACCATATTGATAATTAGTTTTAGCTTTTAATTCTGATTTTTACATTACGACCAACTATGTTAGACGAATTTCTAAAAACAAACAAGTAAACAAATACCAGCACATAACACATGGATCAATAAGTCCCGAGACTAACAATGGAAACAACATTTTTTTTGCAAATTTTTTTTTATTCATCAACATAAACATAATTATGTTGATGAATAAAAAAAAAATTTGCAAAAAAAATGTTGTTTCCATTGTTAGTCTCGGGACTTATTGATCCATGTGTTATGTGCTGGTATTTGTTTACTTGTTTGTTTTTAGAAATTCGTCTAACATAGTTGGTCGTAGTGTAAAAATCAGAATTAAAAGCTAAAACTAATTATCAATATGGTAAAGATCACGAAGACGTTGATGCAATGCGTGAGACGATATATTAAAATTTAAATACTCAATGAGAAGACTCGTTATCTGAGTAATATTATCTAGTCTTATGTTTTGTTTGCTGTGTGGTTTTATCTTACCTTTTAGGGTGATACAATGGTTCCAACGTTTTTCCAATTTTTCAATACCATGTTTATAAAAAAATTATCTTTCGCTTCAAAATAAGCTTCAGTTTCAGCGATGACCTCCTCATTTGAGCCAAATCTTTTTTCCTGGAGCATTTTTTTAAGATCAGCAAAGAGCCAGCAGTCACTGGGGGCTAAATCTGACGAGTATGGGGGGTGGGGAAGCAGATCAAAGCCCAATTCGTTCAATTTCGCCATTGTTTTCATTGTTTTGTTCATTGCTGTTTTTGTTCCATCGAAAGCAATCGCGGCACCCACTTGGAAAAAACCTTTTTCATGCTCAATTTTTCATGAAGGATAGTAAATACACTTCCATATGATATCTGTGTCATCTCAGCAATCTCACGGAGCTTCACTTTACGATCTTTCATTATAATTTTTGTCACTTCACTCACATTTTCCGGTGTAACGGCTTCCACAGGTCTACCCAAGCGTTCCGCGTCATTTGTGTCGGTACGACCACGTTTAAACTCGGCGAACCACCGACAAATCGTTGCTTTTGATGGACAAAAGTCGGATAACTTTTTTCAATCCATTGTTTCGCTTGCACGGTGTTTTTACCCATTAAAAAACAATGTTTTATCAAAACACGAAACTCGGTTTTTTCCATTTTTTAAACAAACTTCAAAACGACTTTACTCCAACCTCGATAACTCAGCTGTTTCTGGTCGGATCGACTTAAAATTTTGACCCGTTTCAAGCAAAGGTTAGTACTTTAGAAAGACGTGGTTACTGGTTTACTACGAGCGCCATCTCTGCTTTAGTCTCGGGACTTATTGATCCAAGTCAACATACACAGATAAAAATATTTTGTGAATTTACATCTATTTTGAAGCACATATTTGGAGCAGTTATTTAAATATAAAGTTACTCTACAATTCTGTAGGTTTCAATATAATTTAATTGCAAACTAAGCTTTAATTGAAAGATACGGTTATATTGATTGATCCGATTTAGTTTTGCATCTATGAAAGTTTTCAATCAAAATTTCGATTCAACCCATGTCTATTCCATGTTACTATTGATTTACATGGCATGTAAATTTCATTATTTCTTTCTGTGTACATTAACACATTTTTCCTTGAGTATTATGGCTCTATAAATTTCATATTCTTTCCCTTTTCAAGATTTCTAGTTAGTTCAATATCGTTAAAAAATGTCATTGCTTTTCAAATGTTTAGGGTTTGAGTCATAACTGACCTTGGGGTCCTCAAAAGGTGAGCTAACTAAGTCCTCACAAATTCCTATCTCATGCCTCCCCATGTGTCTATGATGACATTTGGTCAATAGAATGGCGTCGATTGGGTGCTATCGCCTTATGCGTTAGTAACAAAATGAAATGCAGCGGAATGGCTTATAAGTTGAAACCCACCCTACTTTACAATATGTATCATAGGATTTTCCAACAGAATATGGTTACTATTATAATAAAAATAATAAAAATTTATTCATTGAATGAAACTAAAAATTCAGTCATCATCTAGTTTAGGTTTCGTTAGATTGTGTCATACGTCATCGTGAAAATGCCACACTTTTTGGTGCGTATAATAGATGGAACATTGTTTCTACTATCAAAGAACGAATCCGGGTAAGTATTCGAGTTTGAAGGATTCATGATGGGTTGCTTTCCTTAGTCTTCACAATGACGTTGCTAAAGTCGTGCACTAACAATTTACATAAAAGTACTACTTCTTTGAAAAATCTTTCTATTAACACTTTGGAAAATAGCTCCTTAAATCTGTACTGCTTATACTGGTAGACCAAAATGTGCAATCAACTTTCTCCAACTAGTTAAGGAAAAAGCCTGATGGAGGAGTTCTAGTAGAACAATTAGCTACCGGATTTGATCCAAAGTCCCTGTTTCAATCGCTGGAAGAGTTGGAACTGTGAAAGGAGCTACACATCATCTAAAGAGCGGCAAGTTTAAGTAGATCGGTGAATAACACTCATCGATCTTAAACCTCTTCTGGCATTCAACTGACAAAGGGGTAGGTGGAAGCTTGAAATTGTTGGTGCCTTTAGTGCTGATTTACAACACAGTGATTTTGTATTTCACTACTAATCACAAAACAAATAAGACAAAAGAAAATAAATCATCATCTTAAAACTATAACACCACATCCTTTTTTCCACTATTATCTCTTCTTCTTTAAAGGGTTTGCATTGTACAACTGAGCCAGTTAGAAATAATACCATTGCGGATGCTTTAGTATAACAGTCATCACTTGAAGCCATAATCATCTTGGCCATTTTCTGTCTGAACTACCAGGAATTGTGCATCCATATTCTTCGGCTGAACTGAGTAAGCTGAAACGGAATACAACAAACAAGTGCCGCTTTGTATTCCAACAGAAAATCAGATTTGATCCTCTAGGTTTAGACGCGTCTAACCATGAGTAAATGGGAGTGAAATTGATCCGTTCTCGTATTTGACTTTTCAATTTACTTTCAGCCGAATGAAAGGATGAAAGAAAGGTCGCCCAATTGAAATAATCCTGTGAGTTGACTTACTTCAAGTTAACTTTCAGTCACAACTCTGACGTTGGGAAATGTTAATGAAATGCCGAATTATATCGGCAACACTTAATTTTACTGACTATTCAGTAATTAACATGCTCTTTTCCGAAAATCGTTAAAGTTCTATGCTGATATCTCGGTAAAGCGAATTCTTTTGCTGAAGTTTGGCAAAATATTATACTGAACGTGTCAGTAAACAACAAATATACCGAGATCAGCAAAACCGTTTGCCGAGATTTCGAACAGCGACTTAGCGTTTACTAAAATTCGGTGAGACACTTGTCATCTAATGTTTCCTTTCGATTATCCAAGCATCACGTCGCCATTGCTCGTGGAACTGGAAAACATCTAAATTGGATGAAGGAAAAAGATTTGTATAATTTGTTAAAAGATAAGTAAAATCGAAAACTATCTAATTTGCATATATATTTATATTCGCTTATTTTCAGGTAGAGGCGTGAGGAGCACTAGAAACAATTGTCTTTAGCCGTGATGTTTTCTTTTGGTGTTTGCGCTTTTTTAGTTTGCTGAATTGAAATGAACATCAATAAAATATTCCTTTCACCAACATTAGCTTTTGTGATATTAGTTTCATGCAAAAATAAAAAAAAATCGTTCCTTTTTTCGATTACTGATGACTCGGCAATTCATGATTCCATTCTAATAACTTTTGCCGAGCTGACAACAAAACTTCTGCTGTCAAGTTCGGCAATAATTGACAGTTGACAAATTTTGGATTGCCGAGATTCTCAGTAATTATACATTTTGCCGAGACGATTACCGAGCACTCGGCTGTGCAAATCTCGGCATTTTTTTGCCGAGATTCAGCAAGAAACTTTAAGTGTGCAGGATACAGTTGAATTACTTCTTTTAAACTATAATTTTGTATAATAGCCAGAAAGAATTCGAATCCGGTGGTCTGAAAAAATATGATTGTTACTTATAATATAAGGAATTTTAGTTGGGAGTAGTCCTCATTAGTACCCATCTAATTCGGAAGCTCCTTATTCAGGCACGGTAATTACATTTCTCGGCAAGTCTTTTCATCAGCCTTCTTTACCATCAAACGGAAATGGCTGTCAAACCGCAATGAGAAAATAATCCAATTTTCCAGGTGTTGCTCGAAGTGCTAATAGAACAAAATACAGAAGTTCAAATGACGATAGAATTCAACCGAATCAGTGTGCAAAATTCCGTATAATAGTAGGTGATATAGGGAATATGGAAACGGTTCAAATAATTAAATTATGTTATTTACCGTTCGAGTTCAAGGTGGCTAAGGATTCGATTAGACCGACTTCAGGATACCCACCCTATATCGATCAAGCTATGTACCGAAAATTAAAAGCTATGTACCGAAAATTAAAAATTTTAACTGCGTCAAACTGTTAGTCATCTCTCTCTCTCTCTCTCTCTCTCTCTCTCTCTCTCGATTTCTCTGCGATGCTTAAGCCGATTTTCTCAAATCTTGATTTGAATTGAAGCTCATGTTATCTTTAAAGCTACTGTGAAATTTCATCCGGATCCGACTTCCGGATCCGCAGTTACAGGGCGATGAGTGTCAAAGTTTTCAAATCGCCATATGTGTACAACATATACAACAACGGTGGAACGGTAGAAGAAGAAAACATAAAACGACAATGTGTGCTTTGTTCTATTTCGTACACGCTATAAAAAAACGAAACGGTTACGGATATCTGCTACTAGTGTGTGATATTGGTAAAAGACGGTGGTGCTGTTGATAAAAATTTTAGCTATTTTATTATAAGTGTGACCGAAAAAATAAAACAATATAAAGCCGGTGTAAAATTTGAAAAAAAGCAATTTTCACAGCCGGTCATACAGTAATACCATGCCGGTTCATAGTGGGAAAAATCTATGAAAATCCGCAAAGAATTCTGTAACTCATGAACTAATAGAGATATGTCAACAAACTAAAGCGTTTCTTATGTAAAAATTTCCAAGGAATTCAATGGAATGGTTTACAATGGCCGCAAGAATTGCAATCCTGCTCGTTTTACCCCAAATGTACAGCAGTTTTGGGGTTTCCTATAACATTCGCTCTGCAATTTGAAAAGAAGTCGAATGCGGAATTCTAGAATAGCCTACTATTATGTAAAAAAGTCTGGAGAATCGATTAGAAGAACCCACACTGGTCCCACGAAACGTTTTGGTGGCTGTAAAAAAAAGTCTGGAGAATCGAATGGAAAAACCTACACTGGCCGCACGAAACGTTTTGATGACTATTTTACCCCAATACCTCTATTTCACGATATCTTGTTGTAAGTCGTCCTTGCATCTTGGTGGAACTCGTGGAAAGTAATCTGGAGAATCAATTAGAAGAATTTTGAATTTACCTCATGAATCGTTATCTAATATCATATGATTTCTTGATAAAAACAATTCTGGCGTTCGGAGAATGTAGAGTAAGTAATAACAAAGAAATTGGGCCCATCCGGACCGCTTCAAAAACGTGTACCCACGGAGTTCAATCACTATCATCATCATCATCATCAGAGGTACAATCGCCATCAGTGCAGTCACTTTGTTCGTCGTAACTCAAAGGCATGCTAGTACGTTTTTCTGCAACGGCGTCGATGTACTCATTCATCTGGTCTTCAACATCTTTATCGAATTTTGATCGTTTGAAGGAACTTTTCATTTTGTACGCCAGGTATGACATTTAAGGGTCGGACCACGTTAAAGCAGCTTTTACCATGTCTGTTAAATTATCTTCGAAAGATGCGAACGAGAGAACTTATGCCGCTTGTGACATCGCTCCCCGGTCAGCATAATTCATGGTGTATGGCTAGAAATAAGAAATAATATCTAGAAACTATAGTATATTTATTACAATAAAAAATTACCAATTTTCCTGCAAACTCTGCCAAATGTTGGTACTTATCTTCAAAATTTTGTTTTTCGAGAACATCATAGAGCTGCTTCACTTTATCTGGTTTCAGCTTACGGGAAGATAGTGCTAGGCTGCTAATTATTCTGAAATTCTTCACCAATTCGAAGCTTATGTTTATAATTCCAGCAAATTCCTTAGGCTTTTCAAGTAGGTCGCGAGATATATTACCATTGTTGGAACTTCCACTGCCTCCAATTTTGGGACGATTAATGTTCATTTTATAACATGTTTCGAGTGCATCTGCCTGGAAGCGTGCTTCTATCTTCACGTCATGGTGCCCTTGGGCAGGATTCCCAGGCCTTCTTTGCTGCATTCCGCATCATCCATTCCACTGCATTCAACCGGGCATGGAAAAACGATGGTCCTATTCGCTTTCCAATTCCAAAATACGGTGGACACATGCGTATTTCTATTGCCCAGGCCACAATCGCATTTGCAGCTTTCCTATCAATCATTGAAAAAATTGCTTCCGCTTTCACCCGCAGAGTAACATTCTCAATCAGAACAACAACAGGTTTATCGTTGATTTCATCAATTTCTTCGAAGGAACGGACAAACAGAATGTGTCCGATTGTGGATTCGGAACTGAGTACAAAACTGTATCTCTCGATTCCAATCTCATGCTCATGAAATGTTCAGTGAATAGGGAATCATCACGTGTAAGAAATTTTTCCTGATTGTAATGACTGAAACCAGTTGCGGAATCCGGACCAGCGGAAACGTGCATCAAACAGTCCAGCACACCTTCTGTTGATGTAGAGGCCAGTTTTGACCTTATACGTCGTCGAGTTCCATGATTCGTCAGAGCTGCTAAATGTCACTATCAACTAGCAACTTTGCACGACGCAGATTGGAAAGTTTATGTCACTGGACTGCTGCCAACCAGGCTCTATCAATCATCATATAGGGTAACAGAGGTATTTTGGCCCACTTTAGGATTGATTTTGTTTTGGCCCACTTTGAATAAATATCCATCAAATGTTGTAATATCTTTAAAAAACCCTTCCGCAATGGGTAATTTAATGTGATTAGCTTCAAATTTATGCAACATCGGTTACTTAACATCGATAAAATCCGATAAAATCGATAAAGTTTTTTAGGTGGGCCAAAATATATGAAGTGGCCAAAATACCTCTGTTACCCTATTGAGTTTCAGAGCGGATCTGTCATAACTTAAATTCACTTGATATTATACTCACCAGGACGCTCATTGATTGCCGATGCGATTGATATTATCTTCATTTCTCCTGTCACTGTTTGATTACGATATGACTAAATATTAATCAAGCAGCATAAACATTGAATTAAAATCTTGTACACCAATAAAATCCGAAGTCCGATGACTTTTTACAAAGAATAATGAACTTTATCAATTTATTGTCGTTTTACATTGAGAACACTCGTCGAGTGTTTTGCTCGATTCGTGCACTTTTCGTGCAGTCGGGCAATCAAAACAGGTGCGCTGTGTTTCATTGATTTGCACCGCACGAAAAAAATGCACTTTCGGGGCAATTCTCGGGCAACTATTTTGCACTCGATTTCTTTTCAGAGCAGCAACCGTGCAAACCAAACTTTACAAAACCGTTTCATTGATCAAATGTCAGGGCAAAACACTTGCACCGAGCGAGTGGAATCAATGAAAAACGACATATGTTTATGTTAATACTCTCATGGATTTTTTTCTTTCAACAGGGAATAAGAGAATGAGAGAGAACAAAATGCGTCACCTGTCTTTGACTGAGTATACTCCTACTTGGTCATTGAACTATCGAGTATCTCATTTGACAGACACTTTGACCGTACCGATTACAGTTGACGATGATTTAAGTCAGTCTGTCAAGGTCATTTGACATGACTGACAATTTACAACTCTGTGATTCGTTCGATATCATTTGTGATTAAGTCTCGAATTGAAATTTTTACCAATAAATATCCTGCATTTTCATTGGGTTCGGCAAATCGAGGAATTATATCGTTACGAAAGGTCATAACGTCCTTCCAGGGAGCTAATTTTTGCCCATTTCCTCTCTTCATGAAGCCTGCGATTCCTGTGTAGTTGTTCTTAGTCAGACTTCATGCATGAATTACATAAAGATTTCAAAGCATTTTGTGAGTATATTTATTCAAAAAACCCACCATAAAAACATCAGAATCTAAGACGCAGATCAAGTGAACTTACCCTGAACTGTGCATCCAGCCATCTATCGAAAAACCTTACTTTGCTGCCGGTACTCCTCCAGAGCGTTTTAAATGTTTTCACTCATAATTTCAAACTACAATTTATCACAAGCGAGAGACACGAAAAGTTCAGTTTGGAATGACGTAAAAAAGTAATGAAATGTAATAGAATGTAATAAAATAAATAATAAAAATTCAGTGTGACAGTAGTAAGAATGTTTAGATAAAGAATGCAATGAAAATATGATAAATGCAATAAAAATGTAAATAACGTAATTATTTCTGAAATCAAAAATGTAATAAATTAGATCTTCGTGCCCCTTGGACGCAAGGTTCATCAAATGTGCATATCTATTTTCTCTTCTTGCAAATGAAGCCAAGTATAAGTTACTCTCCAGACCTTTTTTTGTAAGATAAGATATCTATAATGAACTTTCAACTAGGTTCCTTTAAGATTTGAGGGTGTTTTATATCGAGATCTCACGAAATTGGGTAAAATAGCTACCAAAACGTGTCGTGTGACCAGTATAAGTTCTGGCATTCGATTCTACAGACTTTTTTTACATAAAATAAGATAGTTTTCGTATGCTTTCAACGTGGTTCGCTTAAGACTTAAAGGTGATTTAGATGAAAATTTTGCATATTGGAGGAATTGGGGTAAAATAGCCACCAAAAACGTTTCGTGCGGCCAGTATAAGTTCTGGCATTCGATTCTACAGACTTTTTGGCATTAAAAATGCCTTACTCTTCACTATACGGGGCCGGGGGTCAATAAAAAGTTTCAAAAATAGCCGCGTAACCTTTTTGCGTCATGATTTTAACGTTATTAACTCAGTCATTTGTTGATGGATTGACATAATTTAACAACCAATCGATTCGGAAACTTTTAACTTAAACATGTATGACCACGTCGTTTCAGTATTTCAATAGCATACTATCGAAAAAATGGTTAGAATTGACCTATGTTTTCATCCACCAATCCCAGCTGACCAAATTGACGTCATTTTCTTGTTCGGCATAGGAGGCTTTGCATCATGCATAAAGACACCGCATCATTATGGAAGAGGAACCTATACATATATGCTGCAAATCATTTCTTGATTTCAGTTGATGCTTGACTGTGAATGAAACAAGTAGCTCGTACAGTGAGGTGATGACTAGATTGTATATGCGTTCGCTCGTTAGTTTGTCTCTTTTGCTAACTCTTCACTGTACGAGGCTGGGTGTCAATTTAAAAAAATGCAAAAATAACCCCGTAGCCTTTTTCTGTCATAATTTTGAACGCTTAGAACTCAGTCATTTGTTGATGAATTTATATAACTTAACTACCAATCGATTCGAAAACATTTGCCTTAAACTTATGCGGTAACATCATTTAAGTATTTCAATTGCATACCATTGAGAGATTGGATTGAATTGACCTATGTTTTCACGAGCCAATGACAGTCTCAGTGAATCATGTCAAACTCTCGTCCGATTTGCGCAGTATGAACTATAGCAC
Source organism: Malaya genurostris (assembly GCF_030247185.1). NCBI lineage: Eukaryota > Metazoa > Arthropoda > Insecta > Diptera > Culicidae > Malaya > Malaya genurostris. The sequence goes on along the minus strand of NC_080572.1, from coordinate 15,363,896 downwards.
AAAAGGGAATCTATAAATGTATGCCCGAATACATTTCTGCTTTAGTTTATCCATGGCTTATCTTGATTTTCCGGTAACTAGCAGGCCAACTTAGAATTATCGGCGATAGATTTTTCGAACCTAATTTGAAGCGCTTGTATCTCTGTGATTTATTGATAAATTTTCCTCATTTAACTTGATTCGAAAAGTTTAAAAATGTTTTAATTTGTCAACGGGTAGTTTGCATACTGAAATCTACATTTACATACGAACAACACGGTGACGCGCAAATAATTTTAGTATAAAGTTGTGTTATGATGATAATCATAGATAATGTGGCTAAATACAAAGAACTATCTCTCAGCATAATCCCTCAGACCCTATTATTAAACCAAACAATAATCGTGTAACCTAATTGAATAGTTAGAAATTGATTTAGTCTTATAAAGCATAATATTTTGGTCTAATCTTGCTTCCAAGAATCTTATAAAAGGGACTAAGTGTAGCAAAAATAATGCAATGCAAATCGTTATGCAGTATCGATTTGAACAAGCTGTTGTCCCACCAAGAATAAAACGCTTCAAAAGATTTGGAACTTAGTACAAATAAGATGCACAGAGTCACATATATAGAATTATCAGATGCAATAAAATACAGTATTAGAGGTAAACTCAAGACAAGCTGATCTGCGATTTTACCTGTATCATTTAAATCCTTACTAAACTCGGGTTACCGCCAATTTCAGTTAAATTATCATTTACATCAAAACAACAAGTGTCTTATCACTACATGCGTTGTAACAATGACTATGTTCGTTCATGTATTAATAAAATCAAGTTACAATATGAACAAAATTAAGGAATTTGGTTGCGCATGCATTGGTTCCTTAATATGCAATAGTGAAAATCAATTAAAGTAACAGAATATGTTCTGCGGACTGTGCCACATATTTTCTTCCTTGTATTGCTGCCATTCTATTTTCAGACATTTTCCGAAGATTATCGACGCTTTTTAACGAAGGATCATTAAAATTACACTATTACTGAGTTTATTGATTATTCACATTTTTCACATTCACATTTTTCGATCAAAATACATAAAATATCTAATAGCTGTTTATAAAATTATTAAGTTTGTACGTTCTCTGTTTTAAAAATTATTATGATATAAAATCGTTTTATTTGTCCAGATTTATATCTTGAGGTTGTTCGTATCCAAAATAGATCTTTTGAGTAACTTTGTAATCAGCATAATTGACTTTCATTTAAAGGATATTTTCCAAAAAATTTTAAATTTAAAAATTTGTTGAAGGCATCAAAATAGAGTAGAATCAAATGTTCTGAAAGAATATAATTGTCATATTGATCATTCGCCAAAAATGTAAATACTTAAAAGTAGAGCAAGTTTGTAATTTGTGTCTTTTAGTGCATCCATCATCATCTTTATTTTTGTACTTATTATGGGTACCTTAGAATTATTTCATTTTTAATGTAATTGTGGTCGGTCGTGTCTTGCATACAACCCTTTAATTTTTTTATTCTCTTCCGTAACATCACCATAACCGCTCACGGAATACCGCTCCAGTCGATGACCAGCATGCTGGCCTCTAGCCGAGGCTTCGTAGCCTGGGGGTGTTTCCCGTGGACCCACACGGACCGAAGGATGCGGCCAACATAGATATTTACCAACGTCATTACCTAATGTGTTAAAAAAATCACACCACTTCACTTTATCAATCGCGAGTAATCGTGACCTCGCCCTTATGTAACAGACTATACCTCTTTGTTTTAGGATTTGGAGGGATTGATTGATACCGGGGGACTGCGTTTTCTAGGGGAGTACTACAAAAGGCCGAAATACGAAAGGTGGAAAAACTAAAAACCTGAATATTAAAGGCCGAAAACACAAAAAGCCGTACATCATAGAAAGCCGGAACTTAGAAAGCTGAAAAATTCGCGCCTTATTTGCCCACTGCATGCTGCGACAACTTTTTTATTTAATGGTCCTATTGACACCCACAATTATGGACTGACGCGATTAAACTCGTATTGTCTTAATTTCCCATTTCATAAAACATCACGTCGCAATCTTGTAGAAAAATGAATTTCCATGTGCTGCAACTTCAACTAGACAAAGACCTTACGGTTTTTAAGTATTTGTAAAATATTAGCATGCTTTGTTTGTGCTCGATGGTTTAATATTTTTCGGTTGCTATGCTAAGCTCCAACAGGAGACTTTACGGGGTTGGGCGATAGTGGCGACCACGTTTTTGCCACAACAGTTTACTTTCGTATGGAACGTGCATGCATGGTTAGTGTAGGACTGGTAATGGTGATTATGATGTACACAGGGAAAATGTTTTACTTTGAATTCATAACCGAACCCTAACGTTTGGGGCGGGAATTGAAATAGTTTTGTGCGAGTCGTAGATACTGGCCCAGCTAAACTCTGTGTATAATAAGCATCAAAAGGCTGCCCCGAAGGACACCCGGCAATAACAAAAGCAATGCAAATTTTATGCCTGATTTATGGCACACACTGGCAGATTGTTTGTGCCAGCAACTGAGAAGAGCCCCGATTCACAGTGGTTCAAAAGCGCAATTTCACGCTCTTAATTGATAACTCATAGAAACGTGGTTTTCAAAGTACAGTATTTTCAGCAAAGTGGCTCAGAATGATAGACGCCATCTTTTGGCAAATTTTGTTTATGTGATTAATCCCCCTGAAAGTGAGAAAAAAATATTATTTTAGCTCAGGGCCAACATAAGGCGCAGAGTTACTTCGACAAAGTTGTGCAGAAAGCTATTTCAAACAAATTTGCTGAAGCTACTATATTTTCAATTTATATGAGTTTGTCATGTTCTGCAAAGTTGTTTACCTTTAAAAATTACACAACTTTCTCAAACATACTATGCTGCTATCATTTCAGTTTAATGAAATATAACCATTTTGCATGATTTTTTAAATAAAATTCCAACTTGTCTATCATCAAAAGACGCAGAAAGGTGCAGATGAGACTACTTTCATATTAACCTACTTCAAAAGAGCTTTCATACCGTTGTTGAATTACTCGTCTGCGATCGTCTGCAGGCGAGATATGTTCTTTTTCAATATCCTTGTTCTTGACATTTGCAATGATAAGGTTAATTGTATGTCAGATCAGATTTCAGTATATCGACAACGGGGACGACAGGGAGTGCATCAGGGTATACAAGTGAACGACTGGATGATGGAGTGGATTGTCAACCTGAGTCACGTGGGGGAAGCTTTGTTTTTCTTCCTGAAGGTCTGAAATGAATAAGACGCACCCTTTTAACAAACAAACCATCAAGCGGATTTAAGCTGGTATAGCGAAATTCTTTATTATCTGGCTGGATGTTCTTGCTGGAAGGCGCGGGGTCCTCAAAATCCATTTGGCCTTATTAAGAGCAGATATATGAAAGCTATCTGATAATCAAAATCGGATCTACTGTAAGTCTACCCGCATACACTGGTAATGCCTTGAACTGATGATGGCTTCACACATACATACATACCAAGTTGAGGGAATAGTACCTTCAGCAAATTTGTTTGAAATGACTTTTTGCACAACTTTGTCGAAGTAACTTAGGCCCTATGTTGGCCCTGAGCAAAAATAATATTTTTATCTCACTTTTATGGGGATTAATCACAAAAATGAAATTTGCCAAAATATGACGTCTTTCATTCTGAGCAACTTTGGTGAAAATACTGTACCTCGAAAACCACGTTTTTAATGAGCTATCAATTAAGAGCGTGAAATTGGGCTTTTGAACCACTGTGCGGTTGTGGGATTGTGGTTAAATCCTGTGCTCAAAAGCGGATGATACCTTAAAGTAAACGCTATATACACAACTTTAGTGTGATGAACTATTTATTTTGCACGGATGATGCCAATACGGCACAAGGCTGATTTTAGAAAAAGGCGGATGTATTTTACATACACTTCCTTCAAATGGTTATATCTCGGAAACTATCAATTGTATGAAAATCGTTTCTAAAACTAAATTGTTGGAAATAAATTTGCTTTGATCTTTCTCTGTTACAAACAAGAAATCCTACATGTTAAATTGCCAATGTTGTGAATTTCAAGACTCTAGTGCTAAAACCTTGGCAGGACTTGACAGTTTAAATTGTTTCCGGAAACTAATATTAGTACAAAAACCACATGTCGTTCACATAAAGACATTGTGCAATTAAATTGCAAAATTTAATAACGATGGCAACGAAGCAAACCAAATGAAAGTCGATTTTAAAAATCATCATTGACAATTTTATAATCAGAGGAATCTTTAAAAAATCAGCAGTCAATATATATTTTGTGCGTTAATTTGAAATCTTTAAACTTAGAGCAAAATCTGCAAAAAAGTTACAACGATTAGAAGAAAGTGCACAATAAAATATATTTATCCTTTTAAAAATCAGTATTTTTGTCTCCAATTCTACAATGATTCAGATATTGAGATTGATTACGGAAATATGTAAACGCACACCTACTTTAAAAATTCCAGTTAGATTCAACGGTCAAATTGGATTGAGCAATGGAGCTTGTCGCGTTGCCAAATTGTTTTTCATCTCAAACACGTTTCCAAGCGCTTGAAAACATAGGTGAGCTCTTACCAGATTTGCAAATATAATATATTAATTCAAACGAGGGTTCCTTTCGGTTCAATAGCTACATGAAATAATAATTAAATATAATGTGGGTCTACGGTTACGATTGACGAAGCCTGAAAGTGTGGGTTTCAAAGCAACATTAATTGGTTTCTGATGCTGTGCAATCAATTTAAATTGTCCACACAATCACTAATAATTGGCCTCACTTGACTATGTTCCAGCTCGGCGCCAGATCTGTTCCTATTTTGGTATTCTTTTCCGAGTGTAGAGCGATATTTATTAGATCCCTATTATAGAGAATCACTGTGAACTATCCGAGAAACGTAATTCTTGAAAACTCGACATAAGACTATTTAAGAGCACTCATCCAATTTAGAAAACAGGTCTGAAGGAAAGAACCTTTTGGTATTTCATAATAATTATTTTTTATCTGTAGCATGTTTTCTATAGATAAGATAAAAAGTCAACAAGGGTCTAGAGAGTGGCGACTCTAACACGTCGAAAGATTAATGAGTATTGAGTACACATCAGTGCAACCCGTTATCATTATTTTCATTTCATGCAAATAAAAAAATGTTTATAAAGTATAGTATTACATGTTGATTCAGTGGTTAGTAAAGCGACTCGGGATAAAAAGGTGTCCTGGGTGGGATGGACTACAAACAGATTTGTGGGAAGTTTTGCACGTTGTTTATGTTAACTTGCGCCGGTCGATTTATCATATCTCTAACCATTTCAATTTAAAACGTTTTACTTCCATCAATGAGCACTAGAACTCAGGGCTTATCCAAAGTTCATTGATTAAAAACATATTTTTGCCTTTCTCATATAGAAAGGTTATGCAATCACATGAAAAACCGACTAGTAAAAATGTCACAACTCTCTCTCTTTCTTTCTCTCTCTCTCTCTGAGTGTTTGTCAAATAATCGCACTAGGTTTTCTCAGAGATGACTGGACCGATTTTGACAAACTTAGATTCAATTGAAATTCTGAGTTTCGTTCGGATCCCACTTCCAGTTCTGGAGTTATAGGGCAAAGTGTGTTGAATATTGTACACCGTCACTTAAACCGGCGAAACAAAAACCGTGAAAAATTTCTAAACTGGTCTCAAAACTACACAAACCGATAGCCATTATCAGAAGGCTTTAAATTGATTCCGGCTATCCTGGTTCCTGCTCTCCGGTTCCGGATGCACCGGAAATAAAGGTCATATATTCCAAAATGGATCTCACTCACTTTTCTCAGCGAGTTTGACCGATTTCCACAAACTTAGATTCAAATGAAAGGACTCACGGTCCCATACGGAATTCCTGAATTTCATCCGGATCCGACTTCCGGTTCCGGAGTTATAGGTTAAAGTGTGTTAAATATTGTACACCGTCACTTAAACCGGCGAAACAGAACCCGTACAAAAATTTCTAAACTTTTCTGCGGTCGTTGACTATCTAGTACAAATAGCAAACAGAAGAAAAAATAAACAAAGAGAAAATTGTATTTACTTATGCGACCTTATGAAAAGCTAGCGTCGCATTGTCTTTTGCTTGTGCTAAATTAGAGTATAATAAAAAAATGCAAAAATTTAAATAGAACGGTGTAATTGCATTCAGAACAACTCAAAACTTCAAATAAATCAACTGCATTTCGTATTCTCTCATACGAATGGATGAATCAATAATCAATATGAACTTTAAATTTCCAATCATCTAAATTTATTTGCAGTAGCACTCTGTGATCTTAATATAACGCTGCAATTCCTATGTTAAGTACAATGTCCGGGGTAGAATTATACGCACACCAAAACTTGGCTCAATTTTCTCCCGGTATTGTTTGCTTATTTAATCTACACTGCTACAGTTCGTTTCCATCCTTATCATGCAAGTGCTCAAACTCTAATTCACTTCTGATGGTTTTACATGTTGCAACTACCTTATTGTGAAGGACAGCAGAAGAAACAGTCAAAAAAACAATTACACGTTAGGGAAATCCGATGGTACTTCTACGTAGAGCAACAAAAAGACCTTGGCAAAAACAAAGGTCATCAATTCAGCTAGACTGAAATATTGTGCTAAAAGAATTTCATTTTGGGTTTGTAGTCTATCTATGTATGTGCCTTTGCTGAGTACAATTTTAACCGGGGAAAAGAATAGCTGTGATAACAAGAACGAGTTTTGATGATATATCAGTTATTTTATTCGGCTGAGTATAGCTCATCAACATCCCATGTAAGACAGCTAACAGTAGAACAGAACAAATTCATTGCATTATTTAATTGACGAATCTGGTAATTTATACAGAACACTAAAAACTCGTGAAATGTTTGTTTTACGATCGCGCTTTATTATATTATCCGCAAGTATTTACTTTTAATTTAATTTAATAGTCCAATTTACCACCAGCCGTTCCAGTTGCGTTCATTAGCGATCGTATTTGTTTCTTCACACCCAATTACACCAAATGTAGTAGGTAATTGAGCAATCTGCGAGAGAAGTGAACTCCACGTGCATACGTTCCTTTCGACAGCGTTAGTGAATTGGGCCAACGTCGTTTTCGTCAGATTCAAAGATAAACCCTGAAATAATCGGTAGCTTCTGTGGCACCTCCCATATCACTAATTGCAAGGTAGCAAAGAAATAAGAAATACATAGCTATTTGTTGATAAACAATAGGGTTGTCTTCAGGAACCTAAGCTAACACATTTACGTCCGCAATTCCGCGATGTTTGCGGATGTTTTTTTTTCGTCTATTGGTAAACCTTAATTTTTACTATCGAGGGCACCCAGTCTTTAAAGAAAACGCAAAGTCGACAAACAAACTTGAAATCGAGCTGATTTCGAAAGGTAAATATTTTGCTCACACGTCAGCAAAACAGAAAGCAATGAAAGCTTTACTTATGCCTTTAAATTTTCATTCTCATTATATTCCGCTACCAGTGTCTTCCACGTACAATGTTTGTTTGCACGTGGAACGAACATTTACAGCTGAAGAACGAAGACATCAATCATGCCGGATTTTATGTGCACGCATGGTTTCTTGTTGTAAACATTTGTCGAAGTTGGCCTGGGCTCATAATGAATTAGCACAGAATGAGTTGGATATTGGATTTGACCTGACAATTGGCTTCATTCGTTTTCTATAGAATGTTAAATTATGCATTATACCGGGGCCCAATCAATTAATGAATGGTGTGAAACTAACGGACCATCCAATATCACACTGACACACATTGGTGATCTAGCCAATGCGGCATGAATGTATACACCAACTCGATCTGATAGTGACCATATTGTTTACGAATTTTTGCTGAGGAAAAGTGAGCCGGGTAATTTCCAATTTGGTCGAGCGTGAAAGTGAATTCTAATGACATTTGTGGTATAAATATACCATAGAGGGCGGGGTTACATATAGCATATTGTTATATATACATATACAATTATATATATATATATATATATATATATATATATATATATATATATATATATATATATATATATATATATATATATATATATATATATATATATATATATATATATATATATATATATATATATATATATATATATATATATCAATATTAGTATATAATCTAACACAACACTTCCGGTAATGCTCTTTCAACGTGTAAGCACATCATTCGGCGATTAGTATGTTGAAATTTGAAGTATTTCATAAGATTCCGTAACGGCTCGATTTCGCGACACCACGAAACTTTTATTGGTAATGAGTGTAAGTGAAACCTATTTGACTAGCTGAATTGCCTGCCGTTGTTCGAAAATATTCCGTAAAGCAAAAAGATTCTGGAAATAGAGTAGATGTGATGAAGCAAAACTTAGAAGGTAACTCGATTAAACAATACGCCGTACATGGTCAGGTCTTGTCAAATCAGGTTGGTTATGAACATCTCTCTGTTATGAACATTTCAAGCATTCTTCAGATGTAAAATTTATCGGAGCTAGTAAATAATTAACGTTCCTCGTCACATCCGATCAGTAATGTCTCAGACTGTCGTGGTTATAAACACTTGCTTTTACCTATGACAGCCTTATTTCCACGTAATCGCTCAGAGTTTTCAATTTGATAACGTTTACCTGCAAACGAAAGATTCTACAATATCATAACTGCATCCATACTATAGAATAACGTTTCAGTTAATACAAATGTTTTCGTATTGTATTTTTATCATCTAAGGTCGGTAGTCATCTTGATGTAGTAAAAAAAATTGTTTGTATGATTTCATCATTCAGATGAGATTAATGCTACCTCCTTTGTAAATAGTACTTTTCCCATCTTCCTGTTATGATTATATGTATGATCATGTTATGTGTATGATCATCACTGAGTTGTCACTTATCAAGAAGAACCATTTTTCGTCAAATCCAATCAATTTGTCCTTACTATTCCCATGTTTGGGACATTTGCTACATTTCCTCTCATTTTCCTGCTCTCTTAAACTGTCCTTATAATCCCCTCTGATGTGAAAAAAGGATCTATATTCATCAAGAACTATCGTTTCTCGTCGAATCCATTTTACATTAAATCTCCCCTTTTCGAGTGATATTTTTACAGTTCTTCTTTAAAAGGATTTATGACCACCTTTGAGTTGTGCAAAATCTTGTACTGAACGGTACAACAACGGTGTTGGCTTTGACCGAGATTCGGCTAAACAATTGCCATTTACGTTATACATTTTCGCTTGGCACGACGAAATATTTCGGAGAAAATTTCCGATGGACATTATAAAACTAAAAAGATCAGCCCCATTGATATGGAACAAGGAATATTTCTAATGATCGACATTTTCAATCAAATTTCAAACTTTTGAATCCGCAATTGCACCAGAGTCTGCTTATTAATAACCAACACCGAACACGCGAACCCAGAATATAGACTCTGTTTGCCTAAATTTGTATTTGTTTTGTAGCCGTCGAAAATACACCAATAGCCCAAATGTATGCAATTATATCTTTGTATATACTTGAGATACGGATTTCGATATATAAGTTTCTCTCCGCCAAGCTTGTGTTCAAGTTTGGTTGTATGCAGTTATTTTTATAGCATTAAGTTTCTTTACCATTAATATCATTCTGCGATTTCGATTGAAGCGATAAACTTTTTCTCATTATTAATCGAGCTCATGTTATATAAATTAGAATTTATCTGGAGCACTTAAAATTTACCCTGGGGTAGTTGCAAATTTTTCAGGCGATTTCGTCGAGAACATTCAACTACTCATCAACTTGTAAGATATGATAAAAGCAAATAAATCTTCTGGGTTATCCACTGGAGTTGCTCTTCTAGACATAGAAAAAGCATCCGACAGTGTTTGGCACAAAGGTTTAATAGCACAAATGTCTGATTTCCAGTTTCCTATTTATTTGATCAAAATGATTTAACTGGTCGTATTCTTCAGGTTAGCTATCAAAATTGTAAATCTGAATTGCTACCCATACGAGCAGGTGTCCTGTAAGGTTCGAGCGTAGCTCCAATCTTGCATAATATTTTCACTTCTGATATTCCAAATCTACCCGTCGGTTTTCAGAAATCGCTATTCTGTGACGACACAAGTCTGTTAGCCACAGGTAGAAATCTAAGAGTGATCTGCAGTCGCCTACAAAGCAGCTTAAATATTTTCAGTGATTATCTGTCAAAATGCAAAATTAAACCAAATGCAGAAAAAACGCAATTAATTATCTTTCCTAATAAGCAAAGAGCTTCTTTTCTTAAACCAAACAATAATCACATCCTCAAATTAAATGGCTTGGAATTGACATGGTCTGATCAAGCTAAATACTGTTAGGTTTAACGTATGACAAAAAAACTCACTTTTAAGGATCACATTGAAGGAATCCAGGCAAAGTGTAATAAATATATTGAATGGTTATATCCTCTTATAAACAGAAACTCTAAGCTCTGTCTAAAAAACAAATTATTAATTTATATACAAATTTTCAGACCAGCCATGCTTTATGCACTACCAATTTGGTCAAGTTGTTGTTCCACCAGAAAGAAAACGCTTCGAAGGATTCAGAATAAAATTCTGAAATTGATTGTGAAGCGTCCTCCCTGGTTTAGTACAAATGAGGTACACAGACTCACAAATATAGAACCATTAGATGTAATGTCACACAATACTATAAACAAATTCCGACAAAAATCGATGCAATCTACAATTGAAGCGATTCGCTCTCTGTATTAGTTAGTAAGTTAGTACATAAGTTCATTTTCCCCATTACACAATAAAAGTAGGTTTAGAATTTTCCCTACAAAAAAATCACAGAATTGTGGAAGCAAAATTGCCTTCATGGTAATAACCAAATTATGTTTATAATAAGGCTGAAAAGTCACCACTTGTGGCTGAACACCCAATTTAAATCCTAATAATTTAATTTTAACTCATATTCCAATGAATAGTTATTAAAAAAAATCGTTTTTCTAGACAGTTTTGAAAAATTAATTTGAATGAAACGCTATTATGTCTCCACGAGAAATGGTAGTGCTTTGTAAAATTGATAGGTGATATTAGATGACAAGTGTTTAACCAAGTTTCAGTAAAAGTCAACATACTGTGCGAAATCTCGGCAAACGGATTTTCTTTTGTTTACTGACAAGTTCTGCAATATATTATGCCAAACATAACAGAATATTACTTTAACGAATTTCGAAAAAGAGCATGTGAATTACTGTACATAACTGAACAATCATCATTATCATCATTATGCCGAACTCGAGAATCGGTTTTATGTGTGAGCATTAGGGATACCCTAGAAGCGATAATGCTGAAAACGCCCTAAAATGGGATAACGCTACAGGGTCCAGCATTCGAAGTGTAACCAATTAAAAAGGCCATAAATTCAGTTTGGAAAATTACTTTTACTTAATTCAAAGTACAAAATGTGTAAAAATAATACAAAATTCAGAATCAATTCACTTTTGCCCGATATGACCACCTTTTGCCTTGACTATGGCCTTGAGACGGTCAAAAAACGAATCGCAAGCTGCCGAATGTGACTTGCAGGTATTTTGGCCCACTCGCGGACAATAACTTTTTTCAGTGCCTCGAGACTGGTGTATCTTTTAGTTCGGACTTTGCTCTCCAAAATGGCCCAAAGAGAATAATCCATTGGATTCGCATCTGGTGAATTCGAGAGCCATTGTGTGGACGTGATGAAGTTCGGAACGTTGTTTTTCAGCCATTCTTGGTTCACTCGAGCTTTGTGAGACGGTGCCGAGTCCTGCTGAAACGTCCATGGTCTGCCACCGAAATGTTTGTCTGCCCACGGCTTCAAAGCAACCTCCAGAATACTTTCCCGATAATATGTCGCATTTACCTTGACGCCAGGCTCGATGAAAACGATTGGAGAGCGCCCATCTGCGGTAACAGCGGCCCAAACCATTATCTGTTGCGGGTGCTGCCTCCTGGTGGCCAATCGATGACTCAAATTCTCGTATGAACGGTCGGTCAAGTAAACCCTATCGTTTTGAGAGTTTACAAATTGTTCAATTGGAAAAATTTTCTCGTCAGAAAATACAATGTTCGGAAATTGACCGCTTTCGGCCAAACGAAGCAACTCCTTCGCTCTCTCAAGTCATCAAGTCAAGGCAAAAGGTGGTCATATCGGGCAAAAGTGAATTGATTCTGAATTTTGCATTATTTTTACACATTTTGTACTTTGAATTAAGTAAAAGTAATTTTCCAAACTGAATTTATGGCCTTTTTAATTGGTTACACTTCGAGTGCCGGACCCTGTATAATGTAGATGGGCATAACACTGTAAAGCCATCAATTCGATTCCTTCAAAACAACTGAACTTAACATAATCCGTTCGCATTCGTTAGTAATTGAACTGAGCAATGTCAAGAGAATACGGCGGGTGCGGCAAAACGTCGCTCTTAAGGAATTTTAAATATTTTTTCACGACTCTTGCTACACGAGGTCGAGCGTTGTCATGTAGAATAACTTTATCATATCTTGTATTCCGGCCGTTCTTCACGTAATGCACGGCTCAAACGCAGCCTATACCGATCGTCCGTTATAGTATCGTCTTGTTGTAGCAGCAGTACACAAAATATACAACCAGCTCAGTTTTCTTCGTAGAGAACTTGTAATGGTCCTTGCAGATCAGTAGCTTTGGGTCCTTAATAGTGACAACGCTGTCGTCGGCAAGTTGTCTTAGCGTGCAAAATATATTGATACATTCATCAATGTTGTTGACGTAAAAATTGTAAAACAGGGGGGCTTAAGCATGAGTTCTGAGGAAGAATCATGTAACTGAATCGTATACAGACAATTAAAGTTGGTATGTTTTTAACGGCATAACTCCGGAATTACACAACGGATTGCCACCAAACTTGACTCAGATACTTCTTGCTCTTCAGGGTTGGTCATAAGGGTACCTTTATAGGGGATGAAGCATAGAGCGTAGCAAGTGTCATTAACAGTGGGGAGGGGGAGATATACAAAAAATTTATATAATTTGACGAGAATCGATACTTGTTGAAGACCATAGATACATTTTGCATATCTTAGATGTGATTATAAGGAAAGTTAAAGTAGGAGGTGGATGTAGTAAGTGTCTTTAAATAAGGACGTGTTATGTTTGTAACTACATAACTCCGAAACTACTAAACGAATTGCAACACGGAACGACCAAAATTAGCTCTGCGCCTAATTCGTATTACTGTTTTTGAATTAGTTGATTTTAACAACAAAATTTCCAAAATAACTATAAAATTAGTTAAAATTGAGAATTTACTTTGCTGAAAAAACTCTTATTTTTAGAGAATGTGTTTAGTTGGTGAATATCCTGGACTCAAACCAGCAATATTTCAATCCAACACGAAATTCTCATTGACAACTAATTTTGTTATTAAAATCAGAAAATTTGTTTCTATTTCTCTATCACCATCATTACTGAAGGACAGCACAAAAAAACCAAAACTGAAATGGGTATTATTAACAAGTTTATTAGCCAAAAACTCATGAGAAGTGTCAAAGCAAAACAATCCATTAAAAAGCTAAAAAGGACAGTCTTATTGAAACTGCTTGAACATTGTTTTGATGTTTTTCGCATGTGTTCGATATATCTTTATTTAAATTTCTAAACCGATATGTAAAAATGTCGTAAACTGTTAGTGGAAATCGTATTTATTCAGAATTTGTGCGCACTTGAAGCGATTGTGCGTAATAATGTTTTTACGCGGAACAGTGAAGTGAATTTCGAATGTTTCACTCTAATTGTGATGAAGTTTTTTTTGTATCTTCAAACCTTCCGAGCTGCGCCGTCCAGTGTACTATTTGTATTCGGTTTTTGTTTTCCGAGTGCTCAAAGTTTTCAGTGAGAATGAAGAAAACAGTGATTTAGAGAAAAAAAAAATTCAAAACGATGTTTACGTTTCGTTTATGTCTTTTTCTCCAACACAACATCGTATTTATACCTGCCAATATAGAAAAGACAACCACGTCTGAATTTTTTTCGGCAGTAGTGTGCCATCTAGTGGCTAGTAGTCATTAAGGTGTTACCGTTTCGGTGACAGGGCGCCATATAGCTGCAGATTGCAGAAGCCAATTCAACCATTCATATTGGTTGAAAACAACATTATATTTCTTTAATTCAACTAAAAAATTAGTTGACTGGATATGAAGTGTGCCTTAGCTAAGAAATGACAGTACGTTTAATTTGTGAATTCAACTAAAAAAAAATAGTCATTTCAACAAATATTTTATTATTATTAAGGGAATGAGAATAAAAAATCTAAATCAGCAAAAGTAAGATTTTTTTAGTTGTCTCAAAAAATAACTAACTAAAATCAGCAAATCAACTAAATTTTTCGCGAAAATGCTGATTTCGGTCGTTCCGTGAATAGAACTTGGCACAGGTACTTCTTCAGAGATGGTCATAGGGGTATTTTTATAGGGGAAGGAGCATAGTAAAGGTCCTCAACAGGTGGAGTTATGACGAAGTTTATCTACTTTGACGAGAATCGATACACTGAGTCTCTTTTTACGCGAGGTATACGTACCGCATAAAAAAAACGCGTAACTTCGGAAATCCGCGTAAAAAACCGCGTAACATTGGAAATCTGCGTAAGAACCGCAAAACTAAAGAAAACAATTTTTTGATGGAAAATGTTTCAGAAATGCATGAAACGTCCAGATCTGATGTAATCCCGAAAAAAAAATTCTTTTTCGACTTTGGGACTTGAGATTTTGAGACCGCGTAACTTCGGAAATCCGCGTATAAAAAAACCGCAAAATGGAAAAAAATAATTTTTGATGCCAAATGTCTTACAAATACATGAAGCGTTCAGATCTGGTGTAATCTCGAAAACATTTTTTTTTATAAAATCGACTTCGGGACTTTGAGACCGCGTAACCTCGGAAATCCGCGTAGAAAAAACCGCTAAATGGAAGAATTTGTTTTATGCAAAATATCTTAGAAATGCATGATACCAGATCTGGTGTGAAAATCGACTTTAGGACTTAGAAAATTTCAAGTATTCTACTCTAACATTTTGTTCAATCTAGTAATACTCGCATGTTTACACACTATATCCAAAATGATTAGCAGTTTCGCTTATTTAAGTTTCTCAAGATTGAAGTACTTGTAAGAGCAGAAAGTTATGTCATGGCTCTTTCATTGGTACTTGGTTTTTGGAGTATGAAAATATAATAAAAAATACATCACACAAAAAACTTTAGAAGGTAAAAAAAATCATAATTTTGAACAGATCTCAATTTACTGTTATAAGCACTTTGAAATATTAAATTATTGAAGCTCAAAATTGAGTCTATATTGAGAAAAGTAAATATCCATTCATTAACTTCATTTAATATCAACTCAGTCAGTGTCATCTCCAGCCACGCTAGTTCTGCTATTACCCCAGAAGTAATGCCATTTGAAAAAGTAACGAAACGTCCTATAACAGAACCAGAACAGTCGACACTGGAGTGCTGACAGGGTCCCCCAACCCAAGCCTGTCGTCGCCAGCTATAAGTTTATTCCTTCGAAAAGTGTGCCTGATTTGACACGGTCTGTTTCTAGGAGATGATAACCGATTTGAACTGCTCTCCTTTCAATGGAATGAAGCCGAATACAAATTTAATTATTCAAATTATGCTCTCAAAGGACAGTGAACTTAAGCTGAACCTAGTTACTGGGGCATGACGATAAAATTTTGGTTGCAAAAAATAAGTTCAATATTCCACAATTGCGAATGTCTTCGTGGTCGTTCTACTTTCACTGAATTCAATATCGTCAAGTCAATAAGCTATAACGAGCGCAAACTGATTATGAAGATAAATTCTAAGAAGATTGTTTTGTTCATGGCTTCAAGGAAGAAGCATGCTAAACAGTTGTTTTGGGGATTGGTAAACACAATGAGGAATAGGAGTGATTTGAGTCATCCATCCAAGGGCTACGGTCCACTATATAGATCGACAGTATGTATTATTTTTCTTCTTACAACACCAGCCTTGAGACCGTACGAAATCCGGAGGCGAAAAAATTATCTAAAAATAAATCCACGAAGTTTTTGCTTCCATAGTAGCAGGATTTTCTCTTTTTCTTTGATAGTTTCATTTCTCTAAAATTTTTACATTTGATAGTTTCATTTCTCTAAAATTCCTCTTCGATGAACAAGCAGATTTTCAAACAATTTTATTCTTCATATTGCAAAAGTTTTTTTTGTCAGTATTATTCTTCTTTTATGATTTCTCGTCAATTAACAATATTATTTCAATTATAAAAACAAAATCGTATAATTATAAGAATCAAATGTTGCATTACAGTGGTGGTTGCAGGCAATGAAAGAGCCGATATTTTAGCCAAACGTGATGCTATTGAGGGTGAAATTTATGAGAGACCGATTGCTCTCAACAAATTCTATAGCGCGTCTCGCCAAAGAACACTTACAAGTTGGCAAGCTTCTTGGGATAAAGATGATCTGGGTCCGTGGATGCACTCAATTATTCCTGAAATATCGACAAAGGCATGGTTCAGGGCACTGGATGTGAGTAGGGATTTCATTCGTGTAATGTTCAGACTCATGTCCAATCACTACACGGAACGACCGAAATTAGCTCTGCGCCTAATTCGTATTACTGTTTTTGAATTAGTTGATTTTAACGACAAAATTTCCAAAATAACTATGAAATTAGTTAAAACTGAGAATTTACTTTGCTGGAAAAAACTCTTATTTTTAGAGAATGGGTTTAGTTGGCGAATATCCTGGACACAAACCAGCAATATTTCAATCCAAACACGAAATTCTCATTGACAACTAATTTTGTTATTAAAATCAGAAAATTTGTTTCTATTCATCTATCACCCTCATGACTGAAGGACAGTACAAAGAAAACAAAATTGAAATGGGTATTATTAACAAGTTTATTAGCCAAAAACTCATGATAAGTGTCAAAGCAAAACAATTCATTAAAAAGCTAAGAAGGACAGTCTTATTGAAACTGCTTGAAAATTGTTTTGATGTTTTTCGCATGTGTTCGATATATCTTTATTTAAATTTCTAAACCGATATGTAAAAATGTCGTAAACCGTTAGTGGAAATCGTATTTATTCAGAATTTGTGCACACTTGAAGCGATTGTGCGTAATAATGTTTTTACGCGGAACAGTGAAGTGAGTTTCGAATGTTTCACTATAATTGTGATGAAGTTTTTTTGTATCTTCAAACCTTCCGAGCTGCGCCGTTCGGTGTACTACTTGTATTCGGTTTTTGTTTTCCGAGTGCTCAAAGTTTTCAGTGAGAATGAAGAAAACAGTGATTTAGAAGAAAAAAATTCAAAAAGATGTTTATGTTTCGTTTATGTCTTTTTCTCCAATACAACATCGTATTTATACCTGCCAATATAGAAAAGACAACTGCGTCTGAAATTTTTTCGGCAGTAGTGTGCCATCTAGTGGCTAGTAGTCATTACGGTGTTACCGTTTCGGTGACAGGGCGTCACATAGCTGCAGATTGCAGAAGCCAATTCAACCATTCATATTGGTTGAAAACAACATTTTATTTTTTTAATTCAACTAAAAAATTAGTTGAATGGAAATGAAATGTGCCTTAGCTAAGAAATGACAGCACGTTCAATTTGTGAATTCAACTAAAAAAAATATTCATTTCAACAAATATTTTATTATTATTAAGGGAATGAGAATAAAAAATCTAAATTAGCAAAAGTAAGATTTTTTTAGTTGTCTCAAAAAATAACTAACTAAAATCAGCAAATCAACTAAATTTTTCGCGAAAATGCTGATTTCGGTCGTTCCGTGTACACGTTCGCGATATTGATCATGTCGTTTGGATATGCGTGGAGTATCGTGATGTTAGATCTCAACTAATGAATTCCTTGCGTACTCAAGGTAGACTATCCAATGTCTCAGTTCGCGACATTCTTGCTTGTCGTGACCTTCCCTACATGAAACTTCTTTATCATTTCATTAAGTCCATTGGAGTTCCAATTTAAATTTTATTTTATTTTAGACTCTTCCATGAATTCAACCAATAGCCAACTATATTATATTGAATAAAAGTGATGAACTGATACAAATAAACTTGAAATAGCTATAAGATCATGTACAAAATAAATGTATTTTATCTAATGAAATTTATAATAGCAAATCGCTTGATAAAAACAGTGTTTAGATTAACTAATGAATATCAACATACTAATGTGATATTCGAAATGTATTAGGTTTAAAGTACTATGTATTGTGGATGCCACGGCAAAGAAAAACTTATGTATATTGCCTATAAAATAAACGTATTTATGAAAAAAAGAAAAATACAATGGTGGTCATTTTTTTTGCGTTAGGAGATTAAAAAATTGTACATTGAAGCATAATTTACTAATCTTAGGCTCAGTTAATCTCGGTCAGTGCCGCTGTGCTAACCAGAGATCCTCACATAAACTTCAGCTTGTGCTCTGAACGAATCAAATTTAGATTCGTTGATTGATGATTATGTTGTATCATAACGCCCCTTCGACTCCGAATTTCGTTTGAGTTGTTTCCTATGTTGTCACCCTCATATATCAAGAAACTTTACTTCAATTAAATCCCAAACCGACTTGATAAATAAATACCTAACTTCAAGTTAAAAGTCTTGTTTTTGCACTTTATAGGAGTAATTGACGTGAATTGTACCTACGATTATCAGAAAATAAATACCAACTTTTCAAACAAAGCAATCGGATTTTACAATTAAAGCTGATAATATTCAGCTGGGAAACTGTGCGAAATGTTTGCCAATCAATTGAGCTTGAGCGACCACCCCTGGTTGCTACTCCGTTACTGATCGGGATTAGCTGAAATTGTACAGGGAGTTTTTAGATGATCCGACCTGGGACTGGTAAATCATCCTTCAATGTACATCTTCTGGTAATCCCAGCATTCATTGATCAGTACCGGCGCCGGCCAGGCCCGAACGTAGATCGTCTAAGGAATGGGAAGGAATGTTAGTCCAACACTTGTTGTTACTAGAGGCCGTATATACTACTGCGCACTCCACAAGTGTCACGGGAGAAGGATGTTTGTTAGTAAAAATTTCAGTATTGATATTATTCGCGCGCGATTCAGTATGTTCCGGTTTCAAGATGCTCGGATGCACCATTAAACTCACTAACTGAACGTTTCAACAATATCCTGTATTGAAGTCCTGGGAAGTTTTGATTCACAGCTCTTATTCGAGGAAACTGATAAAAATTTGCAATACTATCGCGTAAAGAATAAAAACTTCCCTATTTTTACCTTTTTTATAAATAAAATTACAAAATAAACGAGTGAATACGATTTAGACAAAATAGTTGATTCATTGCATTGACATATTCTAAACAGTTGTTATAAAATCATTTTAAATCACCAAATAAAGGTCAACAGATTTCACGCGCGTCTTGATTCTTTATTATTTCCGCTTTATTATTTAAATTATTTCTTAAAATTATTAATTGGTTATATTGGTTGATCTGGGCAGCCGGCTACCGAGAAAAATATTAATTTATTGTTTGAAATATTATTTTCAAGTGTTTTTTACTATGTATTCAATATACCGATATATGTTATCTCTGTTATTAACTTTGTAATATCAACGGATTTGCGCAATAGTTATCAATTCAATTTATAATTCTGAAAGACAATCAATAACATGGAAAAAGAAAACATTCCAAATAAAACTTTTCTCCGAAGCTAGACGGAAATTGATAGTTTGAGTGAAGAGATAATTTAGTAAAATAGAGTAATCAGAAGTGAAACATTGAAAATATCTGATAACAGAAAGGAAAAAGAAACTCCTGCAATTGTCGCCTTTTACGACATGGAAGCAGGAACCCAGTGGATCTATTCTTGGTTCATTTTTTTCCGCCGGATTCCACACGGCATCTAGGCTGGTACAGTCCGGAGAGAGCTAATAGGTACTATCAATCTCCTAGTGGACCCCAGCCCCTTGTGCGAAATGTTTGCCAATCAATTCAGCAAAAAGAAAATTAAACACTTGAGCCGCTTCTTCCGCTTCTCGAGCTTCACCGTCTGAACACCGAGCTATAGCACGTTTACTTTTATTCGCCCTTAGCTCAGTTAATTATCTCCACAATGAATTCCCACTCAGTCAAGTGAAGATCGAATTGTCCGCTTTGGAAAAGTTCGATTAGAAAAGTTTTTTTTCCGGACGTCGAATTAAGGATGAAATGGATGTATAGCTAGACTTATCACTCATAGCTGTACAAGTTCAATTCCATATTTATTCCCATTTGGCTGTTTGGTTGCAATTGTTTTTGATAGTCCAGCCAGAATAGGCATGCTTATTTTTTAATTTAAGCAGTCACCCATCGCCTTCGGTTGGTTCCAAATATTTATAGAATTTGCAAACATGCTGGAAAGTAAGTCGATGCAAACGGACAAGAAAGACCATTCCTTCCAAAATTTATGCTCGTATCTCGTTATCTTTCGGGTACGGTCGCGAGCGAAAAAGGCAAAACGGACAAACAACGGAGCACGAAAAGGTTTCTGTGAACAGCAAAAATGCAGCGAGACAGTACAATGAATGACACAGCATAATTTATCATCTCTTCTTCTTACTTACTGTTTTCGGATTAGTTATCACAAATGTCAGTCGGATAAATCTTGAAAAGTTGACTTGATGTTTCGCCTCTGCACATATAAGATATCCTACATTACCATGCATCTCCGAGACCTGTCATTGTCAAAGCATTACTATCCTTAGCAGTATTCTGTTTTTTTTGTCTGTTCCATTTGAATCAGCCTTGAAAATTTAAAATTCACATCGCATTCTTTCGGTTAATGAAAATAATTCACAAATCTTGATTGATCTTGATTCGATGTTTTCCAGTTTGCAAGTCTATCACAACTCTTATTGTAGTTTGCTTGTGAGTACTGATTTTTGCTACGATGAATAGTGTTAAAGTCATCATTTAAAGACGTTAAATAACAGATTATACTTTTTCTGTTACCCCCAAGATGGAACTATTACTGTCTATTACGCGAGAATAGTAGTCGCAACATACCACTACTGATCGCTGCGAATCCTTGTCTGATATTTGTTTGATCCGAAAACTAGAGCCTCGGAGGCCCTGGGGCAACAAGTGAATTTTGTCCCCCTCCCCCCACCCCTTACGAAAATCTGTTTTCAAATTTTAAAGTACACCAAGGATTGTCTATAAAACGTTTGAATATCCCATAAGGTGCTATGGGCAAAGAAAAGTGAATTATTAGATGATTTTCTTAAAATAACAAATTTAAATTCATTGTCAAGAGTCAAATGTTTCATTGAAATGAACCAAATCGTAATAGAATTCAGTTCGATAAAATATCCAAATTCAAATGCTCTTGTCAACGTCAGGAAAGTGTACAATTTGAGGTATTTTCATGGCCCCAAAATCTTTGCATAGATAAGGCTCTTTCAGGGCCAACAAAATGGTTAACGAGAAGGAGCCCCTTGGAAGCCCCACATGCCCTATGCTAGCTACGGCCATGTCCGAAAACAATCCTTTTTGCCTTTCTCATATAGAAAGGTTATGCAATCACCGTGAAAACCGACTTTTGAACCAAGGCCCGGAGGGCCGAGTGTCATATACCATTCGACTCAGTTCGTCGAGTACGCAAAATGTCTGTGTGTGTGTATGTGTGTGTGTGTATGTGCGTATGTGTGTATGTAACGTTTTTTTGCACTAACTTTTCTCAGAGATGGCTGAGCCGATTTTCACAAACTTAGATTCAAATGAAAGGTCTTGTGGTCCCATAAAAAATTCCTGAATATTATTTGGATCCGACTCCCGGTTAGGGAGTTATGGGGTAAAATGTGCAAAAATAAAGAAAATATGTGTTCTTACTTTTCTCATGGATGGCGCGACCGATTTTCACAAACTTAGGTTCAAATGAAAGGTCCTGTGGTCCCATACGTAATTCCTGAATTTCATGCGGATCCGACTTCCGGATCTGGAAATATAGGGTAAAGTGGGTTAAAAATTGTATACCATCACTGAAAATGGGGAAACACCTTAAAATTTTTTCTAAATCGACATCAAATGTTTTCCAATTGATAGTTTTTATCAGTAGACGGTCAAACAAACCGATTTCGGTTATTCCTTTAAGAATCGAAGAAAATGATTTTGAAGAATACCACAGTATTATATATGATAGTATGATTGATATGAGAAAGGCATCATTACACCACTAACAGTTCGGCTGAAAAGTTCGTATCGTTTAATAGAAACACACATTTTTTTGCCAAAATTCGTTTTTATTATTCAACATAGTTGCCATCAGAGGCGATACAGCGATTATAGCGATCTTCCAACTTTTCGATACCATTTTTGTAGTACGATTTGTCCTTTGCCTTGAAATAGGCCTCAGTTTCAGCGATTACCTCTTCATTGCTTCTAATTTTTTTACCAGCGAGCATTCTCTTGAAGTCTGAGAACAGGAAAAAGTCACTGGGGGCCAAATCTGGAGAATACGGTGGATGAGGGAACAATTCGAAGCCCAATTCGTTCAATTTCAGCATGGTTTTTCGTTGTTGTTTTTGATCGATTGTGAGCTCACGCGGCACCCATTTTGCACAAAGCTTTCTCATATCCAAATATTCGTGAATAATATGTCCAACACGTTCCTTTGATATCTTTAGGGTGTCAGCTATCTCGATCAACTTCACTTTACGGTCATTGAAAATCATTTTGTGGATTTTTTTCACGTTTTCATCGGTAACAGCTTCATTTAGACGTCCACTGCGTTCATCGTCTTCGGTGCTCATATGACCAGTACGAAATTTTGCAAGCCACTTACGAATTGTTGCTTTGCCCGGTGCAGAGTCTGGATAACACTCATCAAGCCATTTTTTGGTATCGGCGGCACTTTTTTTCATCAAAAAGTAGTGTTTCATCAACACACGAAATTCCATTTTTTTCACAATAACAAAAGTAGCTTCACTCAAAATGCAATATTTCACAAACTAATAATCAGACAGCTGTCAAATTTATACACGTATCTTTTGAAGGTTGGTACTAACTGAAAATGGTATGGATTTAATTCTAGTGGCGCCCTCTCATAGAAACGATACGAACTTTTCAGCCGATCTGGTGGATTAAAACAGGTTTTTCTCTTCTTATTTATTTGTTTGGTTGGTAAGATTACAATTACCATATATCCATCGGCTTCGTTTAACAATAACTGTTTTCTTCTCCTGTACCGATACTTTGGGCAAACATCTAGTAAAACACTTCTTTTAGAATTTATCATTTTTGTTTTTTTGAGGAGTGCGTATGATCTAACACAATCATATTTTTTCTTTGTATTTTGTCATAATAAAACATTTCAAGAATGTTTGGTCAAATTTTCAAGTCAATCGAAGCAGAACTCTTGGGCCTGTGCGCCGAGCTCTTGCTTCCACGCAGAATGAGAGGGATAAGCATAGATAAAAGCCCATAACTTTCCGAGTTTTGTTCCGATAGGCTTGAAAATTTTACAGAATATTCTTGAAATATATTACCACAAGAAAATAATAAGATAAAAATTATTGATTTTTCAAAAGTGTTAAACCCTACCCGCCCTTTAATATCCATCTTGTTTTTCGTTGTGTTAATTATGAGCAGTTTTGTGTTAACTAAGCAGAATTTGAGAGAAGTCTTAGTTTTCTGTTTTAATTGGAAGGAAAGTGGAGCCGAAGCGCATCAAATGTTTGTGGATGTTTATGGTGATAATATTTCAGGGATAAATCATGTAGGGGATGGTTTCGATGTTTTAAGAATGAATATTTCAGCGTTGAGGACAGGCCTCGCTCTGGAGAACCAAAAAAATCGAGTCAAACGCAAGAGGAGCTTGAAGAATCATTTGACGTGACTCAACAAGCCAAGCCCGTGCGCATGAATCATTCAAAGGGGGAGTTCAAGGAAGAGTTGAAGGAAGGGTTCAAAAGGGGGAAGGGGGGGGGGGGGTACACGAGGGTAGGGTAGGGATTAAAAGGAGGGATAGGGGATCAAAAGGTGAAAAGGTACGTGTCTTCTGGTGAGTCTCAAAAAAGTACGGGTGTGTAATGTCACAGACATAACTGGATGTCGTAAATACGAATGTAACTGAAACGCTTTCTTCTTACTTTCGAATATCAATTAATTGATCACTTGTATTAATTATGCCAGCTTTCCTCTTTTCCACTACTAGAATTTGAAACAATGCCCATAATCTGAGCCGGTGGTACGCATTTTATATAGCAAATTTATAGAAAGTTCCTTCACTACGAACTCCAACTGGTTGAAAAAAAGACCGTATATGTTATAGTACAGGGAAGTAAAATTTCGCAGTTTTTTGGAAATATGTTAATGATTCTAAAAAGAACCGACCTGAGTTCAAGAACTACATTCAGAATCTAGGCTCAGAATTCGATTGCCATTTAGTTCCGGAATCCAGTTCCAACATGCAGGTTTTGAATTCTAAACCTGTATTCTGGAACAAAGTTCCTGAAATATAATTTTGAAACTAAATTCTCCTACCGACGATCGAAGTCCAAATAAAAGCACGACCAGAGCATTTGAGGCTTTATACCACGCAAAAGGTCTGCCTTCTTTGCCGAGAGCTCCACCTGACGACCGAAGTCCAAATGAGAACACGACCTGAGCGTTTAAGGTTTTGTACCAAGCTAAAAGTCTGCGCTCATTACTGACAACTGCTGCTCCCGACGATCGAAGTCCAAATTAGAGCACGACCTGAGCGTTTCACATTTTATACTTGGTTTGTTCTTACTAATGTTGGTGGGAGAACCTCACCTCGACATTCAGTTCCGTCTGATGCACTAGAAGAAATGAACGATTTTCAATCAAAGTTTACCTTTATACTCGTCCAGTAGATAATCGGAACTGATATGTGCTTGACTACCTCAAAACCGTCGTCCGGGTGCGAAAAAGACAAGCAAGCGTGATGAATTTTCCTCATTATTTCCAATAGTTTTAGAAAAAGTTGTTTTTCAATTATTTATGGTTTTCTCACGCTGTTGAAAATTTAATCAAAACAACTGGATGTGATGGCAAAAAACTGGAGAAAAAAGCTCCAAGTCTTGGAAAATTAAATTCTGAGCAAGAATTCAAAACCAATGTCCATTAAGATCAATCAAGAAATTTACCAGATACTGGGTTTGTTAATTTATCTGATATTGTGCACTGGATCATGTCTACCTTCAGCATTTCTGATCGTCTTTAAAAGGAATTGTAGAAGTATCATCCCAAAAATAGATTCTTTTAAATTTATAGTAAATCATCTGAAATGTGACGCATTAACAATGAGCAAAACTTGGCTAACTTCTTGAATTCCTTTAAACTTCAATATGATAATTTTGAATACGGGAGAAATGACACGGTTTCCTGCACCATCAGCAAGACCAAGGGCGCTGGTTTCCTGCACCATCAGCAAGACCAAGGGCGCTGGATTTGCTCGACATCGCTACGATTGGGCTGCACGTGAAAGGTAATCCCTGATCTTCGAACTCATACAATTTTTTTTTCCAGAAATACGTTCATTTCTTAAGGCAATTTACATAAGTTTTTCTTCGCCGTAGCATCACTTTTACATAGAATTCTTATCCTAATACTAATATAGTCACAACGATTTGAGTTTAATAAAACATATTCTTATTTTTTATGATATTTATATTATTTGAGAAAAACGATTAACTGCTATATATTATAAAATAAGCTGGAATTTTTACACATTTTGTTGTTGATTTCATAACCTATTTCGAGTTTGTTGTTATCAGCACATCAATTTGATTAAAATTTTGCTATTGGATAACTCATACGAATGTTGCTTACTTATTTCCATCACCTTGGGTGGACAGTCAATTTACATAAAAAATGCACATTGATTGTATGATTTCTTCGTCAATTCGAATCAATTTTACCTACATTTGTTAAGAATATTTATTTCACCTCCTTCTTCAGAATATTTTTGTGACCCTCACTTAGTTGCTAGGAATAATCTGTACTCGTGAAGAAGCTCAATTTTTTGGTAAAATCCGATCAATTTTACCTTATGTTCCCTCTCCCTCAAAATAACCTTATAATCTATTTTGATGTGAATGTAGTATCTGTATTAGTTAAGAAGAATCGTTTCTTGCCGATTAAATTTTACATTAAACTTCCTCTTTCTTAGTGAGCTTACTACAACTCTCCTCCACGGTTACCCTTATGACGACCTCTGAGTCGGTACTCGTCAAAAAGTATCGATTCACACTTTTGGTGCCAAACTTGGTGGCGACTCGTTTAGTTGTTTCGTAGTTATGCAAAAAATCTACATACACTCGCGTTCAACGTCAAGTGAAGATAAATTTTCCCTTAGTTCTTTGAATTTTCCGGTAAAATAGAATCAAATCAAATCACTCAAATTAACAACAGCAATACTATCTAGTACGACCTTGAAATTCTTGCTTTTTTTGTTCGACGAAAAATTTCTGGGTATAAATCCTCCCCCTTGTTTCTCGACAAATAAACCTTATAGTTATATCTAAGTTGTGCAAAAAGTACCTATGCTCTTCAAAAAGTATGTACTCAGTTCGTCGAGCTGAGTCAAATGGTATATGACATTCGGCTCTCCGGGCCTCGGCTAAATGTCGATTTTCACAGCCTTTCTATATGAGAAAGGCAAAAAAGTAAAAAATTGTGGAAAACGGGGTAAGAAAGGGGTGTGGGAACAAAAAGTCTGAAAATGTCAGAAATCTAATTAGTTGCTATCGAGATGGTGAAGAGATAGTGACAAAAAAAAGATCTTGTTAGTTCCAATGAAGATGGTGGACAGGGACGGGGATCAAGAGAATCGGACGGATGTTAGTGTTGAACCTGTAGGTGGAGATTATACTTTCTGAGCTTGGTATAACAGATTACACTTGTATATTAATGTGTTTGAGGTAATGGTATATGAGAAGCCTATATGAACTATCCAGACTCGCCAAGACATCCCGAACCGGAACCTCAGGCGTTCTACCTTGGGCCCTGAGAGATTCCAGTAGCTCCGACCTGGCGTCGCGATACTCTACGCACGACCACACGACATGCTCGATGTCCTGATAACCGTCGCCACAAAAGTAGTAATTTGAACTAACTTTAATTCGCAAAATCAAAGCAAAGGTTTGAGATAAATTTAAAAATAAAATAAATGCTTACATCGTTCATCCGCATTGACTTCCAAGGTTCCACATTCATCAGACAACAAAAACAGATCTGGAAAATAGACAGACAACTTCTTGTGTGGTGTTGTAGCAGCCATCTTCATCTATTTTTTATGTATTGACATAATCATATCGCATTTGTCGGCATCAATTTATTTCTACTGGTGACAAATCCTTTGGGCTTTTATTGCCTTTATCACATAAAAAACCTATCTACCGCTTGAGGCCCACGTCGTGCAGCATTTCAAACCGTAACCAAACAAACACGCACGCCTGGGTCAAACCAAGCGTGAGCCTCCACTAGAAAGCTTTTTTTGTTTATTGGCATACGGCAACTGATCCATTCCGGATATACAAGACCGTAAAATTATTTGTTCTTTTCCGAACTGCGTCTGCCCATTCATGTCCATCTGTTACGGATGTGTTGAATTGAGGGGGTGGTTTTGCAGTGGTCAATAGTCAATAATCCAAAGTTGCTTGTTATTGATCGGTTTGGCGCTTCCTTTGACGGCGATTGGAAGTTCATGGCACAGGGAGGCATCGATTCCCTTTATTTATTATTTTTCCTCATTTTGCTCTAAATTCTACCATTGATCAATTCTGAGGTTGAACATATGAATCATCTTACAGATTTACATTCTTTGACTGATGAGTGAAAAGTTATGGGATTCACTAGTTTAACCCAAACACATTCCGGTAACAGACCGGTAAATGCATTCCTGATGACAAAATCGATCCAAATTGTTGGAATGTTGGTGAGGTAGAATGTGAATTATAGTCAAAGGAAACAACAGCAGAATAGCTATGGGGAGATAAAATGACAGTTCAAAATGTTTACCACATGGATCATTGTCATAATCAACATTCTTGGAAAACTACTTTAGAATCGTTCAAAATCGTTCAGTTATTGTTTAATGAAAATATATCCACTTGATAAGAAGCTGTCCTCTGATAAACACCGCAATGGATCAAACTTTTACATATGCTTCTATACACTATGTCAGGCCGTAAAAGTTTATCTTCAAAAATCCGAAAAAGTGGTAAAGATTTCTCTAGAAACGAGTGACGGTAGCAGAATACAAATTGACACTGGGCCATCGTTAATAGATTGGTTCTGCTATCCGATGCAGAAATACGTATTCTGTTTCGACAATTTTTACTGCAAATAACTTTACTGTGTGCTATACAGATATAGATTTTCTTTGTTGTTTTTCTAGGTGAAAGAATTTTGACAGAAGTTGATAGACTATGCATGCATCATATCCCTCTAGATAACATCTCTCATTTCGAGAAATGAACTGAACTTGATTTTAACTTTGATTAAACTAAAACAAATGAACATTTTTCTTACATCAGCGCAACGTTTTCAACAAACAAACGTTTCCAATTATGAGTTCGTCAACGTTGCGAGAACAGTAATTCTAGTGGAAGGCTTGCGGACAATGCCAGACTCATGACCGATCCAAGTAACAATTTTTGTTACGGTAGCTAATTTGAGACAAGTTTACACATAAAATTGAATGATAGTAACTAACATCTAATCTTTCTCTCTACAATAAAAATGCAGCATAGTATTTGAAATTACAAACTAGATACAAATTTTACAACGATTTTAAACTGACGAGCGAAATTGAATTTCAAATAAGTGTTTTTAAACGCCCTCAATCAAAATCTGTATACAGAGTCCGCCATCTAAGATTTTTTTTAACTAGCGGTTATTTCGACATTTGTAACCTTAATGTCACTTCTGATTTGACAGAAACTTAGTTTTATCCTTCCGATGAACGAAAATTGTTGTGTATATGCTTGAGGAATGCGTAAAAATAGTGCAGTTTTACTTTGAAAATCAGCTTGAAGAAGACGCCGATTTTTGCCAAAAAATCATCTTCTCGGATGAGGCACATTTTCATCTCGGCGGGTGTCTTAAAAAGCAAAATTGTCGCATCTGGAGGACGGAAAACCCGCACGTTATCATGGAGAAGCCGATGCATCCTCCGAGAGTGACGCTTTGGTGCGGATTTTGGCTGGCGGCATCATTGGGCTATTTTTCTTCAAAAATGAGCCAGGAGTCGCCGCCACGGTCAATGGCGAGCGCTACCGCGCCATGATTAGCGATTGCTTCTTCCCGTTACTTGAAGAGGAAGACTTGGACACCATTTGGTTCCAACAAGACGGCGCTCCGTGCCACACAGCCAACGCTACGATCGATCTTCTGCGCACAGTTTTGGAAGATTGAACACGGAACCGCTCGCGATCCCATTTCAACCAGAATATTAGTTGATTTTCTGAATTCGATTGGTTAAAATTTGGTACAACTAATCGTTTGTTGTTTTAACTAAACTGTCAATTTTGTTTTTCGATTAGCAGAAACGATGGTTGAAACAACTAATTTAATTGTTAAAAAAAATGCTGTCAATTAGTGAGGACACATACCTTTCAATTTCAACAAATATTTTAGTTGAAATAACTGGTGTTGTTATTGAAACAAAATTCTGTTAGTTGAAAAATAAATCGGTTTTATTTGTTTTAGACATTGCAAATAGTTGAATCAACTCGAACAATGTTATTGATTTGCGAAAATAATCAAAACATACTTACTGATACACGTCATGATCTATTTGAAATAAGTTCGGTATGTTGAGATTCATGAAATAAATATCGTTGTTAAAATATAAACAGTATTTTATATTGACATGTAATATCATTAGGGCTGGGAAAACCACCGATCACTGCTGATTTCAAGTGATCTTAACCAAGGAATAAATTATCATTGCGAAATCAGAACTGATCTGATCTCTAAGTGATTTTGATTTTTGTATGATCATGATCATGTCAAGTCGAGATCAGTAAAGATCTAAATTCTACTTACTTCTGATTCGATCGGAAATGATTGATGTAGAACAACGTTTTTAATCAGCAAAAGTGCCCGGAGGGGAGAGTAAATTAGCGAAATTATTAAATTTACCTAAAATGAACATTGAAAAATGATGCCTTCAAACGGTTGAACTAAAGTTATGCACTGATCATTTTAGTCAATTTATATGAGCTTGGGTGCATCAACCGCTGGGAATTGGAATTTTGCAACGGCAATTCAAACGCGCCATTCAACCGCAGCGCGTTCTGTGTGTTTGAAATCCTTCGCTCCTGTTACTTTTATAAATTAAAATCATGTCAAAAAGCGTTTTATTTCTAATGCATGAACATCATCATCGGTATCAAACAGCTGGAAATAAAACAGTCTGCTGGAAGTAAATCAATGATCGAAAGAGCATAAAATTTTTGCGCATACCCGAAAGATTACGAGATGATCATTCATTAACATTTTCTAATTTGTCACCAAATCTTTTTCATCTTAAACAAGGTTAACTTTATCACAACACCGCTGTTAGATAAACACTTGTTATCATAAATTTCTCAAATCGAATAAACACAATTTACCAAACGCTTTTACCATCGATGTTGTTTTTATTGACATTTTGAAGCGACGCGAACAGATTTCAACTAAAAAAGTTGATGATTTTGCATTGCGATTATTGTTTTGATTTCAACTGTCTTCGGCATTTGACAGCATTCAAAACAACATATTTTTCAACTACTTGAATCTACAAATCAAAAAGCATATTGGTTGAATCAAAAAGAAATTAGTTAAATCAACTATCGCAAAAATCAAAAACTGCGATATCGCAATTTTATGATCGAAGGGTTCTCCGTGAATTATCAGTCGAAATTCGGATGTCGTTTCGCCGCCTCGGAGCTGTGATTTGACGCCGTTAGACTATTATCTTTAGGGGGCTGTCAAAGATAAGTGTTATGTGGACAAGCCAGAGACAATTCAAGCCTTGAAGGACAACATTTGTGCAGCCATAGCTAAATTAAAGCTGCATACAATCGAAAATGTACTAAAAAACTGGACCGACCGTATGGCGTACTGTAAGGCAAGCCGAGGCAGCCATTTGAATGAAATTTTATTCCACAATCAACCGGAAGGATGTGGACAAGCCAGAGACAATTCAAGCCTTGAAGGACAACATTTGTGCAGCCATAGCTAAATTAAAGCTGCATACAATCGAAAATGTACTAAAAAACTGGACCGACCGTATGGCGTACTGTAAGGCAAGCCGAGGCAGCCATTTGAATGAAATTTTATTCCACAATCAACCGGACTTTAATAGGAAAAAATAAATTTTGAAATCGGATGAACCGTTTGTGCTTTAGTGCATGTTTAAAAAAAAAAGTTACTTGGAGGACACTGTATAAAGATATGAAAATCAAACTATGAAATCACCGTACGTTCCAAATGCTCAGAATTGATCCATATACACTAGACTCTAATTAGTTATTACTTCAAATTTATAACTCTATTTCATCTGAGCTCCTATTACCATCCCATCCTTTCAACTCATAACTTTGAACACGAATCGTATCTTTTAACACGTTGACGGACAATTGCGGCTATAGCCGTCAAAGCGAAGTTCACAATGTGGCATGACTGCTATAGCCGTCCAAAACGAAACGGTCGTTTTTAGACACTACGGCTATAGCAGCACAAATGTGCACTTACTGGCGTATACGTAGAAGCATTGTTTGATTAAGAACTAACATTTCGTGTAAAACTCCCAAAAATACTTTGTTGCATACAAAAATTGCTTGTTTGAACCATTAAACCTGTCATTTACGTTTTTAAATTTTTGCTGTTATAGCCGCCATCGTCCTATCACTTAGTGTATAGAGTCCGCTGGCGCCATGACGGTTATAGCCGCAACCTAATTAAAGGTACTAAATTAATCAAAATTAAGTTTATTTAAGCAGAAAGAGTAAAACTATACTTCTAACATTCTAAAAATCACAAAAACATATAGTGTCAATTTTCGAACTTCGCTTGTTCCTACTGTCCGTCAACGTGTTAACGTACCTGAACCAAACTGTGACATGTTTTAAAATTTTTATTTAAGCTATTAATATCTCACATAATTACACAACTATTGAATGTTGGATGACTTCATAAATAGTAATGTTCAGTGCCACTTGTTTAATTAACGATTTCAAACTTCTAAAATTACCCGACAAGTAATAAAAGTCTTCAAAAATATGAGATGAAAATTTTTCACGTAATTCACTTGATTGCGCATTTTACCTTTTAGCCTTTCTCCATAGAAAGGTATTAGAATTGCTGGAAAAACCGACTTTCGAACGAAGCAACGGAGACTCATAGTGTTATATACCATTCGACTCAGTTCGTCGAGATCGGAAAATCGGAAAATGTGTGTGTGTGCAATTTTCGAAGATATTTATACGCGCTCAAGTTTCTCAGAGATGGCTGAACCGATTTTAACAAACTTATACTCGTTTGAAAGCTATTGTTAGGTTATTGATCAAGTTCGAAGATCAAATGGCTGTGAATTTTGGTTCCGGAGATATAATGGTATAAGTGACGTAACTGACAAAACGCATTGTTTGTTTACCACGCAAGATTCTCGGAGATGGCTGAACCAATTTTAACAAACTTGGGCTCGTTTGAAAGCTACTATCAGACCATTGATCAAGTTCGAAGACCAAATAGCTGTGACTTTTGGTTCAGGAGATATAATGGTATAAGTGACGTAACCGACAAAACACGTTGATTTTTATCGCTCTTATATATATGAGGGTGCCAAAATTTTGGGATCAACTCTATTTTCGTAAAGCTCTAGTGCTCAAAAGTTTAAGCACCTCGAAAAAAGTCCTCATGCAAAATTTGAGCTAAATTGGACATACGTAAGGGGTGCTACTCGGCGGAAAATTTTTTAAAATTTTCAATCTTGAAAAATCACCTTAGGAGGAGTACATGAAATTTCCAAAATCGAAAACTTTTTTGATGCCAAAAGTCTCAAAACTGCATGAAACGTCGAGATTTAGTGTCATTTCAAGAAAATTTTTTTTTGGAAAAATCAATTTTCTGGGACTTTCTTGATATTTTCTCTAAGTCCCAAAAAGTCGATTTAAACAAAATTTTCGTGATGACACTAAATCTCGACGTTTCATGCAATTCTAAGCCTTTCGGCATCAAAATTTTTTTTTCGATTTCGGAAATTTCATGTCCGTATGTATGTGTATGTACATATGTTGGTCTGTATGTGTGTTGTCAACAAAGAGGTCGATATCTCAGATATGACTGGACTGATTTTGATCAAACTTGTCGCAAATGAAAGGTCTTCCCGTCACCCTGAACGCTGTTGGTTGGTTTTGAGATCGGATGTTTACTTTTTGAGTTATACAAAGTGTTATGTCAAAATTTTATTTTTGTTATTTGACAATATCTGTCACAATTGACCTTAAAAAAGAATATGTTTTTAGACTTAGATTCGGCACGGTAATAGCTATCCAAGAAGCCATAGATTGTTAAAATCCGTCCATTTTAACGGAGATGTCGACATTTTTGTGTAAGCGACTTTTCCCCCTATTCCACCAGTAGGAGTTTTGTGCATTGTATGACAAAGCAATGCTTGGGAGCAACGTGAAAAACGATTTTCTATACTGTTACATACAATTTTTTCTAAGTACCAAAAAGACTATGTACAGCATCTTTTTTCATGACTTTTTACCTCGGACCGATTTTAGCATGGTTCATTTTTGGAACATAATCGTTCGCGTAAGACATGTAAACCAGATAATGGCAGCATTTTCAAGTTGAAAGTATTTCCATAATTATATCAATTTAAACTACTTAAAGCAATGAATGCTGGAAGAACATAACACCCACATACCATTCGAATCAGTTCGTCGAGATCAGCAAATGCGTAAATAATTTCACTCGATTTGCTCGGAAATGACTCCACAGTTTTCTACAAACTTAGATTCATATGAAAATTCGTACGCTCCCAAACAAGGTTCCTAAATCATATTTAGTTCCGACCTCTGGTTCCGGAACTACACGATGATATGTGAAACGAAATTAAAATTGTGTAACTCACTTTTCTCGTAGATGGCTGAACCGATCTAAGATTTAAATGAAATCTAAGAACAATCTAAGATTCAAACGAAAAGCCTTGAGATCCTATAAAACATCTTGCTTTTTAGTCAGATCCAACTTCTGGGTGATTAGTCTATTTCACATAAATTAATCAACCGATATAGAAGATTGCCATCCCAAAAAAGCTTCAAAGTTGGACTCAAAACTATTGCAATTCATTCATCATATTAATGTATGGCTATACGAATCCTTTTAGGTTATGCTGATTCCTGAATACCGGCTCTAGAAGTACCGTAAATAACCGTAATATCTAAAGTGGAAATTAACCCGACATCTCATGGAATGTTCAATCGATTGTTACACGTTTAAATTCAAATTCAATCCAATTTAAAGTTACGACACCACACGGTAATGCCGGAATGACTGAAATCTCAAACTGCGTCTTAAAACGACGGTCATTAAAATAATGTCATGAGAAGTAAAACACCGAAGAATATTCATGCAAAAAACACATGCGGATCGATAAAACAGGTATCATCTCACTGCTAGGAGGATTAAGCACGTTTATTTTCATCTCATTTAGTATCGCAAGGTTGCCAAGTTTTCTCATAATGTTGTAAAACAGAATTTTTTTCCTCTTTAAATTGTCATCAACAAGTTTTTTTTTTGGTATCCGTGACATTAGTTTAATTATATTGTTGATATTCATATATCAAGAAAATTGTTTCAGTTTCGAATATTACCAGAAAGAGCGTGTTAAATACTAATCAAATAACCATTGTGGCAAATTTAGTAGCACTGGTTTTATTCCAATATATGAAAAAACGCTATTAAGTGACTGTCCATTTGATATTTTCATATTTTCAAAAGGGCCATCCCAGATTAACCTTACAGTAAAATTTTAAATGTAAAACGGAAGGAAACGGAAGAATATTTTAAGAAGAATATTGATATTTTCAACCTGAGTAATTGTGCAATATTTTATTTGGATTGCTATCGCCATTGCTAATTAATAAGACGAATATAGAACCAAATGAAATTAAGAGCAGAGTACTGAAAACATCATAAGTGTTTTCAGCTGTTTCATGAATACTAGTTTAAATTTCAAGAAATTTGAATCAATTCTCAATGTGGAACAAGGCGAATGAAGCAGAAATATGAAAAAGTTATAGTGATTTTAGGGGCTAAGTCAAGTTTTTGAGGCAACGTCCTTACAAATGAGATGAAATAGGAAGCCGTTGCCCTATAATACGAATAATAATGTTGTCGTGATCGATGTTCAATCCATATATAATTTTCTTCGTAATTATGGTGGTAGTAGTAGTCACACTACTCAACCACTTTTTTTGTCAAAAAGTAATCGAAAAAAGTAATATTCTTATTTTATTTGTGGTTTATAAACTTTTTGCGACTCGCAAAATTGAAGCCAACAAAAAATTTCTACTTTTCATTTTAGTTATTTTTACGTTGCGAAAAGCAACCAATTGCTGTCTGAATCAATGCAGAAATTGTATGTTGTAATCTTGTAATATCTATGTTACTGCTATATTGATTTACAGCATGGCTGTGATTGAAGAGCTTATTATCTTATGAAGAAACACTGCTATCGCATTGTTTTAACGAGTGTAACATAAAAAACATGTTCGTGTTTTTGTTTTGTTTAACACAAGGGCAGTAGTGTCATTGATGCAATGCAAGAATAAATCAGCTGACTATTGTTTACAATTAGATTTCAGAATTTTTCCAAAATGAGCACCGAGGCAGTTTTTTGTGTCCTCCCCCGAAAGGTCTCAAAATGACCCAAGCTGCCGCGGCGAAATACATGAAAAAGTCGAAATAGTTTGTGAGTAAGTGGGTGAATCGTTTAAAAGATGTGAAAAATGTCGACAACTTTCCAAATCACGGCTCTATCGGTGTATTGTCGGAAAAAGACGAAAAAGTGTTTTTGAAGAATCTGACATTAACTTTACGCGAAGGTGCTTCAAAATTGACCAAAAAAGGTTTAAATATATCACTGTTCGCAGACATTTGATCGCAAATAATATGAAATTTCGACTTTTGACACCTTAAGAAGCAGTTGATGCGTTCGTAAAATGCATGCCTTGGAGGTACCTTCTTTGGAGCCGTAGAAGTGTTTCGGAAATTCTTTCAATCACATGCAAAAGTTTATAGGCCTTTATGGGCGAAACTTTGAAAAACAAGAAAGGTGTTTTTGATAACGATCCTTGTAACCGTTGTTACAAGGTCCTAGATTTTCATTCATGTGCTGTTGTATATAATCAAGCTATTGTGTTTCTTGATTGTGAAATATAGATTTTAATAGTAGGGTAATAGGCTAATATAGTTTTTAAAAATATAAATAATTAAATAAATTAAATATTGTAAAACTATTAGTAGGTACAAAACACTTATGACTTATATGGGTAAAATGGAAAACTGTTATACAAAAATATGCCACCCCTGAAGTGGGTGGTGGTTAGTTGGGACTGGAAAGAAATTGAAAATGAAAAGGGTGGGTGGCGGTAGTTAGGGAAGGAGAATTCAAGGTACCCGCCATTGGTCAGAAGTATTACGGCGTTCGTGAGCATTAGATGTGAGTGCGATTAAGTCAAAGCCTTCAATTTGCTAATCAGTGTCAGTGGCTAAAGTTCTATCTGTTCATCCAGGTAAATTACTGACAATCTAATTAATGACGGAATTAGAATCCTACCTCTCGATTCCATTCCATCAGGACCTGATTTCATACGTCAAATTCGCCTCGCTCACGAGTCGACCTAGGTAGTTGAAACTACCTACGTCTAACCGTAAAGTAGTTAGACCAGTTACAACTCTCGGGCGGTGTGCCCTAAACGTAAAGGAGGGCCCTTCTCGGTGAAGCCAATACGGTATCGTCCGTGGCCCACCGATTGTGTCAAAGAAGGTAGACGCCTCTAAGCTCAATCCCGCCACGCCACCCAACCGCCATTTTGAACGGCAGGCGCCATTCCGTCCTCAGTCCTATAGGACGCCACTCAACCCACCTGAAAACGACCAACCTCATCTGGAAGCAACTACGAGCGCTCGTCATCTATAACGCAGCATCATCGTCGGTACGTACCGCAGTGGAAAATAGATCCTAACCCAAATAGTCAATAAACACCAAACACACCAACACACATTTTTATTTATTTAAAATAATAAAACACCAAGTTTCCTGTACATTTGTTGTTCTCGTAAATTTATATAATAACACAGCCATAGGAAGACAATAGCACAATTTTCACTCGCGTAGCCTCTCCAATTACCCAGTAGCAAGCCGACCCGGTGATCACAGTATCCACGGTCTCTTGCTCTGTGAGCTTGTTCGGGAAAGTTCTGTCGCAAAAAGTTTATATCCTTTTTTTACAATTGCTTATCTAAAAGCTTATGGAGAATCCCCCGCACATGTATAATCTGCCAGAAGAATATTATTATTCTAGTGTGAATCGTGCAGTTCTTAGAATACACAAGTATATGCGGTGGATTTTTGGCCAAGAAATAGTCTTTTTTATAATAATAGGTTATCATTATATTAGGATGTCGACATGAAAACCTGGAAATTTTGATAAGATAAGATGATACTAAATATACCAATATTTGAATGAAAACGTAAGTTTGTTTGTGAAAAGAGATAGATTTGTCTCGTTTTACGAGGCTCATTTCTAAAAATAAGTTGATCGTTTAATAAACAAAACTGCTTGCTTATCCAACTGAAACCATCATCAACAGGGATCCGAACGATGTCGCAGTGTTTTCTTGCTAATTTTGAATACTTTCTGCTGAAGCTGCCTTTTCTTCCTGTTCGACACTCTGCTGAAATCGGATTTATCGACTGGCAATGCAATGCCTTTCAGATTTCCCCCGCTTGGTCTATTGTAGTGTACTGAAGCCGCATATCAACAAGCTTCGTGAAGCAATGAATGAAAATAATCCCTCGGTTATGTCAGATGATGGAACGAACCGGGCTAATTGCAAATCGATATGTGTCACTGTGCTACTGTTCGCCATCGCAGAACCACATATGGTGTCTATCTTCGGATCTGATAGCAGGATTATGGCGATGATTCTGTTGAGTTATTTATTGCGGAGCTACTGGCACTCTGCTTTTCATGTGTTTTTTATCAATTTTGTGACGTAAATCGGCTTCCAGATTCATTGTATGATAGATCAAGTCGAGATTTGATTCTATAGATTCAAACAATATTATCATCAGTATAAGCTCAACTACATTATGGAAATCTATGCTGCACTCTGTTGAGCTTAGGTTTAGGATTGGCAGCAAATGTTGAAGCATTAAACGCAAGTATTTCTAACAATAGAGCAAATAATGGAACGGTGATACGTGACTTGCTAAGCAGCGGTATTTTGTCTAAACTTAAGAGGCTCACCATTCTTAATAGTATTGAAATTAATTCTTTTCGTATTTTCACAAATATTTCTTTTCATTTGATGTGATTATAATTACCAATAATTTCAAACGACGATCCATTTTTTTTCTAAAGTCAAATATACTTATACACATTCGTACGAAAATATGTTAGTGGCATAAGAAATCGATTCTCACATATTTTAGCTGCAAAGCATTCACACCAAGAATTCAACATGAATGATAATAAATGAAGAATTACTTATATTTCTGACACCAGCTGGGTGGTATGGAACTATATTCTTCCAGAGAGCTTTCCATAATATAGCTAGCTTACCTCGCACTCAGCTATATAATTTATGTATGTTTGAAAATTATCAATACTGTGGTTTATATATACTCAGAAATAACAGACGAAAAACGAATAGCAAATTGACCTAAAGATTTATATAATAAGAATAAAAACCCGCGAAAAATACATTTCCGAAGGAGAATTCAAGCTCGCAAATTTATACAATTTGAGGAAATTGTTCTGCCAATTGAACTACAGTGATGACAGTACTACTACGAACAAACCATCCCTGTTTAATAGTACTCAACCATGTACATGTTCAGACTGCGCATGGTCGATGTGGCTCAAGTGCTCAGTAAGTAGTATTCAGGTATGTTCAGTTGATAGTATTTATGGTCATTTAGGTTTTGGTACTTGGTACCTGGTAACTGCTTGCTATCCGCATATGAAAAATCATACTATCATATATAATACTGTGATTTTCTTCCAAATAATTTTTTTTCGATTCTTGAAAGAATAACCGGAATCGGTTTTTTGACCGTCTACTATTAATGTCTACCGATTGGAGTAATTGAAATTCAGGGATTCCGTAGATTAAATTCAGGAATTCCGTGCAGGACTACAGGATCTTTCATTTGAATCCAAGATTGTGAGAATCGCTCGAACTCGCTCTGAGAAAAGTTAGTAAGATTCATTTGGGACAATATGACCACTACTTCCGGTGCCTCCGGAACCGAGAACCAGGGTTGTTGAAATCGCTTTTTTGGCCGTTTACTGATAATGACTACCGATTGAAGTAGTTTTGCGACCGGTTTAATTTTTTTGTGTATTTTGTTTTGCCTCTAAGTGATGGTATACCATTTTCAACACATTTTACCCTACAATTTCGGAATCGGAAGTCGAATTCAGGTGAAATCCAGTTTGATAAAGGACTGTTGACAAATTTGGTCAACGTGCGTGAGAGGGTTAATTCCGAATGTATAATCTCCGGTAATAAAAACGATGAATTTAGGTTTGGGAGATTATGATATTCCTGCGATAAATGTTCAGTGGTAAGTATCATGTATAAACTTATATAATTTAGAGACTTCATTGATGGTATTTTAAGTTAAAGAAATTGATCGACTTACGTTTAGTTTCCTCGTTAGTCTTACGGTCTTCTAACCTCACCGAGCAATCGGCTTAGAAACACTGAGCCTGATTGTTCCGACTATAGTATAGACTCCTTAATTTAGGTAAGGTAACTCTTCGCTTGTAGCAATTAGCACTAGCCAACCTATTTATAAATTCATTTTAAGCACAATCTATTATTCACATGAAACGTCAAATTACCTTAGATATAGCTTTTACTTATATAGTAAATCGACTTAATCGAGCAAATATATCAAACAAATGAACTTAAGCGCACTGAGTGTGCTCTTTTCACCCACAGGAAATCAATGCGTCACTTACTTCTTTTCTTTCTTTTTTCGTTTAACAAACCGCGTTCCTCGATGACCATGACGTGCGATGGTAAGGTGAGCGCTTTTCGGATGGGTCCGATAACACTCCCCCCAGGTATGTCGACCTCAGGTTGGCCTACATCTAGTCACGCAAGACGTCCAGGACTGCAAGCTTGGTCACGGGTCGCTCGTACACGCCACTCGCTGTACGCACTGTTGCAGAACTTATCTGATTGTCCTTGGATACGCAGGTATCGATGACCTTGCCCTTCGGCCAGCAGTTTCGGGGCTGCTTAGGATCTACGATGACCACGATGTCTCCTTTCCTAACTGGCCGTGTGTGGACGAACCACTTTGTTCGTCTGGTGATTTCTGGCAGGTAGTCTGTTAGCCAGCGCTTCCAGAACTGGTTAGCTAGAGTTTGAGAGGCACGCCATCCTTGCTTTAACGCCAAACCGCTGTTGTCGTTTACGGATAACGGCTTAGTTCCGTTTGAAGAGCCGAGCAGAAGATGATTCGGAGTAAGAGCAGGGTCCGATTCGTCGTCGATTGGTACATGAGTCAATTGACGGGAATTAACCACGCTTTCAATTTCGGTCAGAAGGCTGCGGAGTACTTCATCTGTAGGTTTCTTTGTTGGGCATATAGAGGCTAAATTTTTCTTTACTGTGCGAATTAGTCTTTCCCAACTGCCACCCATGTGCGGTGCGGCGGGTGGATTGAACAGCCACTGGGTTTCTGTGGAGACAAACTCTTCCATAATTTTCTGCTGGTTTATAGTACCCTCAGCCTCACGAAGTTCTCGGCTTGCGCCCACGAAGTTTGTCCCGCGGTCGCTGAACAGTACTTTTGGCGTACCACGACGGGCGATAAATTAGAAATGTAAGCAACACTCAAAATATTCCGGAAAACTGCTCAATTTGCAGCTTTTGACAGCTAAAATTGGGTCCGAGTGAATTTAAAAATATAAATGTTTTGGCAATTGTGTGTAATAATCTACAGAAATTGAAAGAATATATGCAAAAACACTTAACATTATGTAATAATCTGCAGACGAAAAAATAACTACAGTTTGCATAAAAAATCTGCGACCCTAGCATCACTGATAGGATCACAGAAAACACACTGATAAAAATTTATACGATCGATTCATATGCAAATTACATTTCAATTTAATATGATTTTTCATTTCAACACATAACCAACGCGATTTGTTTTAAGATTT
Organism: Malaya genurostris; assembly: GCF_030247185.1. Lineage (NCBI taxonomy): Eukaryota > Metazoa > Arthropoda > Insecta > Diptera > Culicidae > Malaya > Malaya genurostris. The sequence goes on along the minus strand of NC_080572.1, from coordinate 15,322,323 downwards.
AATGTGAAAATTCACTGAGAAATTTTTCACTAAGATTATTTTTCACTTGGCATTGATGTGTTGTTCTTTTGGATGTGATGTGTTTTGCTATTGAATCAAAGTACATGTGTTAAACACTTCATTTTCTAGTGGAAATGAGTACAGCACAAATGTATGTGCAGAACAATTGATTCGGTCTACTGTGTTTCGATAAAAATCTATGTGTAAAATGTAGCATAATTTCAACTCAATATTAGCAGGTTTAACACTCATTTTATGAATTAGGTGTATGTTTTCAGGAATTTCATGTGTTCTACAGTAGTGATAGCAACGATTACAATGTCTCATACAGTTCATCAAAAACCGTTGAATCAATAATCGTGAACCAGTGAACTTAGTAATAATGTAATGTTGTTGACCCTTCGTTAATAAGCGTCGATAAACATTGGAAATGTAAATATCTCGCACACAATATTTTGTTACTTCTATTTACTTTAATGATTCGTAAGATAAGCATATAACAAATTATAGAGATTTTAAGTAATAATTCTAATTCATTCTTGCTTTCCTGTTTCAAGATCCACACGATATGCAGCAAAATACCGCGATTTCTTTCATATTGCAACTTAAAATTAATTTTACATAAACAAACATTGTCATAGTTACGACGCATGTATCGATTCGACGCTTGTTATTTTGTTTCTAATAATAATTAAACTGCAACTGACGGTGAACCGGTTTTCTTAAGGATCCAAATTGAATGATATTTGAAAAATCATATACTATTCCATCTTGAGTTTATCTTTGGTAATAGTTCAAATATTTTGCACATGATGCTTGCGTGCAAATTATTTTCATTATTCACTTGCATTCGAATTGTCAGACAAACAAATGTGAATTTATGAAAATGTTTTGATTTTAATGGATTTAAAGTTTTAATTATCATGTAAAATGCTTTCATATGAGGTGGATATAAATTTATGAATGCAATGTCATCATTAAAATATGAACTTTTAAATGATTTGTTATATATAATTTATTGAAGATAAGATATCCGCTAAAACTTTCTATAATTTTAATATTCCATTTTCATTTTGATAACTGACATAAGCCTTTTCAACAATTGAACGATTTTGTTGGCTAGTCTCCAATTTCTGAAAACACGAACATTCTATGAGTCATACAAATAAAAATGAATTAACATTGAATGTGAATTTTCAAACGGCGTACCAGTAAATGTCAGTTTGGTTAGTATCCCATTGCTGAAATGCGATTATATATTTTATCATTATTCTCAAATACCAACTGTTGATTCATGATTTCTTGTTTATTTGCATGGATGAAGTTGATAGGAGTAAATAAACAAAGAAAAACTGTCACTAGCTGATGCGATGTCTTGAATAACACATGGATCAATAAGTTCCGAGACTAACAATGGAAACAACATTTTTTTTGCAAAACTTTTTTTTATTCATCAACATAATCACCTTTTAGGGTGATACAATGGTTCCAACGTTTTTCCAATTTTTTTTCCATCGACTCGTTGCTGTTTTTGTTCCATCGAAAGCAATCGCGGCACCCACTTGGAAAAAACCTTTTTCATGCTCAATTTTTCATGAAGGATAGTAAATACAATACTTCCATATGATATCTGTGTCATCTCAGCAATCTCACGGAGCTTCACTTTACGATCTTTCATTATAATTTTTGTCACTTCACTAACATTTTCCGGTGTAACGGCTTCCACAGGTCTACCCGAGCGTTCCGAGTCATTTGTGTCGGTACGAACTCGTTTAAACTCACCACCACGAACCACCGACAAATCGTTACTTTTGATGGACAAGAGTCCGGATAACATTTTTCAATCCATTGTTTCGCTTGCACGGTGTTTTTACCCATTAAAAAAACAATGTTTTATCAAAACACGAAACTCGTTTTTTTCCATTTTTTAAACAAACTACAAAACGACTTTACTCCAACCTCGATAACTCAGCTGTTTCTGGTCGGATCGACTTAAAATTTTGACCCGTTTCAAGCAAAGGTTAGTACTCTAGAAAGACGTGGTTACTGGTTTACTACGAGCGCCATCTCTGCTTTAGTCTCGGGTCTTTTTGATCCATGTGTTATACTTACTGTGTAATATTTCTAAGACACGTGATAGAAAACGTGATCCAATCAATCTCACGAAAATTCTTGTAGCCATTTTGGTCAAAACCTTTTTATTATATGCTTGACACTTAGTATAGCCTCAATTTTCGGAGAATATAAAGAATATTAAGAAAACATTTAAGTATCAATACAGCGACACTTCGAACTAACATGTTGTGACATTGATCTCTGTTATAATGTTACACGCTTTAATCTCACGATCAAAGCATTCTATATCAACAAGTCTGCACTTAATATTCATATCTCGGTTGATTTTTCATTAGGGCGTATAAGCAAGTGACCGTTTTTCTTTAATCACCCTCTCTTTCGATTATTGTGATGTGATTAAAAAGATGTTCTTTGATTTCACTATACTGATACAGGCGACTTTGTTTTGTCAAATTGGATTTGAGAACCGTCACTGAATCAATTTTGGTAGCCGCCTGGTGGTCATGGCTGCACAGGTAGCCAAAACGCTATACGGGTTGAACTACCATTACCTACACTGAAAATAATTTGCACGCTACCATCATGTGTAAAGCATTTGAACTATCACTACTTGTAGAACTCATGAAATTCATAAAAACAAACACTTACTTCATAAAATGAGTGTAAAAACCGTTGATATTTAGTAGAAATCATGCTACATTTATCTATTTTAATGACCGGATCAAGTGTTTTGCACATACATTTGTGCTGTACTCACTTCTACTAAAAAATGAAGTGTTAAACACATGTAGTTTGATTCATTAGCAAAACACATAACATCCAAAGGAAACACACGTCGAAGCAAAGTGCAAAATAATCTAATCTGGCATCTTAGTGAATTTGCACATGAAATCTTAAAACAAATCGCTTTGGTTATGTATTGATACGAAAAAGCATATTAAATTGAAGTTCTGTTTACATATGAATCGATCGTGAAAATTTTTACCAGTGTATACATCAACTGATAGAATCATGTTACTTTATACATATTTTGTTGTATTGTTTATGAACCACGTGCTTCAACATAATTGAATACATTGTCTTGCATCCACTATTGAAGAACATAACGATGATAAATCACTTTCTGTATGCGCTTTAAGTTGATAATGTATGTTTAGGAACCAATGGGTTTGACACTGAACGTTACAAGGGAGTGAATTTTCGTACACTTGTGAGTGATTGATATATCGCATGTCAGTCTACGTACCATTGGTGCACAGAAAACTTCGCTGGAGCAACATAATCAGGCGAGAGAGACGTCGCTTCCGATATTTTTCTGCATGCACAATATTGAAATGAAAAAGCACATTAAATTGAAGTGCAATTTACATACGAATCGATCGTACAAATTTTTATCAGTGTAGCTTAAATTCTTTGCACATGATTCTACCGTGCAAATTATATTCAGTGCATATAAACGTCAATTTATATGACCCAGTGTAAAAAAGATCAAACTGCACGTTAAACAAAAGCTTTACAAATCCTGTGTGAAATTCATAATGTAAGATAATTTTCCTAAAAAGAAATTTATAGTTGAGTTTATACCAATATATGTTAATGAGTATTGATAATCTATTTGTTCTGTACTTCACAGTTGGAAAAATTGGAGACAATATATTAAAATTGTGCTTCAGATTCAAAATTTTGTTCAGTATCTTTTATTGTTAAAACTGCTAACACAGATTATTTACTGTAAAAATCTTTTCACATTTTAGTTTTAGTTAAGAAAGTTTAGGAGATATTGTGCAGGATAAGATGATATGAATTAGGACGGCAGAATTAACATTGACAGCAATTGGGCTTTGGTTTCAATTCCCATTTAGAAATTATCATATATTCTCAGATCAATCAGGTTTATCTTTAAAAGGCATGCAATTTTTTCCACTTCTATCTTCCTAGTGGTGTGTCAATGTCTTTCTCTTGCCATTTAAATTATCTCTTCAAAACATTTCTAAGATTATATCCACAGACTAACAGACAGGACACTCAAATTAGATTCTTCAATCATTTTAACGGTCATTTCGAATATTCCTTTATTTGGGACAGTACTCACATGTGCACGTTAACCTTTCAAAAACATCCTGTCTGTCATCTAGACTGTGTTTATTTTTTTCATTTACCAACAGAGTTTCCATTCATGCAGAATTACCTGTAATGTATTGATTTGTATACGTCCATGCGAATTTCATGCAGGATACAGATTTAATACATATTCACTTGCTTCTGGTCTGCCGCCACTTAATTTCGGGTGAAAACTAGCAACACAATAAAAAATAGTCTAGATGAACAACGTTGAGTCAAAGTCAGAGTCTTCCAACATCGCGAAAAAGTTAAATATATTATCAACGTTATCCAATAATTTATTGTGACGATTCATTTTCAAAAATTTTGATGAAATCAGGCATCCCTGTAAGCAGCTGATCGGTGTTGACAAACGAGGGGAAACCAACTAGTAAAAAAACTTTTACGTAACACAAGGGGTGTACCGATAGTAAATAGTTCGCGCAGTACAATATAGGTGGAACTAGTGCATCACGAAAAATTATTTTTATAAGAATTTATTCATACTGTCATGTCTGTTAGTCTGTGTTATTTCCTTGACCATTATTATTGCGAGCTTATCAAATAAACCTTTTTCTATTTGTTTACTTCTATGATCCCTGTATGAATAATAAAGTTACGTGCATTTTTTGGCTGGTTTCTACGACTAAGACAAATCTATGGGTAATTTCATCGTCTTGTTTACTGTTTCCTGTAATAAAAAGTTCGGAAACCATTCAAAATAAATAGTTTCGCCCTTCCTTTCTGGCAAATGAAGTATCGCCCTATCTGTTGGCTGGAACGTAAACGTAAACGTAACGTAAACAAATATAATGACGATTTCGCCTTTTATAGTTTTTTGCAATACTAAGATTGAGATTTTTGAAGAATCCGAATATTTAGGCAAAACTGCCGGATTTTAAAGCATTTATTCGTAGATTCGCTCTTCTTTGAATAACAGCTGAAATGACTGCGGATTAGTCGAGTTATTTTGAAAATGATCACAGATTTTGACAAATTCTGGAATAACTCACAGATTTTCACAGATTTTTGAAATCGAGCACAGTTTAGCACCGAAAAGTACAGAGCGGTTGAGGAAAAACGTTCAGAGAGTGTTGGTAGTGAGACCGTCTTTTTTTCCTCACCAGAATGATTTCGATCACCTATTATGGTACGGGAAACGAGCACAGATTTTTACAGACAGGTTTTTGGGTTGATCACAGATTTTTGAAAAAACGACCTGGCATCCCTGCTCTTCAGAACTGTACGTGAAAAAAAATTTCTGGAAATGACAAACCTTATCGTTTTAATGGCAAATAAAATTTATTTTCAGCTAAACGAAAATAAAGAATATTGCTAATATTCTTTAATTTCTGAGGGAAAGTCATCATTAATAATGAACGTGTAAAGCTAAAAAGTAATGATGTACAGTAATGCAGTAATGACGAGCGTTTGAGCAGAAGTGTCATTACTTAGTAATGACACTTTTAATGATCGTGTAAGGGCCGCTATTGAGATTGTTACAATACTTATTTGGCTGTTTTGCGGATCAAAATTTCATTTGAAATATGTTCCACAATTGAGTGTTTAGATTTTTTCTCAGTGTACGATCGAAGCACCATTCCTTTACCAGCAGGCTGATGTCTATCCATTATTTCACTTTTTATTTTGGCGTGTAGTGCAAAGATGCCATTTATACAGATTTATCTCTATTATACAGATTTTTACATACGCATACAGAATACAGATATTCTAAATTTAATACGAATTACCCTAGAAGTAAAATAAAAACATTTTCGTATGAACAATCTATTAGTATTTGATTGCAGTGACGAGAAGCAAAGTCTTGGTCTCATGAAATTTACCATTCTACAGTCATAATGTGTAGGAATAACATCTTTTAACATCATTTTATTATTTTTACGTTTCGTTTTTGACTCATCAGTGCATTCAAATTGAACTGCCCTAGCACAAAAATTGGCTAACCCCTAAATGATCATTTCATTGTTGAATTTATTTTATTAGTGAATACAGATAAATACAGATTTTTTTATAGAGAGTAAAACAGATTTCTTATGAAAATATCTGGCATCTCTGGTGTAGTGTATGGTGCTGTCATGGCCAGGTTCCGGATAAAAAAAACTTATTGTTAAAGTTTATGGTGCAGTTTTTTTCGAGTTTCTGATTGTCGATTAAAATAACTTTTTGTAAAAGTGGTGTTCTAAATATAATTCTTTTTCAGAATGACTGAGAGTGCCTTAAATGTAAAAAAGGTAAATTTCATATTAAATATTAGCGCACCGAAAACGTTTTTTTTTTCTTTCTTATAAATCATGCTCTTATTTGAGGTTAAGTATACTTGTTGCAGTTGATAACTGGAAAATACTTCCAGCGACAATTATTATTATCACGTTCAACGTGAAATATTCGCTTTTTTGTGTAGTGATGCACTAGTTACGACGTTATGGATTGGCCAATGAACGCGATAAAAATGATTATCGCTGGTTGCCTTTTTGCAGACATCAACTGCAGCGACAATATATGTTTCAGCACCGACAGGGTTGTTACGGTTGCACGAATTTCGCGGATTTGGAGCGGTTTCTACTTAGATTTTGTTCCGATGGCGCGGATTTCGCGCGAATTTGAAGAAACGTCATTTTGGAAAGACACGTAAGTGATTGTATATTGTTTATATTTCATTTATAAATTTCATTATTCAATGCATTTAACTTTCTTTATACAGGCCTCTAAGTCATTTTCTACGAAGACCGTACTAGTCGGAATTCATTATCGGATTTCTGTATTATCCGAATTCTACTAGCGAAGATGTCCAAATATTATGCTTGAGGGAATGCTAATGCATAGTTACAATCGTTGTGATTGCTGAACACTTTCGCTGGAAACAGTAGATGTTTCTCTGCTCAGTGATCGTTGTGTGGTGAGAACATCATTTCGGAAAGACATGTAAGTGATTGTATATTTTTTATAATTCATTTGTAAATATCAAAATTAAATGCATTTAATTTTCTTTATACAGGCCTCTAGGTCATTTTTTACGAAGATCGTACTAGTCGAAATTCATCATCGGATATCGGTATTATCCGAATTCTACTAGCGAAGATTTCTAAACGCTATGCTTGCTGGTATGCTGGTGTATAGTTACAATCGTCGTGGTCGACTGCTGCTATAAACAGTCGTTGAGTACAAGTTCGGTTACCTAAATACTACAAAGTCTATAATGATTGTGGCTATGTTCTGTGCCTGCTGATGTACTGGTTCGGGGCCATTGTCATCGTCATCGTTGTTCGAGATTGCTCCTGATCATAACATAAGAATAACTATATAGTTGTATATAGAATAGGCTTCAAAATATTGTTACTAATGCGAATTTATGATTCGCAAATCCCGACTAAAAGATCTGGTATTTGTCAGACTACTGACCAAAGCATAACTGCACAGTTGAATGAAAAATCGATTGAGGTCATATGTTTCTTCGAGACGACCTAGATTGTGGACCAGTCGTTATTACAAATTCTTCCTTCCAGTGTTTTAACAGTACTGCTACTAAAGCATCAACGTTCTATTCTTGTGCTTATTCTATAATTATCACCTATACACTGTCTGAGTTTTTAAATATTCTTGAAAATGCGATCACATCTATGATTTCTTATGTGATAAAATCGAATTGAATAATTATTTATACAGATTTATAAAAAAAATGCCACATGGTACGATAACTCAATCAAGCTAAAAAAATGAATAATAAGTAGGTAAATGATAATTCTGCTCCAGATGTTTTGAATCAGTTGCGATGAAACATAAATATAAAATGTCTGCTACAGGGAACCCCAATAGATATTTCCCGTAGTTTAGTCTACTTTTGCAATCGGAAAGGGTATCTGCAACCATGAATGTTGCCAATTGTCTGCTACAGGGAATCCCAATAGATATTTCCCGTGGTTTAGTCTACTTTTACAATCGGAATGGTATCTGCAACCATGAATGTTGCCAATTGATTGCTACAGGGAATCCCAATAGATATTTCCCGTGGTTTAGTCTACTTTTGCAATCGGAAAGGGTATCTGCAACCATGAATGTTGCCAATTCTCTGCTACAGGGAATCCCAATAGATATTTCCCGTGGCTTAGTCTACTTTTGCAATCGGAAAGGGTATCTGCAACCATGAATGTTGCCAATTGTCTGCTACAGGGAATCCCAATAGATATTTCCCGTGGTTTAGTCTACTTTTACAATCGGAATGGTATCTGCAACCATGAATGTTGCCAATTGACTGCTACAGGGAATCCCAATAGATATTTCCCGTGGTTTAGTCTACTTTTGCAATCGGAAAGGGTATCTGCAACCATGAATGTTGCCAATTCTCTGCTACAGGGAATCCCAATAGATATTTCCCGTTCCTTAGTCTACTTTTGCAATCGGAAAGGGTATCTGCAACCATGAATGTTGCCAATTGTCTGCTACAGGGAATCCCAATAGATATTTCCCGTGGTTTAGTCTACTTTTGCAATCGGAATGGTATCTGCAACCATGAATGTTGCCAATTGTCTGCTACAGGGAATCCCAACTGATATTTCCCGTGGTTTAGTCTACTTTTGCAATCGGAATGGTATCTGCAACCATGAATGTTGCCAATTGTCTGCTACAGGGAATCCCAATAGATATTTCCCGTGGTTTAGTATACTTTTGCAATCGGAATTGTATCTGCAACCATGAATGTTGCCAATTGTCTGCTACAGGGAATCCCAATAGATATTTCCCGTGGTTTAGTCTACTTTCGCAATCGGAATGGTATCTGCAACCATGAATGTTGCCAATTGTCTGCTACAGGGAATCCCAATAGATATTTCCCGTGGTTTAGTCTACTTTCGCAATCGGAATGGTATCTGCAACCATGAATGTTGCCAATTGTCTGCTACAGGGAATCCCAATAGATATTTCCCGTGGTTTAGTCTACTTTCGCAATCGGAAAGGGTATCTGCAACCATGAATGTTGCCAATTGTCTGCTACAGGGAATCCCAACAGATATTTCCCGTGGTTTAGTCTACTTTTGCAATCGGAATGGTATCTGCAACCATGAATGTTGCCAATTGTCTGCTACAGGGAATCCCAATAGATATTTTCCGTGGTTTAGTATACTTTTGAAATCGGAATGGTATATGTTCAAATGATTAGGAAAGCGAATCTTAGAAAACGGATAAATTTTTTTCAGAACTTCATCTTCTATCTTCCTATTCACTTTTCTCTTCTATCTCACCTATTAAGGAAGTTGCTTTGTAATGCTTGGTGTCATCAACCAGTTATAGGGCTAGTGACTTAGTTTTAGTTGTTAGTTTTAATTATTAGTTTTACTTATCAGTTTTAAATCTAAATGTATATGCTGGATAATTGTAATCTGTTGATACAAAAGAAGAGGAGGTTTTATGCCTGCTGGAGAGAGATCGCTATGTTTCATCTCCATCGGGCTTTTCCCTGCTCCCCAAATAAATGAATTAATAAACATATTAGAACGATAAACAAATGAGAAAAATGTTCGTTTTTGTCACCTAAACTTTATTATGTTTCATGTAATGTTCAGATGAGTGATAAAATAGAAATGTTGACTTGTTACATTTAATTTGAATAAATATATTTAGTTACATAGTTTTATTACTAAAAGAACCTCCACAATGTTAATATTATGTCGTTTTTGCTTGATGCCAAACCTAATACAGTTTCTACCCTAACTACTGTCAAATCGTTTGTTTAAAGCTAGTTTCAACGTTGTTGAACTGATAATCGAGTCAGTTTCGAACCTGGTTGTTATATCATACTTGCTCAAACCCCCGTTGCTAAGTGCAAACTCAACATAGTTTCGTGAAAAGTATTTTTTGATGAAACTACCCTGAGTCAGTTTCAGTTTTCTCAAGCGAAAACGACATAAGTATGAATTAGTGTGGGTGGGCAGTGAAAGACATTCGAATAAGATGAATGGTACAAGTAAGTAAAAATGTGTACTCAATTTTTTCTTTGTTGTGTTGCATTGTAATGGCCTTGATGAATTGCACATTGATTTCAAGTATTCTGTTGATTGAATTATAGGAATTGCGTAGAATATGATGAAGTGGAATTAATTCCAATACAACAACGATTAAACAACTCTGCAGCATTATTCGGCCGTCCCCATCTCCTTATCCCTAATGAAGGTATGAAGTCTAGGATTCACTTTAAATAAGCGATGCCAAAGAATAAGTTTTTTTTTCTCGTGATAGTGATAAAGTCAAATAAAAACTAAATTCAATCCAATTCTTTTGATATATATTTGATATTAAAGTTATGGAAAATAATGCTCATTACTCAAGTTTTAAACATGAAATTCAAGCATGTTGCGCACAAGACGTAGATTGGACTTCTATCTACGAGATTATATCGATTATTGTTTGAACGAAGGTTGTAGAGCCGAGCAATGAACATTATATTTTGTAACATTCGTAAGGGCCTATCGTGTGATATGCCCTAATCACATGTTACTACCGATATCATGTCAATTGTATGGGGGCGCAGTAATGCTGTTTTGGCGCGCACGAATTTGACATTCCTCTCCCCCACTTTTGTGTACGAGATTGGATGCGAACTGAGGCTGAGGGCACTATGTTCGCAAAAAAGTATGTTGCCAATCATTTGTTCGGGAAATGTGAGACTGGATATCTTTTCAATCAAGAATTACTGGTTATATTTCGGCAGGTATGGAGAAAAAAATATTTTGCTGCGTTAAATACAACAAGAGATATTCACGATTATGTTCTGCTCATTATAGTATAAAGTGAATATTTAACGGTAGACGGGTAGGACGTATCTGCGTCTAAAGCCTATTTCATTCGAGTGTGGACCACTTATCATTCTATATTCACTAGCGTCCGTAAGCAAGATCTTTGATTCTATTCTTTTTTCGGATATTGTTTGCAGAAATTATATTACTTATGGAGCAGAGTGGCCGTGAGGTGAGTAGGTTACATTTTATGATTAAGTTCACGGCTTAAACAAACATAACAGTTATTAGTAATGACGCTTATTCTATTCAAGAAATCATTCTCGGTACTGGAACTTGTTTCGGGAACTGAGTTCTGGATCTGAACGTCAAAAACCTCTTCGTAATCCACCTAGGCAGGCCCGTACTCAGGATTTCGTTTCGAGAGAAGCCCTCAGATATATGAGTAATGCTACTGAAGATTGCTTATGTACCTGATTCTCGATGTGCCTTTTACCGGCGTTTTTAACGGATATTTCAATTTTTTCCACTGGCATATAATCAAAGAAACTGGCCCTCAATAAGAATCTGACAATTACTCCGAAGTAGAAAAAAGAGATCTTTTTCATTGGATCTGTCATTGTGAAGTATTTAAAGAATATTTGTGACTGTGCCCGGTTATTGCATTACATTTCTTAACGTTTACTGTCATGTCTTTCTGTCACACATGTCTAAGACCTTCTAAATATTTAAATAGCACGACAATCCACAAGACTTGTAATGATGCCATACGTTCTGAGATCATCTACATTCCTACTTTGAAGGACGACAATTTACTACATAGAGTAGCACAGCCGATTCGTGGAGCACGGAAGAAAACATCTTCTAAATGTATAGATTATAATAGTAGATGGTCATACAAACTTACTTTGACTCAGGTTCCGGAAGTAGTGGCCTAAAATTTCAAAACGAAACTTACATCGATTTCTCAGAGGTAAATTGAGGTTTGAGAACAGATAATAATAGGAAGCCAAATCGGGTGAACAAGGGTGATGACCAAGTAATTGAAACCTAAACCGTTGATTTCAACCATAGTAGCGATGCTCATGTGCTTTATGTAAGGCCATTTCACAGCGATTTCGGTTTTCAATCACTTTATTAATGCACGCTAATACTGGCTTTTTTCTGAATTGAGGTAGTGCTCCAAAAGTATACTATGTCGATCCCAGAAAACCACTCGTGCCCAAGGATGGCAGAAACTCGCTCATAAGATTTGATTTTTTCTATTCATCAGCTCACCACATGATTTACGATGCAATCCGAAAAATGATGGTAAAGATGAAAATCATCGCTGATTTAAACAAACACACTCACCTATACAGAGCACCGCTGACATCAAATTATGATGGTATTGATTATTCTCAGTTTTGATTTCATAGCATTTAACTCTCATTCCTAGTTTTAAAAAGTGAGTACTGAGTTTGGCATCACTGTACCGAGCTACACCGGTGAGTGTATTCTTAAACCACAGAGCTGCCAACACAACCCAGATTTTCGGTTTTGTTTTTGCTGGTACTCAAAACGAACACGAGCATTAATGTACTAAAACAAATGTCGAACCGTAGTGTTATGTATACAATGAACGATTCAATTTCATGTCTCGAGCTAAACACAACTGGCTACTGAAACGAATGCGTTCTTCTTCTTGAGAAATTGATTGAAATGGCATCGATTCGAACATTGGCCGCTCATGGCAACTCTGGTGGGTGGGGAATACAAGCGAGACAGTTTCATAAGAATCTGATTCAATGTGTTGATGTACAAACACATCAAATTACAACTCACAAATCGTCTCTCAGTGGGTTCTAATATTTGATGAGCAGTCAGCGCTGATCTGCTGATTGCTTGACACTACGATGTTGAGACGATGTTTTCTCTATACAAATGGGTACCCAGTTACTCAACTCGTTCAGCGATGCTTTTGAAACCGATTTGCAGGTGAGCTGAACTCGGTGATGATGAAGTACTGAGTTGATTATTGCCAGCCCTGCTCGTGCCACTTCGAAACACTTCTGCCGACTTCAGTCTATTGTCGGGTAATCATTCTGTTCTCTGGCGTATAATAATGAATCCAGCCAAACAAGTACTCGAAGTGCGCTTGCGTTAGTTTTTTAGCCCTAAATCAGTATGTGCGGTATCCAGCGCAAGATTTCTTTCTCATCTGCAGGATCTCGCTAAACTAAGGTAAACTCGCGCACTTTATCTTTCCGTTCCTCTAGTACAATTTTATGGATTTTTTTAAGTTTATTAACTTTAACCTTTTAACTATTGTCTATTATGGTTTTGACTCTCAGCTGGCAGTGGAATTTTGATCACTACGAAACTCTCAAATCCTCAATCTCACGGTGTGATCTACAGAATCAACGGCTTATATTTCTCGAGCTTTTTTTTGCTTCTGTTTCTGATTTCGGAAGGGGACAGGGCTCCTCTGATCTCCCCTATTGGTACGTGACTGCACCCAGAGGTGTGGTAACACTTTTTTCTTGTTATTCAAACTGTCTTGTTAAAACAATTTGTTCAATTGAATAATTTTTGAAGCGAATTTGAGCTTTTTTCGACACTTATTGATTCAGATTGATTTTGTTAGTTCATGCAAGCTAACTAAAAGTCTCAGTATACATTTGAACTTGATCATTGGTCACTTTTCAGAAAAAAATGTGTTGATGGAGCTTTCAAACGATCTTAGGATTCCTGAAGTCGGTTCAGCGATGGCACAAATTGCGTTTTGTCGGTTACGTAACTTATATAATTATATCTCTAAACCCTGAATTGACAGCTATTTCGGCTTCTAGGTGATATTCATAGTGACATTAAGCTCTTCCAAGCAATTATTTCTTCATTTCAAGCGACGACTGTAATAATGACGAACATTTAATTCACTCGATTTTCACTGTAAAGTGATATCAATAATAAAAGTCACAACCACTTTAAAATTTGGTTTTAAATTCCGAACATGATTTGCAAATAACGATGTAAGTATGTTCAACAGTGTTCTAGGAATGATTTGTGATTAACAGCACACACAAAAAGCTCCAGGAACAATTTACGATGGATAGTTCATAGATTAGATCATTAAAACTCTTATCCTCCAAGTTTTAGTAACTCTGATCAGGGGAAAGTTGAAAATTTCGAAATTTTTATTAACTTTCCATATATTTCACAAAAGTAGTGAAACTATCAGAAATCAATGATGCAGATTTGTTAAACAATGCTCTAGGAACATTTAATGACGAATAGTGTATAGATTAGATCATTAAAACTCTTATCCTCCAAGTTTTAGTAACTCTGATCAGGGAAAAGTTAAAAATTTCGAAATTTTTATTGACTTTCAATATATTTCACAAAAGTAGTGAAACTATCATAAATCAATGATGCAGATTTGTTAAACAATGCTCTAGGAACATTTAATGACGAATAGTGTATAGATTAGATCATTAAAACTCTTATCCTCCAGGTTTTAGTAACTCTGATCAGGGGAAAGTTGAAAATTTCGAAATTTTTTTTTTGACTTTCCATATATTTCACAAAAGTAGTGAAACTATCAGAAATCAATGATGCAGATTTCTTAAACAATGCTCTAGGAACATTTAGTAACAAATAGTATATAGATTAGATCATTAAAACTCTTATCCTCCAAGTTTTAGTAACTCTGATCAGGGGAAAGTTGAAAATTTCGAAATTTTTATTGACTTTCCATATATTTCACAAAAGTAGTGAAACTATCAGAAATCAATGATGCAGATTTGTTAAACAATGCTCTAGGAACATTTAATGACGACTAGTGTATAGATTAGATCATTAAAACTCTTATCCTCCAGGTTTTAGTAACTCTGATCAGGGGAAAGTTGAAAATTTCGAAATTTTTTTTTTGACTTTCCATATATTTCAAAAAAGTAGTGAAACTATCAGAAATCAATGATGCAGATTTCTTAAACAATGCTCTAGGAACATTTAGTAAGAAATAGTATATAGATTAGATCATTAAAACTCTTATCCTCCAAGTTTTAGTAACTCTGATCAGGGGAAAGTTGAAAATTTCGAAATTTTCATTGACTTTCCATATATTTCACAAAAGTAGTGAAACTATCAGAAATCAATGATGCAGATTTGTTAAACAATGCTCTAGGAACATTTAATGACGAATAGTGTATAGATTAGATCATTAAAACTCTTATCCTCCAAGTTTTAGTAACTCTGATCAGGGAAAAGTAGAAAATTTCGAAATTTTTATTGACTTTCCATATATTTCACAAAAGTAGTGAAACTATCATAAATCAATGATGCAGATTTGTTAAACAATGCTCTAGGAACATTTAATGACGAATAGTGTATAGATTAGATCATTAAAACTTTTATCCTCCAGGTTTTAGTAACTCTGATCAGGGGAAAGTTGAAAATTTCGAAATTTTTTTTTTGACTTTCCATATATTTCACAAAAGTAGTGAAACTATCAGAAATCAATGATGCAGATTTCTTAAACAATGCTCTAGGAACATTTAGTAACAAATAGTATATAGATTAGATCATTAAAACTCTTATCCTCCAAGTTTTAGTAACTCTGATCAGGGGAAAGTTGAAAATTTCGAAATTTTTATTGACTTTCCATATATTTCACAAAAGTAGTGAAACTATCAGAAATCAATGATGCAGATTTGTTAAACAATGCTCTAGGAACATTTATTGACGAATAGTGTATAGATTAGATTATTAAAACTCTTATCCTCCAAGTTTTAGTAACTCTGATCAGGGGAAAGTTGAAAATTTCGAAAGTTCCATATATTTCACAAAAGTAGTGAAACTATCAGAAATCAATGATGCAGATTTCTTAAACAATGCTCTAGAAACATTTAGTAACAAATAGTATATAAATTAGATCATTAAAACTCTTATCCTCCAGGTTTTAGTTACTTTGATTAGGGAAAATTGTAACATTGGCGATATTTTGATGAATTCTCATATTTCTCACAAAATTATTGAAACCATCGAAAATCAGAGATACTGATTTGCTAAGAAATGCCAATAGAACAGTTTATAATAAACAGTGAATAGTTTCAATCGTTGAAACTCTTATCCTCCAACTTTCAGCAACTCTTATCAGGCAAAATTTTCAAAGTTCCAAAATTTTTATGATTGCTCATGCTTTTCATAAAAGTAGTGGAACCATTAGAAAACAATGATGCAGATTTGTTCAAAAATGCCCTAGGAACAATGAATGATAAATAGTGCATAAATGAGATTATCATAACTCTTATCCTCTATGTTTTAGTAACTGCGAATAAGCGAAATTTGGTTATTATCAGATTTAACTTGATTATCAAATTTTGTCCCAAAAGTATTATAATCGTCCGAAACTAATGGTAAGAGATTGTCAGATAATGTGCAGGGACCAATTTGCAATGAATAGTATACAGATTAAATCAATGAAACTCTTATCCTCTATGTTTTAATAACTCTGCGTTTGCGATCGTTTTAACATAATATACGTCTCGATATAAGTTATCATTATTAATAATTTTGTTCAAAATCTTCTATTAATGTTCAATAGAAGTCGAGAGTTTAATATTATCTAGGGCTTCTAATGGTTATTTGTTTTAATAAAACCACTGAAAACTTATCCTCTAACTTCTTGTAGTTATCCTCCAAAGCCCTACAACGATTAAATTCCCTTTGTAAGGTTCTTCCATGAGAAAATTTAAATTTATGATTTGACGAAATCTTATGCGAAAAATTGGAATAGAAATATGTGTTTTTGTAGAAAATTGTACAAATTTTCAATTCCCGTGGATTATTTGACGATTAAATGCACCGGAAGCTTATCCTCTATCAATTTGTAGCTATCCTGCAAAACCTTACAACAGCATAAAAAAAATTTGGAGGATAAATGGAGGATAGCTACAAACCGCTCTTTCTGTCAACGTACAGACGCCGCTTCTCAGCTGCCTGTTTTTCGAGCTCGTGTTCCTCCTCCAGTTTCATTAACTCCAATTTCAGCAACGAACATTTTGAGGAAATACGTGAAACAACTGATAAGGCTCCTGTGACTGACTGTTTTGATTCTGCCTTTGTCCCGAACGAGGTATCCGTTTTTGGTGATTGAAACGGTTGTGCACCGGGAAGTTGTTGATCCTCTGTAGCTACTGGTTCTTCGTTTCTGCGGTCGGATAATTGCTTCACTAGCGCTGGATTCTGGTTGGGGATTGTAGTTCGTCGCTGGACCTCTTTTGCCTTAACGCATTTGAGACAGCTCCAGCTCTGGTTCTCGATCTCCTTCGTTACCCCCACGCAAGCAAAATGATACCACTTATCGCACTCGTCACACTGAACCATGTCGTCGGTGTCCGGACCATCGCATGTCTTGCATGTTTGTCCGGGTAGAGTTTCGTCCGTTTGCTTATTTGCCTCCGAGTTTTCCTCGACCACCACTGACACACTACTACACGCACCATCTTCCACTTGGACTTCGCACCCACCTTTAACACCTAACATCGCATTCGATCGCGTTTTTTTAGAACCGTTCTTCGCGCCCGTCTTAGATCGACTTGACATTGCTCAATTTAGTACCGTACAGTAAACGAATATTATAAGATGTTGACAAATTTGGTCAACGTGCGTGAGAGGGTTAATTCCGAATGTATAATCTCCGGTAATAAAAACGATGAATTTAGGTTTGGGAGATTATAATATTCCTGCGATAAATTTTCAGTGGTAAGTATCATGTATAAACTTATATAATTTAGAGACTTCATTGATGGTATTTTAAGTTAAAGAAATTGATCGACTTACGTTTAGTTTCCTCGTTAGTCTTACGGTCTTCTAACCTCACCGAGCAATCGGCTTAGAAACACTGAGCCTGAGTGTTCCGACTATAGTATAGACTCCTTAATTTAGGTTAGGTAACTCTTCGCTTGTAGCAATTAGCACTAGCCAACCTATTTATAAATTCATTTTAAGCACAATCTATTATTCACATGAAACGTCAAATTACCTTAGATATAGCTTTTACTTATATAGTAAATCGACTTAATCGAGCAAATATATCAAACAAATGAACTTAAGCGCACTGAGTGTGCTCTTTTCACCCACAGGAAATCAATGCGTCACTTACTTCTTTTCTTCCTTTTTTCGTTTAACAAACCGCGTTCCTCGATGACCATGACGTGCGATGGTAAGGTGAGCGCTTTTCGGATGGGTCCGATAACAAGGACTATGAGACCTTTCATTTGAATCAAAGTTTGTAAAATCGGTTCATCCATCTCCGAGAAAAGTTACTGCAATAAATCGTTACATAGTGTATCGAAAATAAGCTATCCACATAGTTTAAGGAACACTATTCTTTGGATGAGCTACCAGGAAGAGGCAGAAAACCCGGTTCTTCCAACCCGAAACTGGACCAGAAAGCGGTATCTCTAATCATGAAGAACATATCAATTTCAATACGTGATTCGGCCTTTCTGGCTGGAACGAGTGTCGGAATGATCCATGGTATCAAGAGGTGAAATCACTTGAAGACCGATCGAAACAAAACGTAGAACAGAAGAAGCGAGCAGCAACAAGAGCCCGGAAATTGTATTCGTGTCTTTTGCAGTATCCTGATACTTAACTGTCGTCGTTGGGGAGGATTTGATTGATGCGGACAGGTCGATTTAAGTGGAGAAAATCGGTCGAAAAGTACTGGTATGGCAAGCAATATGTTCCTGTGGTTTGAAGTCAACCATTTTTTACACTACCGGAACTATAAATGCAGAAATCTATCGAAGTCGACCATATGACCTTCAATTTGACTCTGAGATTGGGAATAACGGTTTTGAGTTTTTACGGTTTTTGTTCCGCCAGTTTATGTGACGGTGTACAATACTTAACACACTTCACCCTATAACTTCTGAACCGGAAGTCGGATCCAGATGAAATTCAGGTATTCCATATTAGACCATGAGACCTTTCATTTGAATCTAAGTTTGTGGAGATCGATCAAACCATCGCTGAGAAAAGTGAGTGAGATCCATTTGGTATATATGACCACTATTTCCAGTGCTTCCGGAACCGAAGACCGGGAACCAGGATAGCCGGAGTCGGTTTGTTTAGTTGCCTACTGATAATTACTGTCGATTTGTGTAGTTTTGAGACCAGTTTAGAAAATTTTATACGTGTTTGGTTTCGCCGGTTTAGGTGCGGTGTACAATATTGAACACACTTTACCCTAAAACTTCCAACCCGAAACCCGGAAGTCGGATCCAGATGAAATTCAGGAATTCAGTATGGGATCGGAAGACCTTCCATTTGAATGTTGTCAAAATCGGTTCAGCCGTCTCCGAGAAAAGCTAGTGAGATTATTTGACACATACAAACACACACACATACAAACACACACACACACACTTACACACACACTCACACACATACACACACACACACACACACACACACACACACACACACACACACACACACACACACACACACACACACACACACACACACACACACACACACAGGAGTGGGACAGTACGGAGAAAGGTAGATGGACTCACCGGCTCATTCCACATCTGTCGCCGTGGATGAATAGACAACACGGAGAGGTAAACTTCTACCTAACGCAGTTTCTATCTGGCCATGGTTGTTTCCGGAAGTATCTGCATCGGTGTGGTCACGCCGCGTCTCCATTTTGTCCGGAGTGTGAGTATGTTGAAGAAACGCCAGAACATGTGATATTCGATTGTCCCCGGTTTGCGGAAGTACGTAGGGAAATGCCTGCTCTAAGGGTGGATCATATATCTGAGGAAATG